>NC_139233.1:14425437-15025437 GCF_977018435.1 Lepisma saccharinum | reverse complement strand
AAACTGTTTTGGAAGCCGAGCATCTTCAATCGGAGGACCACCTCCCTGCGAGATACTGATGTTCGTTTCCGCACTAGATGAGCAGCTTTTAAATGGGATTCTGCTTTGATGAACAAATGGTGCGGCTTTGCATAGTTGTATATCGCAGAAATATATCATTCAGAGGGTAAAGCAAATAGAAATATCACGCTTCCCGTAGCCTTAAACGTTTCGTACCATCTCTGGATTCTTGTCTCCGCTGGAAGTGTTTTTCCAAACGTTGTTTGGAACATTCTCTGCACCAAAACACAAGTTAAATCGTAAGCCATAACACGCACGGAGCTTTTTCCTGCATTGACGACATCTTGGAATCACGTGATCACCTGCACACTGCTACCTCCATTTGATGCAAGGTACATAAATCTTTATTTTAAACCTCAGCTAGAATATCTACAGGGTAGGGTTCTTTGTAGACAACGAAACCAGACAGGATGCCTTCCAATGGAGACGTTTAAACGTATATTTTATTCGAACACAGGACACATGGAATCAGAATATTTACATGATAAGCTACATTCTTCTGTAATTTTCATCTCAATGTGTTTTCTTATTATTTATTTTCTCGTTTTGAATATTCTTCTATATGGACTTCCTTCTTAATGGACGATCTGGATATGGATTTCCTTCTTAATGGACAGTCTGGATCTGTACTTCCTTCTTAATGTAGAGTCTGGATCTGTACTTCCTTCTTAATGAAATACCGGGATCTGGACTTCCTTCTTAATGAAATACCGGGATCTGGACTTCCTTCTTAACGGAATATCTGGATCTGGACTTCCTTCTTAATGGTTTTTCTGGATCTGGACTTTCTTCTTATGATACGGTCTGGATCTGGACTTCCTTCTTCGTAGATGGTTTGGATATGGACTTTCTTCTTAATTTCCTTCTATTTCCGCTTTTTCTACGATTTGGGGATTACTTTTCCCCTTAGGCTTTGGGAACTATACTACTTTCCTCCCCTGAGGCTGCGATTGGAACGCGTCAACACTAAATATGTCCAACCTAGGGTGTACTTGGTGCCAAACGACTGACACGCGCATCCAAGTAGGTGCCACGGCTGAAACGAGCAACCAAAAGTGCTGTGGGACGTCGAGTGGAACGCGCCGCCACTGGGGTAAACAAAATTTCCACTATTGGAAAGGTAAATCAAATCAGACAGATTCAAGATCTGTTCAAAGACACAAATATGTATCGATGCTTTGACTTCCTTAGTTTTCTGATCAATTTACATATGATCACTAGTTTGATTTATCGAGTATATACATTAATTTATTTATTTTATATTTATTCTTTGTCTTATTATAATATATTCTATTGTTTTTCATCTTTCCAATTTGCTTTGTTCTTATTTATAAAGTTATTCACATATATTATGCTAATTCTTAATCTTGCACGCCTGGTGCTGCCATCTCTATTCCTCTTTGGCAAACTATTTACATTACTTGGTCCCATATGGTACGTAACAACACACATCATTCAGCAGTGTGGGCAGAAGAAAATTTTAAATTTTGCTCTGTGTTAAAAAAAAACAATATTTCGTTGTAATAAACCTATTACTTTAAAGTTATAGTTTTTTAGAATCCTGCAGGACTTTTAGAACACACTCTAGTATACATGATGGCAACCCTTTCATAAGCTGTTGCTTAGAAATTTGAGACATTATGCAACTCAATTGATCTTCTTTGATTCAGGTTTGGAATGGCTTCTGGATTTGTTTAGTATCAGAAATAAGACATGCATTATCGCCTGGAGGAGACTACGCGGCGTCATTTCCAGGCAAGGCGAAATATAGGAACACAAAGACAAAGACTCCACGGCCATGACAGAGACAGGTCTTCGGCAGCAAAAGAGTCTTTTATCAAACACACGTTCTGTCCAACCAAATACTGGAATTATCACGAGAAGCTTGGATGGAAAAAAGTAGTCGGATACGAGGCGCCTAATTCGACCTTAGTTGGTTTTTCTCTCCTGACTTTTTGACCTTGGAGTGGGCGGGTGAGGGTGGGCGGGGAGAGTACGACAAAAAGCGATCGGCCATGTTCTGATTCCATCACACGACAAGCACCTGCTTTGTTGAGAAGAACAAGAAGGAGGGGAAAAAAGAAAAAAAAACTTGCTCCGATATGTATTGGTTCACCTGCCACAGGTACACATACAAGGTTCCCGCCAGGTGTTGCTAACTTGATAAGGGTAATGGTCATTTGTTTGTTTAAGTAAAACTCATTACAAATTACGTGAATCAAATCATTATCTCCGCTTCATGTTAGTAGCAGATCTGACAATTAAATGCTACATGAACAGAAAAGCATTACTCCGTGGCTACTAACGTTTCTCTGGAGATGCAGCTGTAGATCTGATATGGAATCTAGCGTATATAGCCTTAAGGTGATCATTGCAATGCATCTGCTTCCATAGGAAGTCCCCTTTTCTTCCTTTTTAACTGGACACACACTGGGCCTCCTCGATGGTGCACTGGTAACACTGCCGCCTTGCAATCAATAAGTCTCAGGTTCGATTCCTGGACGAGGTACATTACATGTTGGTTCGGATCTGATTTTAACCCTATACCTTACCCGAGAGATGGCAGGCGCTGCCTGGTTCACCACCTCTTTTTTTTTCGATTTTCAATCGCGAACATTTTTATAAAAAAATGAAAATAAATTGCATTGTTCCCTAGGGTGTCCACAATGTTTCTGTACTATGTTCAGGGCGCAGTGGTAGCGTCGTCGCCTTGTAATGAAGGGGTCCCGGGTTCGATACCGTGGAGGCACTTGGCACAGTGGTTCGGATTCCACTTTAAACTGTAGGTCCAGTCCCGATTAGCCTTACTGTGAATAAAGTGGACTTAAAAACACCAAATCAATAACAACAAAAATCAATGTATTATTTTCTTTTGTTCACAAAAATCATTAAGGTAACGTACAAAGGAGGCAAAATACACGCGGGTGGGACCCACTACCACTTGCGATGTGTGTTCTGTCACGACATTCATGAAAGTGACAGTAATTGTTTTTTTGTCTTTCTTATTATTATTAATTATGGTAATTTTGTAATTATTATGTAACTGCTTCTTGAAATTTAATGATAAATAACGTGTGGGTCTCTAAGCCCCCGCCCTCAGGTAAGTTCGTTGTACGACACGGTTAAGCTAGGTTGAAACCAGGGTGCGAAATCATTGAAAACTGGTGGGGAGGAGAAACTTCTTATTCTACAAACCCCCTCCCCCACATATGTATATTATTAAAAATAAAAATAAATTACTCAATTAAAAATATATTATTATTATTACTATTATTATTAATTACATAAAGGAAATTAATTTGTTACTTTTATACATATCAGATATTGCAAAGCAGCTAACTGATTCCTTTAGTAACTGGTTAAAGATGTTAATAAATTATGAAATAGTTCAAGTGGTTTTATTATTTGTAAGATTTTGTTTAGTTTGTGCTTTATGTTAATATAAATCAATTATATTTCATAGTTATTATTGTCTTGCATTCCTGTTTTACTTTAATTGTGCGTCTTGATGTAGATTTGTTAATGATCTCTTGAGAGAGAATGTATTCATTACTCACAACTACACTAATTTGTGTGTTTTCGATATTATTCTTAGTAAAGTATATTTCAAATTAAAAGTAATTGCTTATCTTTTGTTTGTTATAACAAAAACTCCCCCTGAAATTTTTGGTGGGGGGATTTTTGAAGCAAAAATTATTGGTGGGAGGGAAATTCCCCCCTGTCCCCCCCAGGATTTCGCACACTGGTTGTAACTGTAGAGCCAGTCTTGATTAGCCTGAGCATAAAGTGGACTTGAAAAGAACTCTCTACAAAAATTATTTTGTCGATAAAATAAAAGAAAATTAAAAGATTTTTATGTATCAGTTCTGATATCACCATAGGCTATAATTTGTAACAGTTCATTCCCACCACATATAAATTCAATATTCAAGGCCATGTACAGTCATGGAAAAAAGTTCTTCCCCATAAGGCTTTAATAGGAGCAAGTAATGCAGGAGGGTAGGCAACACATATTGCACCCTTCGATGATCGGGTGATTTTGCCTGTCTTAACACCGAGAAATGTGTTCCACGCGAAGGTCAACATGACAGGAAAGCAAAGAGGGTCACGTGACTATTGGTTACGTGAAGTGTTGTGCTTCTCCACGTCCCTAGTTCTTGATCCACATTGCAGAAAAAGTAGAGCTGCATGCAATATATGAAAATAGGTTGTTTTCAACTACACGCTTAATTATGATTTTCCCAATTGTAAATCTATCAGACGTGTCTCCCGATTTAGTCGGGACAGTCTTTTACTTTGAATTCCTGTTTGTCATAGGCGTAACTTGACGGGAGCAGAAAGGGCATTTGTAACCCCCCCCCCAAAACAATCAGGTTTCTTAAAGCTGCTAAAACAGGAATTAAATACTATGATTTGACGCGTCCAAAAAAAGTATTATATTGAAAGATTTTTCCCAAATTCGTAGATAGAAATTTAATACTTTGAAAGTGTCTCAGATTTGTTTATTGTCACAACTTAGTGTGGCACAGGTCTACTACAAAAGTGGAATTTCGTAACAGAAATATGAACCCACTCCTTTTATTTCGTAGCCGATTTCATCTTGAAACTGAAATTAAGAATATTAGTTAATAATGTCATTGGTAACCAATAAAAAATGTGTTAGACCCAATTCTTTAATACCTTATCATAATCTTTATCGCAAGTTGAAATTTTGTTGTAAGTCCACTGTATGCAAAAAAAAAAAAAGGTAAAGTTCTCACCTGTGCTTGGCGCTACGCCATGAAGGCGTATAGGGGGTGTGGGGGTAACGCCCCACACTTTCTTGATTCGTTCGTGAGTGGGGGTGATGTGATCAGCATCACGCCACCCCACACTTTCTTGATTCGTTCGTGAGTGGGGGTGATGTGATCAGCATCACGCCCCTGACCGCCTTTACCACCAGGGTTTCCCCCAGGTACCCATGTCATTCGACGCTGGTTGGGCGCTGGGGCCGCTTCCAACGTTAGAAAAGTTCCCGGGCTTGAACCGGCCGGGAATCGAACCCGGAACCTATAGCATGGTAGTCAGACGCGTTACCGACTGAGTCACCGGCACAGATAGACTAATCTGAAGTGCATACAGTTTAAAGTGGGATCCGAACCACTATGTGCGATCACCTGGTATCGTACCCCAGGCCCCTTGATTACAAAGCCTTACCACTACGCCATCAGTGAGGCGCACAGAATCTTTGTATTTTGACCTTTTTAAACCTATATGTATCATATAAGAGGTTGTTTAACGTTGCTATGCCTCTATGGATTATATTTAGCCAGTATTCGAGCACATAGCGTCAGGTTTCATAGAATATAAGCTTCTCTTCCATGTTTATGGTTTCCTGTCTGCAGTAGAAAAACTGGCAGGTTCCCATAGCTTTTCTTTCAATAGTCTTCCAATGGTTGCATATCATATCACTCAAATTTGATTCATTCGTTTCGAACACAATCCCCGATGGCGGAGTGGGTTCGTGGGCGCCTTGTAATTAAGGGATCCCGGTTTCGATACTCGGTGGAGGAACATAGTGGTTCGGATCCCCCTTTAAATTATAGGTCCATTCACGATTAGCCTAACTTAAGACACCAAATCAAGCAACTAACACAATCCCGTCATTGTCCAGATTATCGAATCCAGAACCTTCGTCGCGAATAACATAAGCAGGGAGACAACGTGAAATAACCGAACAGAAACAGAACCTAAAACCTACATCGGATAGATTGGATTAAGTCGACGATACAGCACGGGTTCTGAAATGAAAAAGAATACGAAAGTTGAAGGACCTTTATACGCACCCACTTTTCCTCCACCCAATGGGGAAGATATCCTTCTAGCTGAGAAGCCTTTACGTAGGAGTGCCCTGAGGGAACTTCAAGGCCACGACGATAAAGTGTTCTAGGTGCAATGACGGGACCAAATCATACGTCAGATAGCTGTGTTCCTCCTTATTTCGTACGCCATTGATAACTGGAACACGTGACCTCGTCTTTGATAGAGCAGAAGCCTGCTTGCTTACCACCACCCTTTAGTTCAGTGACCTTCGCCCGTAGTCAGCAAGAGTGAATGACTCACCATATACTTGTCTGTGAGGCTACACAAGAATAGATATTTCGTTAGTGGCTGTAAGTATTGTTTCATCTGCAGTTATATCAGTTAACATTTCAATAGCTTCCTTCCTAATGGTTACTTTAGTGACAAACATGTAAATTAGTTCTCGAGAGTGAACGTTTTATCTATTTGAACGGGGGATTTTTATACAGCCTGCATGTATTATTTTTTCCTGAAACAAGAAGAAATTCGAAGACGCAAAAAGAGTTGTATAAGAGTAGTTAACACAAGGAAAAAAGATGAAGAAATCGAAAATGTAAATGCTGAAATAAATTATGGTAGAGATCGAGTGAATAACATTTTGTCATGGGGCCTCCTCGATGGCGTAGTGATAACGTCGTCGCCTTGTAATCAGTGGATCCCGGGTTTGATACACGGTGGATGCACATAGTGGTTAGTATCCCACTTTAAACTGAAGGTCAAGTCCAGATTAGCATATCTGTGCACCAAACCAAAACTAAGAAAGAAATTGTCACAGTGTAAGAAAATTTCATGTTCAACCACATACGAAACACAAGGGAATAATATATTGCAGTTTGGAGTTCACATCTGTAGCATCTAACCAGCACAATTATGAATCGCAACATATCGTATCAGATCCATTTTTATTATACATGTATGATAATATAAGAGAAGTAGAGGAAAGAGAAAACCAAGCGAAACACGGACGCCTTCTCCAGAATTTCAAATCTCGTTACATAAGGTTCTGGGTTGGAGTCCCGAACAGGCATGACTTTCTTGTTCTTGCCCTTTTATCTGCTTCATTTCATCATAATTCATCGTTATGGTTTACCTGCAGGGGAAGAATACTGGCAATAATTGCCAATACAAAGCCAATGACAAACAGAACAACTCGATTACGGAGGTGCCAAGAAGAAACGAGACTTGACAGTTTCTCCGTCTCTCGGTTTGTCGAATTGAAAATTGCTCTCCCGTTCTCGGTCTCGATTAGTTAAATATAGAAATCGAAAATGTATGTGAATGAATATACATGTATTTTATATATTCCGGTTTTGTAGGAGATTTCGTGAGAGATGAAATAAGTACTCTTCCATCGTATTTATTTTTATAATTTTTATTCCCTGTTCGATGATCGCGACGATAAGGACGAGTGACCATTACATGAAATTGATGACGAAATAGTCAAACACCCCCGACAAGGACGGTACTCAAACCCGGGAACTTTGGCGACGATACCGAATGTCAATCACTTAATGAGCTTGACCACCGAGCCTGCTTAATGTTGTTTCTGTCAGGTAATTCGTAATAATATCCCACATTCACTATCATTTGCTTCATAATTTATCTTATTGTTGTGATTAACCTGAATTCAAAGAATTAGTTGAAAGGCAAAAATGCAAGATTGAATGTCTCTGATGTTACTTCGTGCCGAATAATATGACGTGGTATTATGATATGAATTTATTAATCATATAATATGCCTATTCATTCCATTGATTGATCCCAATTGAGCACACAAAATATGCTATAATGTCCACTCCATGGAGGAGTGGTTAGCACAGCGCGCTACGATGCCATGGGTCCCTGGTTAGAATCTCGACTTGGGCGTGGGTGTCCTTGGTAAGTGTCCCTTCATCAATTTCATCATAGCATCACTCATCTTTATCGTCACTATTTGCCAAAAGTGAAAGAATAGCAAATCTAAATAACAAACATCCAATCAAATCGAACATCTCTACCGATTTAATTCTATACGGTACCGAATTCCCACTTTATTACTCCATCTTAAGTCATTTTACAGCATCTCAATTGTTTTCCGATTCGAAAACATTTGGAATGTTGTTTTGTGCAGTTGATTGTGCATTGTTTCGTTGTTTGGATTGTTTAATTAACGTCGCATTAATTAGTTTTAGACCAATCGTGACGGGGGAAGCAAGAGCAAAAAGAAAGCAAAAAAGACAAGGAAGAGACCACGGCTTTCTTTAAAGATAGCATCCCGTGAATACAACTCAAGTGACTGCAGAATATTATGAATAAAATTTATTTCGCTTTTTCCTTTTATTTCTGTTTCAGTTATTTTATTTCGCTTTTCTTCTACCACTCGCGTTACTCGTGTCGGTGAGGAAGAATTATAAACTCGTGAAATGGACGATGGTACAAAAAAATATATGCCTCTCCCACGGTTCGAAACTGTCAGTACAAAATATTGTCTTATTTTTAAAATTTACGGGCAAATATGGTTTGTCACGTAGCAATTTTCGCTTATCTCTTTCTCAAGGGGTTCCATTGCCTCTCTGATGTCGTAGTGGTAACGTCTTCGCCATGTAATGAAAGGCTTCCGAATTCAATACCAAATAGACAGGCATTTGGTTCGGATCCCATTTTAATCTGTAGGTCCAGTGCATGAACTGGACTTAAACAATTAACGTGTGGCATGTGGTCTGTGATGAGAACCATCATTTCAGCGAACCTCTTGACAATGACTCTAATATCACTTGAAAGAATAGTATTTCTTTACGAGTAGGTCTTGTCAAGAAACCAGTTCCTGAAATTTTCTTCTGGAGGCATCGCAGCACCCAGCTGTTTGTTGTGGCTGGGGCACGAGTCATGTGACTCATGCTATCAAAGCTCAATCCTTCCCGAGAACTCAGAATCACCAGGCAAACTTAAGCGAATATTTTGTTATTTGGGTTGCATAAACAACAGGCTTTAAGACGTTACGAAATTCTACGTCCCGTGGCCCAGGTATTTTTTTCTAAGACTGTACAGTAGTACTGGAGAGCGTACAGGAATACAAATTCGCATCAAGCAGTTATGAAGCATTTGAGAAAAGCTACATTTTGTCGTTATTATAAAGGAGCCTATCTGACGGTCATAAAATTTCAATTTCCAAGTATAAATTATAGGTTACATGCTAAATATCTAAAGAAGAAGAAAGGTGTTGCCAATTTATGGTTCCATATGTTGACGTTTTGCACGGTAACAAAAATATCATGTGATTATTATTGTAATGATTATTAATCTCTCTAAACCCCAGGTATATTTATTTCTTATTTTATATATAGATTTCTACCCTGGCAGATATTCAAATACCCATATGTCGCACTAAAGTTGTTCTCAAAGATTTGAAATAACTCAAGATATCCCACGCATATGGGTATATGGAATATTCAGTATACTTAACGTAGTTGAAATCCTTCGATAACACATCGCATTGATGACTGGCTAATTAATGACTCACAATGAGGCATAAATAATTGGCTAAGTAGTGTTTGATCACACACGGATAAATAAAATCAGTCTTACTAATACAATATTACTTTTACAAAGAAAAACGACCTGATAAATCTAATGTACTTTGGTAATTCATTCAAATGGAAGAACAGTTGCATAAAAACATTTCCCTAATTTTATCCATTCATTGCTTGAGAAACAGACCTTCTCATTTTTCCCATGACTGCTTCATGGATCTTGTGGTGATGCACCTCGTTTCATCCCAAGCCGATAAAAAAGTCCTTCCTCCTTTAAGTTGCATGCTGTATTTAGTTTCTAGGTTAATTAATGTAGCAATCATCTGCTTTCTTCCTGTTAGGTTCAAGTGTGCAACTTACATGCAATTACATACAAAGACACGCAAACATATATGTACTAAATGCCACATCCAGAATTAATATTTCGTTTTCTTCCTTTGTATAATGCAATAAAAATGTACATCATGAAACACCGAATAGACATGTTTTTACATGAGGTAACTAGTTCATTATTTATATAGTGAAAAGTAGGGAAGTCATGAATTCTCAGAATCACGAGTAAATTGTTTTTATCATCATTATGATCATTGGCATGCAGATAAGTAGAGAATATACATAAAATAATTAAGAAACAAATCAAATTACAAATATTCATGCATGGTTTTTGGAATATAAGGTTTTCTGTAATCTTGGTATACTTTCTGTAATCTGGGTATACTTTCTGTAATCTTGGTATACAAGTAAATCCAACATGAACCGAACCAGTCCATTCTTTAAAACACTTTCATCGACAGTGACAACTAAAGTGAATTAAACAATTCGTTTTCGATTGCCATTAGTTATATCGCCAATTATAAAATTAGGCATTTCAGGAACTTGTGCTTGCGTTCAGAATTTACTTGCAACAAACATAACGATACAATTAACAAAGGTATGTGAAGCCTCGAGTACAAATCTTCGAAAAGTACCAATGCACGTCGAATGCCGTAACGTTTTGTCAGAAGATAGTATTTTCTGAGTGACAGTAATGTCGTTGTTAATGAATATCCCACATTCTGAGCGAAAATTCCATTGGACGAGAAAACAACCTTCTTCGACGAACAGTTAAGCGTTTTAAACTTAAGGAGCAAAAAATAACAAACCACTTGGACTTAGAGATTAATGTTAGTGGCAGTATTAAATCACTGAATCAACTTTCCGTTCTAAATTATGGAGTTCCTTAACATAATAAAGAAAAGGAATACTGAAAACATTCTGATTTTGGTTCACTTCGTAAGTTATTTAGATTGAGGACTTATATAATATGTAAATGCATGTTTTTACTAAAGAAATATGTTTAAAAAATAATTGTATTCTCACGCGTTTTGACAAAGAAACTACATGAAACTACATTGTGTTGCTTATTTTGGATTTTTTTTATCATAAATGCATATTTTTTACGTAATTTGAGAATTGTTACTTCTTTTGACCAAATATAATGTTTTTCAATTTGCAGACCAGTGGTTTGACCAAAAAAAAGTTTTTCAAATTGGAATACAGTATCTATTATTTACTTATTTTCGGAATACAGTATTAGTTCGCTATCTCCCCATACAGAGAAAGAGATAACCGGGAGATAAATTACAGTCTGCTGAATAAACAAACAACAGAAAATTGACATTTAACCATGAAGGCTGAGAAAGAACTTCAAAGGAGATTCCTATATTTTTCATTTTACATTTCATTTAATATCACGAACTAAATGATGGCGAACAATATTGGAATAATTTTTCACTATTTGCCTGACACCCTCAAACAAAGATCTACTTCCAGTTAAACCAAATCCTTCCATCATGTGAATTGAAGCTTAATTACACCTTCGCATTCGTATTGTCTTTCCATGAAACATATTACTGTCATCAACATCATCATGATTGCTCCACATTCAAGAAAGTCTTTTGCGTTCTTTCTAATCCCATTTCGCCATATCGAAAAATCAATATCAAATTTCTGCAAATGGGCACAGAAGAAAATGCTTCACCCGGTTAACATATTTCTAATCGTTTTTTGAAGGCTGTTAGTTTTGCTTAAACCATCCAGTTAAATGCAACCCAAATATTTGAGAACCGTAATCAATCGACAAAAAATCAAGCCTTTTCTTGGTGCCACATTCGTGCCATTCTGATATATCAGGTATAAGTATAACATATCTATATCCAGGGCTCGAAAAATCCCGGTCGCCAGGTCGCCATGGCGACTAAAGGTTTCAGCCTGGCGACTGTGATCTTTTGCTGTAATATGTACGAAATTTTGAAGATTCTAAGTTCAAATTGCAGTACAGCGTAAGTTAGCATTTTTTTTTATCAACGTTGTGAACATCCCATAGAATCAGTAACAATTTCTTACTCTTTGTCCACAAGTTCCTGCTTTCTCAAATGATTTAGCGATGTTTTGAATACCGTGATGCTCAGCTTCTTATACATAATGTTTCAAAAGTCTCACAACCCAAATTTTGAAAATGTATATCATGAAACCCGTAAGAGATATTTACACCGAGTTTTCTGCATTATAAAGCCTCATCCATTGAGATATTTCCAATGCCAAAAAATGATCAGTTTACGCCACACAGAAAATTAGATAAACTAATAACTGGCAGAAGGCAGCGTTAACATTTTTCCAGAAATGCACTTCTGAGTGAGAAAAATATGTAAGAAATTATCGAAGGGTCATAATTAGATGTCTGATGATGTCTGATGCCATGTCAATCTGTCATTTACGACCAATATTGGTCATGTGCAACATTTGATGGATTTTTGACTGACGAATTTGTGAAAAAGTTATATTTTTGGGACATATCTCCGTAGATGGCAACACTAGTAGATCGAAATATTGTCAACAGATGCACGCAACATGTGCCTAAGAATTGGCCATACATTTACATGAAAAATAATAAATCAAGATTTTATGCCGAAATTAAACTCTTGAGGGAATCCTAGACTGCCCCTGGTTATCCTGAATTCTCTTTGCTCTCTGTGCCTGTTTATTTTAATTGATTCATCATGGCGTATACATTGGAGCAGCTCGTGTGCTTTTCTGAAGAGTATTTCATGATACTACTAATTCTTACACTCATGTGCAAGAAGTTTTTAAAGAAAAATACCCTGCTTCTGTTGCACCTCACAAAGCAACTGTTTTACGACTAGTCAAACACTAACAAATGATCCCACAAATTGTTAAGAGTTGGTATTTATTGTTGAAAATCAATTTTCAGATGTTTTCAGCAAATGAACAATGTTTTTCAAATAATGTAATTTATTTTATTTGGATAAATGCTAACATAAATTTATTAACCCAGTGATAGCCTACATGATCAGTTTAGTGCAGAAAATCAGGTGTAAATATCTCTTACGGTTTTCATGATATACATTTTCAAAGTTTGGGTTGCGCGACTTTTGAAACACTCTGTAGTATGCACAATTGCTAGTAGGTGGTTTCTTGGCGCCTGATTTTCAGAGCTGGCGCCTAGCTTTAAAGAAAATTTTTCGAGCACTGTCTATATCTATACACAGGAATATTATAATCAAGGCAATTAAAGATGGAACGACATGACAAACACATGGATTAGGTTTTCGTTACATGAGGACTTGTAGCAAGAGTATAAAAAGAAAACAATTGACGCTGTAGTTGCGATGATCAGAGATTTGGTACACCATAACTAACATCTCGTTGACAATAATAAGGCTTATTCTTATTGGTGTGATTATGCTAGAAAGAAATAAACAAAGAAATTGAATATCCGAAAAAAAAAGACACAAACTTTGTTTTTCAAGCTTTCGAATATCAACGCTCTTCAGAATTTTAATTCTCAAATCAACTTTTTGTTCTCAAAGGTATGTGAAGCATCTCACCATACGTAAGGAGAAAAACTAAATTGAGAGACCGCGAATTCTAACAATTTCTCAGATTCAACATACCACACTTGAAATTTACGTGCAAAGTTAGACTTCATGTAGGAAAAGGCTGTTACTGATTTCCTGAGTACTGTTAGAGGGAAGTAGTATAGGTAGTTTAAAAAGAAGGGATATTTCACCCGGCAACGGAATGTCGTAAAAACTACATAAAGTTGATGTTGGTCATTTTAAAATGTCAAAACTGATTTTTCTACTTTTCGTAATTAAAATGTTTAGAGGTTCTACCTTCTACGATTTTAAAATCTAGCCGGCCCCCGTGGCGGAGTGGTTAGCACGCTACGACGCCAGGGGTCCTGGGTTCGAATTCCGGCCTGGACATGGATGTTTGTGAGTGCTTATTCATTGATTTCATCATATCATCACTCATCTCCATCTTCGCAAATTAGCGAAAAGTGGCACATAAAGCGAAGTAAAATAAAGCAAATCAATCAATCAATCCAGCCAGTACATAATTGTTACTATACGTAGTTCGATTTCACAGCACCTTTAAAGTTAATATTCAATCGGAAACATTATTTTAGATTCTTTGCAGTGTGAATTGGGTTGTTTTTCTCTGCCTATTATGTAGGATTTGATTGCCGAAACAGCATATGAATGATTACAGTGCCTCGTTTGAATAAAATCAGTGTATAAATCATAACGTGTAGTAGCCTCAAGTGTGAGCTTAAATAAAGATCTATTTAAATGGTAAATATCGGTTCTCAGTGTGACAGCATATCCTACACTTTTAAATTATTTGGTCAACATAGTGTTTATTAAACATCTTTGTAAGGCAATCTGAACATACATTCTTCGTTTGCCTTGATTCTGGTACAGTAGAAACAATGGATTTGCTCTGTTACAAATCTTATGAAGTAGGTTAGGTGTATTGATTCATCCATATAAAATTTTATTCAAAAATGAAATAATGAATATTTCTCTCTTTAAATCTAGTCTTTCCAAATAAAGAGTACAGGGAGAAAACCTGTAAGTTCAAATTTATCTCTTTGTGTTATCGATGGCATTAAATAGCTCCGTCAGTGCAGTTTTCTGTGGTGTACAAAACTCTGCAAGTGTGAAAGTTTAAAAATGGTACACAGGAAAAAAAATAGTGTCTTGAAAGTTTGAATGCGTTCTCTTGTAAAAGCAGGAAAACATAACTTAATCAGGTTTTTACTCTGCACTCTTCATATTGAATATACTTACGGTATTAGCATATTTTTGGGGGTGGGAAACAAGATCGGAATGAGATGCAAGCAACCATGCTTAATAATCACTGAGGGGTCGGTGTTAAGTATCACTTTGGCTCAAAGTAAGCAGCTACTGGTTGGACGGAGGGGAAGAGGGGGGGGCGAACGGGAGAACTCAGCATCTCCCGACGGGGCCAGGGGGGGCTCCCCCTGCTGACAGGTGAATGAAGGTCTCTCCCTGCAGGTGCTCCCCGACAGCACGCGAGCCGCAACAGGTGAGCCATTCGTCCACCGCTCCAGTTTTTCTGCTTCGTTGCTTCTTCATACATCATCATGTTATCTGCCTCCATCAAATTAAGCAGTGTGCTCATTGACTGGGAGCATTGTTATTCACTTGCTTTTATCGTTTTTGCAAGGCGATAGTGTTTACTAACAGTTCTGCTGAATTTAAATATTACATTCTTAATTGAGTAATTTACTTTGGGATATCGCATTCATGGAAATTGAGCACTCTCCTGTTGATATGATTAACCTCATTTGCACATGTTAATGTAGTACCTCAGTTATTCAAATTATATCGCTGTAGTTAATGAATTAATAGTAATAAAAAGGCGTGATCTTTCAGAATCTTGCCACAAATTTATTTGTTGAAATTTCCAGTACGGCAGAAGCCATTTTAACCCGGAAAGAAACAATAGTAAAACAGTAGATTAGTGTTAATAATAATAATAATAATAATAATAATAATAATAATAATAAAAGTACCAAAATGAACAGGGCTCCGTTTCACAATACAGAGCAGGTTTTGAAATTATGTTACGGTATCTAATTTGAATTTCTTTTCAAAATTCCATTTAATCTGTTATATTTTGCTAAATTTTCTCAATATCTTTTTTGGCATTCGAACTGTGAAATATGGCTTCCCATCCCAAATATACAAAGTCTGTTACCTGTTCAATTATTTTATCGTTTATGACTATTTTTTAGCTGCGGTGGTCTAATCCGTATGGCGTCTGACTGCCACGCGGGAGACCCGGGTTCGGTTCCTGGGGTGGGCGATCTAAGGTCGGAATTGTTCCCGCCTTGTCCCTGCATAAAGCGGCCACGGGGCTTACCAAGCCTCAAATCAATGTGTACCTAGGGGGCAACTCTGAAGGGGTAAAGGCGGGTAGAGCGTGGTGCTGATCACATCACCTCCAAATTGGGCTAGATCGAGAATGTGTGGGACCCTAACCCCACCTACATCCCCTAAATGTTCCTTCATGGCACGGTGCTATATGCACGGGGAACGTTACCTTTACACATATCACTATTGCTACTCTTTTACCATTTATTGCCATTGACTTATTTTTATCCTCTGAATTTTTGATATTATAATTTGTAAGAATTGATTGGAGTTTGAAACCGGACCGTTGTAGATCATCTTCACTTGTTGCCAGCAATATCTGAAATACTTTGTGCTTAATTATACTTGTTAGAGTGCGCGTCAAATCTCCTGCATATGGCGATAGCCAATAGCAGCACACTGCAGCGCTGCCATGTCGAAATCTCACACGGAAAAGAGACAGCGTGGTTGAGCGAAACGCCTTGTCAAGGAGAGCACGGCAACGCCGCACGTTTGTGATTCGCTGGTGCTATTCAGCCGTTCAAGGCCATATGCAGGAGATTTGACGCTCACTCTAGCAATACCAGTTCACCTAGGTTTTATTTCTCATTTGGATTATTTTTATTGATGGAAGATGGCCATCCCAAGGCTCATGGAACTTAGGGCTATGTTATAGAATGGAATTGCTGGCGAATCTTCTGGTCTCTTGAGCTCGTTGCATGATTCAAAACAATTACTCCAAATTTAGGTTCGGAGCGAGGCCTGCAGAACAAGCGACGACCGAGGTGCTCATCATGCCCCTGCCACCGCCTGAATGGCCATCAGGGTAATTGTCTGATGAGAGGCCTCGGACTCCTGCCAGATTTATGACAGGGAGGGAGTGATTAATACATGCAGTAGCCACTTGACAGCAAGTATTACTTTCCGAAGCATCCCTTGAATGACTGATTTCTTATTGCACGAACACTTGCAGTGCTTCCAACCGTGTAGAAATTATATTTCTTATTTACATGTGGTGAACTCACGCATCTCTTGTTCATAAGCTGTGATCTGATGATTTACTATTCAAGTTGAGGAGTAACTCAATTACCCAAAGGTGTGCTTTCTCCTACAGGCACAGAGTGCGATGTGAATTCAAATTACTGTCATTATTTACCATCGTGGGTTTATTCTTACTGAGTCCTTTAGAGGAAATTACATTATTAATGTAATTGACTTTTACATTTCAAAATTTCACAAATGATATGTATTTTTTCTTCAAAATTTTAAAACGAAGGGATGGGGGTCGAATTGGCCGATCAACCACCCCTCTTTGTAACTTGTCAGAAAAAGTTATTATTAGCTTGATAGTTGATAACATAAATAAATATCGGATAATGAGATTAAACAAAGTGGGAAAATAAAATAATAGTCTCGAGAAACTAAAACCTAAAAAAAATGTTTACATGAATATTTAAATTCCAAAAATTATGTTTTTGGGTGAGAGGTGGCAGAACGTAAACTTGAACGGTTGCTTCAGAGGCAAAAACGGAAGGGATTTCTGCATCGGATTGTGACCGGGGACGAGAAATGGGTTCATTACGATAACCCAAAATGCAAAAAATCATGGGGATATCCCGGCCATGCTTCCACGTCGACGGCCAAACCGAATATTCATGGCTCCAAGATCATGCTCTGCATTTGGTGGGACCAGCTCGGCGTCGTGTACTATGAGCTGTTAAAACCAAGTGAAACAATCACAGGTGCTCGTTATCGAACGCAATTAATGCGTTTGAGCTGAGCATTGAAGGACAAACGGCCGCAATACAGCGAGAGGCACGACAAAGTGATTTTGCAGCATGACAACGCACGACCCCACGTTGCCAAAGTGGTGAAAACGTACTTGGAAACATTAAGATGGGACGTCCTACCCCACCCGCCTTATTCTCCAGACATCGCTCCGTCTGATTATCACCTGTTTAGATCAATGGCTCATGAACTGGCTGACCAACACTTCCGATCTTATGAAGAAGTCAAAAAGTGGATCGATTCGTGGATCGCCTCCAAAGATGAACAATTTTTTAGACGCGGCATTCGTACGCTGCCCGAAAGATGGGAGCAAGTTGTGGCCAGCGATGGACAATACTTTGAATAATGCCTGGGTAAGCAATGTTTTTCATTACAGCGTCATATTTTTGGGGAAACACGGCGGAAGCAAAGTTGTACACCTTTTATAATAATAATAATAATTTGATTATTATGAATAGAGTTACTGTTCCTTCAAAAATTTCTGGCAAAGCTCACGGTTTCATTCCTGGTGGATATTGAAACTACTTGTTGCTTTAACCTGTAACGTACAAAATAAAAAAAAAAAAGTAAAAATTGTTTCGGAAAAAATCGTGCAGTACAGGTGAAATTCCTGCGCGAACTGTAAACAGAGGCTTTCCTTCACTGGCACTTTTAAACTCGCCGCAGTGCACGCAAAAAGAAAAGCCATGCTGACAGTATCACCAACCAACAACCTAGAAGAACGATCCTTCAGATGGCAACACTGGCGGTCGAGTTAAGGTTTTTCGGAAGCAGAAGAGCGGCGTGTAGGTAACTAGCACCGGTAGCCCTGGCCCCGGCCGCCTCCACCTTCGCCAACAGGTGAGAAGGGGAGAGGAAGAAAAAAAAGAGCATCGTGTGGGATGCAGGAGGCGGTTTTCTGGAATGCGGCCGTCGGCGAGCGAGATGCGATTACAAATGGCCTCAGCCTCAGCCGTTCAAAGGCTGCTGCTTAACGGCCAATCAATGGAACAGGTGGTATCATTTCTCCCGTTCTATATAGACGTCGTTTACATGAATATCCGTATAAATCTAATCTTCCATTACGTTTTTCTCTTTGTCTGTATAAGCGCCTTTACCTACTGATGGTAACCATAGTAATTTTAGCCCTCACACCTATAGATTCAGTGTTATTCTTACTCAGTATGCCTGCGCGTTCTAAAGTAATGGAACATAATTTGCCAAATGTCACAACAGTAAGCTTTCCGACGCCCACCTCACGTATAAGAGGAAGAGTGAAATAAAGACCTTAATACGTTTTGGTAAATCTCTGAAAGTATGGTTTCACAAGTTCGTTGCTTCTCTAGTTTTAAGTTCTTAGCTCTGTGTGAAAATACCAAAATTCTCGATAAGTTTTATCTGGTTTGGAATGACATTTCGGATCCTACTGTCGAAATAACAGAATATATGAGTTTTAGAAGTCCAGAGAATACTAGTGTACATATGTTTTTGAAGTCGAGTTATTGCCGATGTACCTGAAAAAGAATAAACTTTGAGATGCACTGGTCACATTCACAGCCTTTCCGCTTATCTGCCTGCAAAATGAGGTCATTGTCGAACTTCCTGGTGAGGTAAGCTTTGAATTTTCATTTCCCGGAGAAGTTCTGTAAGTTTTAAGTTTCCAGAGGGTAAGAAACCTCTGCTCTTCACTGGCGCAAATGTGTAGAGGAGGCTCCATGTTTGAAATGGCGTTTTGAAGCTCTCGTGATCAGTGTTTCAGCCTTGAGGTCGTTTTGTAAATAACATTGTGTACAGCTATTTAAGCTGTACACAGTCTCTCATACAATTTTTGTCAGTCTTTTAAGATTTTTATTTGACTCTCTCTCATATATCTATTCGCAATTGTATAGAAGCTCCGTGATGAACGTATACATGTTTTAGTCCAGTTATTGTTCCTTGAAAAGAAAACTCGAATTTGATGATAACTAGGGCTCGGAATTTGAGGAAAAATCCTTTTTTTTCCTAGTGTCCGAAGACGAGGCCCAACATAATATATGTTCATTTTGGGTCATTGTAGGCCAGAAATAGGTGGGTTTTATTTGTCCTTTTTTGCCTTTTTCGGCGATTTTTGGCTTATTGGTCCTTTTTTTAGGTCTTGACGGCTTTTTTTGCAACTTCACCTTCTTTCGACTACGTTTTTACTGCCCATTCTCAGTTCGAATCATCATCAGTTCATCACCTCTTAAACATCCTTCCTGTAGTAAAGAAAAAAAAAATAGCTATATTTGAACCATCCCTGAAACGAGATAAAAACATTTTTGGACGACTGAAATAGGATCCGAAGTCCTATTTCTGTAACCCTAGTGTGGTTAGGCCAAATATGATTCTTCAAATATGATTTTTCAAATTATGTTAATCTAAAAAATATATAACGTCTGAAAGAAGATGCATTTCATTCATATAGTTTTTTCGCACTGTGTGTTCCATACCACCAGAATTTTGTATTTTTTTTATTCATTAAATATGTAATTAAAACTGAAGTTATTAATTAATTTGGATCACATTTATACGTCCTTTTTCCATTTTTAGGTCCTTTTTTTTAATATTTTTAGGTCTTTTTATAGGTCTTCAACTTCCGGCCCTAATTATAACTTACAAAATATTGCTAGTGATGAATCCCAGCCAGGTTCATCTTGTGTATCTCGGAAAGTCAGTGCAAAACATGAATGTTCGGCATGACATCCCGTCGGCACATATCCGCAGACTAACGAAAAAAAAGGCTAATTACAACAAATACTTTTGTGTACATGTATGGAGGTAACAAATGCTTTATATTATTGCAATGAAATATGAAGAAAGTGTCAGAGTTGAAAACAACTGTGAAGGTTTTTTTCCCCTTCAGAACTACTTAGGGCGTGAAAGTGTTGAGCAGTTGTACATCATGGAATCAAGGTCACCTGCTTCAGTCAGACGTTTAAAGAAAGAGGCAGTATGTATTTATTGCTTACCAACTTCAAGTTCTTTGACTTTCACCGCTGGAACAAACAAGTAAGCTTACAGAGCAAGTGTTCAGATTAACCACACACTTCTCGACTTTGTCTTACATCAGCAGTCTACATGTATCTGATAGTGTGTGGGCTGAATTCGATTCTTCCTACAACGCACTTCAGCTACCGGAAGAAATAGTTTCATTTCAATAAACATTCCGGCAAATACTTAGTTATTTATTGAATATTGTTTCATGTCTTTGCAGTTTTACAATAACTTAATAATCCGTTTGAAATTTCACCAATGTTTTGCCATGTACATTACAATACATCGAATACGGAGTTTCGTCTTCAGATCCGCTTCCTCCATTTAGAGAGAATGTGATAAAATCAAATTTGCTGCAAACTATGCCGTGTCTGTAATGCGGTTTTAAATGTTCGGCACATACTTCTTGAATGAGGCGATTATAATTTCCTCAAAAATAGTTCCTAACTTTCCAACGATTTATCCTCCATCTCTCTGAAGAAGTCTTTAGTGTATCCTTACCTTTTAAATGTGTTGTGTGTTTACAATCTGCACTTTTAGCATTTCTCAAGGGGCTTTTTACACGCGATTTTCAATTGAGGCCATATGTTCCGACGCACCCCAAAATTTTAATTCATCATCATCACTGGTCCAATGGAATCTATGAAACAGACAAATCATATGGACTTATGCTGTTCCAAGGCAGTATATCCAACGTTGTAGTACAACCAGTGGCGGCGATTGGGTTTCAAAACTAGGGGGGGAAGATGGTTTACTTTCCCTCGTAGATAAGGTTTAGCATAGTGTGGGGGCAAGAGTGGCGAAAACTGGGGGGAACTGCCCCCCTCGCCCCCCTAATCGCCGCCACTGAGTACAACGTTTGCCATAACTTAAATCGGTGATTTATATGTTATGAAGCTAGTATTCAGTATGTTTTTTGTTGACCAAATTTCATCATCGTAGCTCTGAGATGTGGGCAGTTGACATGAAATACTTTTATTTTCCTTCGCTTCATGTGGCAACACTGGCTCTACTACCAGTAGGTGGGTTTCATGTGACGTCAGGATGCGCACATGTTTGCTTTGCGGCCAATTTTATTTGTCGTTTTCAAGGAAATATTCACCACGTAGCGATCGTTACATCTGCTCCAACTGCACATTTGTTTTAAATCACGGACGTCTGTGTTAGTATCACCAGCTCGCGCGCTTGAATTTCGTGTGCTTACAAGAACTGGCCTCAATCATGGCTGCTCAAAGCCACAATGCAACCGTTTGTGACGTAGGTGAAACATACCTATACTCATAGCGGAATGGAGCAAATGGCAGTTTGTTGTCAAAACCTGCCGCTAGGTGCGCTCAGTAGACGCAACGCGCGATATTTAAATAGCTCGGTCGTTTTTCTGAACACGCCTCGTATCTCAACCGCCGATTGTACGTACATCGAAGTTACTTGAAGGTGCATGCCTCGAGGGGTGGTCTGGAGGAGGGAGTGTAAAGCAAGGAACCACGGGAGTAGTTTCTGAACAGACGACCTTCGCACGCAACGCAGGCGAAGGAACCTATCTGTCACGAGGCTGACAGGAACTAGCTTCGTCTAGCTGATACAATTAATTAGAAGTGCAGATTAGAAGCTCTGGTTGTTGACCACGCAATACGGGACGGCGGCAAAATTTACATAAATGTTTTACATTTAAGAAGAAAGGAAATAGTTAGGATTCTTCGCAGCGACCAGGCTCTACCTGTTTTTATGTTGGTTTTTTTGCCACCCACGACAACACCAGCTTTCGTTCTTCCTCAGCCTTTGGTTTACGGATGAATAATGACGGACTTGTTCCCAGGATGCTCTGCAACTGCGCGGCGACCTTTTGGAGCGAATGGATTTATTCTTTATTCTGGTCAGGTTGAATGTCCTGAAGATGTTATAAGAATGTTAAAGCTTAGCCTGTTAAATATGATAGCACATAAAGGTTCTTGCTGATTTAAGATGATTTCCACACAGGATGCTTATTAAGACATAGGCAAAGGCGTTGCCAGTTTCTTAATTTACAAAAAAATATACTCGGATTTAATACAATTAGGAGAAGGAATGTTTTGTCCACGAGTTGATTCTGTTACAGGTTGGCTACTCTGGGACCACATTAAAATTCAAGTATAATTCCCGGCAGTTGTGGCGATTGGGTGCCAAAACTGGAGGGGAAGGGGTCAGTTTACTTTCCCTTGATACAAGATTTAACATGTTGTGGGGGCAAAAGTGTCAAAAAGTGGGATGGGAACTGAAAATCGCTGTCACTTATTCCCGGTTTTAAAGACGAACTTTCCAAAAAATCAAGGATACGAGCAGATGCTTTCTCCATTTCAACCTTACTTATCACCAACTCTAACCACCCACACAAATATATTAACAATATAAAGGGTTTGTGTGATTCGAATGTATACAAAAATTCTTGAATTCAATTAAACGGTATATATATACGAGGGTTGGGGAGTAAGTCATGGCAAACCTTCGCACCGATGGCAGCGTGCTGTTGACAATGCCGGAGATTATTTCGAAGGTTTGTCATAATCAGACAAGTTTTTGTAACATGAGCATGTGTATGTCACAGGATCGGACAGGTGTTTTTGTAACATGTGCATGAATAGATGTGTATGTCATAGGGTTGCTTGGGTTTTCTTTCATGATTCCTACCAACAAAATATCCATAATGGATACTCTTTCAATTGTATATAACAAATTTTTAATACACCCTTCGATTGTCGAAATATTACCAGGTTGCCATGACTTACTCTCCAAACCTCGTATTTAAAATATTTAATTTAAGCTGCTATTTCACATACTCAGACTCGAAATACATCTACAAGCACGTGACAAATGTTAGGGGATATACTAATCAATGAAAAATTGTTAATTGTAGAGTGAGATTACTTTCTTATCATCTCTGGCTGTTTTGCATTGGCAGCTTTGGAGCGAGTCATAAGTCCCAGAGCAGCCAATCAACAAACGAGACGCTGGCGTCATCTCTACCCAGCACCAATCACTATCCCTGTTGCTCGCGCTCTGGACTCTTGGTAGGCTCACTAACTGGACTCGCGCGGTCAGCTGGAGTTGTTATGAAAATAATCTGACTCTACAAGAATTTCAAACTTAGATATACATATAATGAACTTCAGGGTATCTTATCTTGCAATAATCTTCCGTCTGTCAGAAAGATTGTTATGCAAAAATATACTAACAAAGTAAACGGATTGAGAGAGTTCTGTTTTATTTTCCGCGTCGCCTTGTTTCCCTTCCTCTATAAGAATATAATATAAACTGTGATAAACTTGCCTCGGGGATTTATAAATGTGTATAAATTAAATGGTATTTGGATTAATAAAAGTTGCAATTCTTCACCTCTATGGAGAAAAATCACATAGGATTCTCGCATAATTTCCGGAGCCAATAATTCACGCAGAATTCTCGGAATTTAAGTAATACCTGGTGAATATCCACGTTGTGGTAGTACTTCCTTCTCGATTTTTATCACTTTCAATACGCTGACACTTGCTGTAACTTGCTTCATAAACAAAAGTTAAAGTTGGTTGAAGTCCGCTTTTTACTGGGTAGGTTAGGCGGGACTGGGCATACAGTTTAAAGTGGTATCCGAGCCTGTTATCGAATCTGGAACCCTTGGCTTACAAGGCCATGCCATCGTAGAGACCGTTCCATACATTAATCTCCATTAGAAGTTCCTTTCTTGGAGCACAAGTTACCTTGAATAGCAAATAGTTCAAATTATAGAACATAGCTAATAAATTAAATTCTAGATTATCGGGTGCATTTATTCTTTCTGGGATCTTAACTTCTTCAAAAGAGGCACGGTACTATATGTAATTGAATATTAGTCAATTTACTGAAAGTAATGATAAATCAGCCGACGAAGTGGTTATCCCGGCGCACTACAACGCCAGAGGTCCCGGGTTCGAATCCCGGCCTAGTGATGAGTGTCCTTTAATGAGTTTCTCGTTTTTAAAATTTAGTAAGGATATTCCTAACGGATATATTTTATTTTATTCGTAGGGGCCTGGCGTTAAGGGGCTTATCCCCCAACATTGTGTGACGGGCAAAAATCCCCTGTGGGCTCATTTCCCCATACTACAAACTTATCATCGCCCGTCCTCATCTTCGCGATTAGCCAAAAATAGCAGAAAAGAGAGGTAAAAATCAAGCTATATAAATACAATTCTAGAATAGCGTGTCCCTTTACACATCCTTGGAACTTTACTTCTCCAAGACAAGCACGATGCTATAAGTAATTGGATATTTGTCAAGTTTGTGAAAGTAATGCTAATTAAGAATTCAGCAGCCAAGGTTGAAGCATCGAAGCAATTGATGAATCTAGTTATGTAATTTGAGATTGAAATGTTTTTGTTCAAATGGTTGGGCAACAAAATATGGCTTGATTTGATTTGCGTCTCGTTTCTGCTACTTTTGGCGGCGATGAGGATGAGTGATGATATGACGAAATTGATGAAGGGATAATGACAAGGAACACCCATGTCCATGTCGGGATTCGAACACCGGACCCTTGGAGTCACGGAAATATAGTGTCAACAACTTATTCAGGATTGTGGTCACAATGTGTCCAACTGCACATTGCTGTAATTTTTATTTTCTCCAAAAATTCTAACGACACTTTATTATGAACTGATAAACCGCATTGATATCTTTTGGTTGCGTGAACAACGACCGTTGATACCAATTCAAAAGTTTCCTTTCGTCGCCGCGCGGTCTGTTAACCGAAGAATAAGCGTGTAATCCGAGAGCTTATTAGGGCTACTCAGCAGCAAGGGGGGGGGGGGACGCAAGGAGCTTGGTTACTTGAAAGGACGCTGCGCGAGCACTTGTCGACAATCTGATTGTCGTGGAGTTGTTTAAAGATGGAGGATCTCCTCACAATGGCCGTGAAGTGGTCCCCGGCACACGACACAGTCTTTTTATCTTTTCCTCGGCAGCATCTCTTTTATCTCTGCGCTTGTGGCATATGGCTGAGGACGAGACCTCAATGGAAGGGACGAGTCGCGTGCGGGCTTTGTGGACAGAGGGAAGGAGTTTTTCTTCAGAATCTTTTTCCCCGTTTCTTTACCTCAGCTTGCGTCGGAGGAGTCCTTTTTTGTGCGATGAGCTCTCGTGGCAGCTGCGCACCTTCGAGACACCTGGAGGGATCAAAACCTTAGTCGCTCCTGCTTCTGCAAGTGCTCTAGATTCGTTGGGAGGGTCGTTGATTTTTTTAAATTTTGAAAGCGGCCTTTTCCTGTTCGGTGAACGAATAGGATTTATGGTTGGTTATCACATCTTCAAGTATTGTGCACATACAAAGTTTCTCATTTCCACGTTGCTGTCTTTGTTGATTTTCCAATTAATTTCCAAGGACCACCACGTTCACTGGCGTACGCAGAGGAGTGGCAGTTGGTGGTACAGCCCCTCCCGAAATTTTGAGAAAATCAAAATTTTCAAATGAACGTAGTAAAGAACTCAGGAAAAAACCAAAGTGATAACCCCGCCTTAAAATGACCCCCGATTACAGCTTTTTTGTCCTTGAACAACATTTAAGACGAAGGTTAAATATTGTAATTTGAAATATTTTAAAGTTTATCCCACCCCTCCTAGAATGCAGCTATATAATATCCACCTTTACAATTTCAGCCCCCTCCGAAAAAAAAAATTCTACGTAAGCCAGTGGTTTCAACATTTAAGATTGAGAAGGTACCACATCACTGCTTTGTTTACTCCTGGTAGGCAGTAGTACCCTTAGCCTGGCTTTTTAGTGTAATTTCTTTAAATTTTGTATTCCTTTATAGGTGTTCAATTTGTATTTTGTATTGTAATTTTTCCGGGTGTAAGCAATGACCATTCTCCACAGGTACCCAAATGTCAACCTCGCGTCCACACCCTGGACTACATTTTGCAGACTAGCGAGGCTCTGGCCTCTGGACTCACAGCCAGTGTAATCATCTGTGAGACTCGTGTTGTGTCCTGTCTGTATGTTTGTGATTGATTGTCCCTTCGTCCTCGTCGTCGCGATTAGCCAAAAGTGACAGAAAAGCGAAGTAAATCAATGAACAACAATGTATTGTAATTTCTTATTTCTATGTCGCTTATTTGCATCTTTAAGCTAATCACAACGACGAAAATCAATGTTTATTACTTGAAATTGATGGAGAAATCTTCCGTTAAGTGGGCGGAGCAAAGCAGTGGGCTTTCCCCCTCCATGCAATCTCTTTCCCTCTCTGACGTTCATTGCGCGGAGGACTGTTTTCGTTCCCTTGCTCCACAGACTCCTGGGACAGGATATAGTTGTGAACCTTCATTTTTCGCCCTTATTTTACCCAAAATTAGCTTTTTATTTTAGCACACTTTCCTGCCAAATATCCCTAAAATTATACATGTGTTGTTCTTATAAACTATACTCTGTCCCAGGAATGTGTGGAGCAACGCCGCACATAACGGTACAGAATAAGAGAAAGCTTGTGGGCGGAGCGAAGCTACAATGGCGTTACCTACTAATTAATATCCATATTTCCCCCTCACGCATTCATTGGACGAACCCTCTCGAGTCACTACTTGCGCAGACTTATTTTGGTTCACTTGCTCCAGAGATTCCCGGAATAGAACATAGTATTGCAGGTCAGTTGGCCTCCGCTTGCTCATTAGAGTTTTGATACGTTGGAACAGATTTTTTAGAAAGTTATTTTCCATTATTTCTTGCGCGACAAATACCGATGTTACGGCTCCAGTGCGTCAGTAGGTGAGCACTGAATCTCCTGTCAGAACCCTGCAACTTTGCTCTGTGATGCAAAGCGTTCCGATCGGAATTATTCCATGTATAACTCGCGTTATAGTTTTCTCTTGGATAAAATGGTGGGAAAATGTGCGCATTATACACGCATAAATATGATAATTTTTTTAAAAGTCTAAAACACGAGAACGTTGGATTTTCCCAGTATGTTACAATTCACATTTTGTATCAAATTCGCGTTATTTCGTGAATTCAACTGGGTGAAAAATGTGTTCGGAGCAGAGTGGGATGAGATAAGAAGGAACAAGTCTCGAGCTTTCTAACCCACCACTGGTGCTTGTCATTCCTCGTCGCCTCGTCCCCCCCCGCCGAGAAGAAATCTTCTTAACGCGGCTCCGAATCGGCCATAGCCGTCTCACACATCATCATTTGCTGCAAATACCGAACCCTCCGTTGTGTCGTACTTGCAACGTTGTTTAAAGTGTTGGGCACATTCTTCTCGAGGTAATTACCTGTCTGAAGTAATTGAAATCGATACATTCGAGAAGATACCCCAGCAATTTGTCCTTCATGTTCAAAGACGATGGCAATGTTCTTAGCTTTTTATGAAGAGCTGGCCTCTTCCACTGTGAGGTACGTCTTAAACTATCCTTACCTTTGTTAATGTGTTGTGTTTGTCCAATGCAGGTCCATTTACAACTTGCATTTTTAACCTTTAAAATTTGAGCTAAGGGTTTTAGATAAATGGATCTTCTCCGCATACACTGAAGGGTGCAAAATGACCATGCGTGCTGACGCACCCAAAAATGTTAAATCAATCAATCATGTCACTGAATTCTTTTTGCAGCAATTAAAAGTAATCAATCAATCAATCACGTCACTGAACACTCTTTTGGAGCAATTAAAATCAATCAATCAAGTCACTGAACACTTATTTGCAGCAATTAAAATCAATCAATCATGTCACTGAACTCTCTTTTGCAGCAATTAAAATCAATCATGTCACTGAACAACTCTTTGCAGCAATTAAAAGCATTCAATCAATCAATCATGTCACCGAACACTTTTGCAGCAATTAAAATCAATCAAGCAATCAATCATGTCACTTAACACTATTTTGCAGCAATTAAAATCAATCAATCAATCATGTCACTGAACACTTTTTTTGCAGCAATTTTAATCAATCAATCAATCATGCCACTGAATACTTTTTGCTGCAATTAAAAACAATCAATCAATCATGTCACTGAACACTTTTTGCAGCAATTAAAGCAATGAATCAATCAGTCATGTCACTGAACACTCTTGCAGCAATTAAAATCAATCAAACGTGTTACTGAACACTTTTTGCCGCAATTAAAATCAATCAAGCAATTAATCATGCCACTGAACACTTTTTGCAGCAATTAAAATCAATCAATCATGTCACTGAACTCTCTTTTGCAGCAATTAAAATCAATAATGTCACTGAACAATTCTTTGCAGCAATTAAAAGCATTCAATCAATCAATCATGTCACTGAACACTTTTTGCAGCAATTAAAATCAATCAAGCAATCAATCATGGCACTGAACCCTTTTTGCAGCAATTAAAATCAATCAATCATGTCACTGAACTCTTTTTTGCAGCGCCCGGCCCTGTGGCCGAGTGGCCGGGCGGCCCCTGTGGCGGAGTGGTTAGCACATCGCGCTACGACGCCAGGGGTCCCGGGTTCGATTCCCGGCTCGGCCATGGATGTTTGTGATTGTCTGTCCTGAAAAGTCTTGAAATTGAAATATGAATGAAATGATATGAGTGAATGAAGTGTGATGGGGGAAGCTTCCGCATAGGGGCTTTCCTTTAAAAAAAAAAAAAAAAAAAAAAAAAAAAAAAAAAAAAAAAAGTGGTTAGCACATCGCGCTGCGACGCCTAGGGTCCCGGGTTCGAATCCCGGTCGGGCTTGGTTGTTTGTGAATGTCCATTCATCAATTTCATCATTTCATCACTCATCCCCATCTTCGCAAATTAGCCAAGAGGCACAAAACGCGAAGTAAAATAAACTAAATCAATCAATCAATCAATCTCTTTTGCAGCAATTAAAATCAATCATGTCACTGAACAATTCTTTGCAGCAATTAAAAGCATTCAACCAATCAATCATGTCACTGAACACTTTTTGCAGCAATTAAAAGCATTCAACCAATCAATCATGTCACTGAACACACTTTTGCAGCAATTAAAATCAATCAATCATGTCACTGAACACTCTTTTGCAGCAATTAAAATCAATCAAGCAACAATCAATCATGTCACTGAACACTATTTTGCAGCAATTAACATTATTTGTGTTATCGCGTCCCGGAAAATCAAGGTCCCTAGTTATAATCAATGTAGCTCAAACTTGCTTATCTTTCCTACCGTTGGCTGTTAAGATATGGAAGCTGAGTCACTGTTGCATACTTGTTACACGGCTTCCAAGTAACCCAGGGTCCTCAAATTATCAGAAGTTGAAGGAGAGAGCTAGAACAAATGGAGAATGTGTAATGAGGGGACGCAAGATTGCAAAATTGGAGTAAACAACCAAAAATAACGCTCGAGAAGATAAACAATGCCGTGTATATGTTGTCCTTCTGAAGGAGGAACGCAGCCAAAGAGCCGGAGATGCATTCCACTTAAAGAGGAGGCCCGCAAAGCCGTTGGATAATCTTATCGTTAGACGGATGAACAGACAGATTGATGGAGACAATTCAGAAGTGTCGATGCTCAAGATAGAGGCTGAGGGAACTGTCTGTGTGGGAGTGAGTGATAGCTACCGAGGAACTCCGACTGGCTGAAAGAACTGGTTGTTGCGGGTGGAGGAGGACTAGTTTGGAAACACAAGAATTTTCTTCGCAGTGTTGCCAATTGAGAGATCGGAATTTTCCTAAAAACAGTGAAAAATTCAGACCAAAAATAAAATGTAAATTTTTGGCAGTGTGGAGAATTTTTAGTCTACTTCATAATATTGTCTGTGACGTCGATACTTTATCTGTCCCGGGAATCTCTGGAGCGAGCGAACGAAGAAAGTCTCTGCGAAAGTAGTGTTACGTGCCCGAACGCAAAGATTAGTTATACAGCGGACGATAGATGGCAGCGCGCGGGAAAGGATGAAAGAGCGCTGATTATATTGGAATAACGCGCGAGGAAAACATGAAAGTAATTGTAAATAGTAAAGTTAATTACAAATGTTTTAATCTGTGAATGCGTAACAATAATGAATTGAATCGAGGCATCAGAAATAAAGGATCGCCATTAATATCATATATGGTTCGGCAGGAAAAGTAAAGAAGCCAAATGACAAGTATGATTCTGGGTCCTTATTGTTTAACGGGAATGAGTTTTTCCGTTAAACCTTTTGGTCGTTTGTTCTGTGGTCTCGCCAAGTCCTCGGGCAGCCCCCAAGCACTTTCGTGTAGCGCATTTATTGCAGCTCCGAGTCGAGGTTGAGCGCGGGATCGGCGGCGTCCTTCGATTACCCCTTTTGGTTGAGTTAGACGGTGGCGCAGTGCTTCCAGCAGCTACCCGAAGGAGGGGCTTTAGATTTCTGGGTAGATGCCTAAAAATATATGAATATAGAATGTTGCTACAGAAGAAGAAGCCTGTAGACAAAGAAGAAATATATATATATGAATATAGAAGGTTGCTACAGAAGAAGAAGCCTGTAGCCAAAGAAGAAGCTTGTAGCCAAAGAAGAAATATAGAAGGTTGCTACAGAAGAAGAAGCTTGTAGCCAAAGAAGAAATATATGAACATAGAAGGTTGCTACAGAAGAAGAAGCCTGTGACCAAAGAAGAAGCTTGTAGCCAAAGAAGAAATATATATGTATGTATGTATGTATATATGAATATAGAAGGTTTCTACAGAAGAAGAAGAAGCCTGTAGTCAAAGAAGAAGAAGCTGGTAGCCAAAGAAGAAATCCATATACAGAAGGTTGATATAGAAGAAGAAGCCTCTAGTCAAATAAATTTATAGAAGGAAATTTTGAACACGAAACGAAATGTAGAAATTGTAAAGAATTGATTAAGTGTGTGAATTGTATATAGAACGTGATTTTTCAGAATATATGACGGATTACTCCTTCTGTAGTGGTAAATTATGGTGTTTCCTTTCTCAACCTTTAAATTGTTGTTCATGTTTAATTTCCCCGAGTTTTCTCATGAATCTACTCCTGTGCTAGCTTGTAGTACCCAAAGGGTGGGTAGCAGTAGGGACTCGAGAGGGCTCGACCAACAAACACGGGAGAGGGAACGGAACGCCCGCTCGCTGTCTTCCCTTCTCTACCGTTATGCGCGGCCTTGCTTCAGAGATTCCCGGGACAGAGAATAAACAAGCACTCTTTGTTTACTTTTTCCAGTAAAGAGTCAATTCTGTGACGTAGCATTGTTACATTTCGCTTCTAACTATACCCTGCTCCGGTTATCTGTGGAGCAAGCGAACTAAAAACGTCTCTGGGCAAGTAATGACGCGAGACGGATCCACCAATGAACACATGAGAAGGAACGGGATTGCGTGGAGGGGGAAAGCGACTGCAGTTACCAGCCTTCGAGCAGCCTGTACTGCTTCGCTCTGACCACTCGATTTCCCCCTTCTCTGCCGCTGTACGCGGTCTTGCTTCAGAGATAAACGGGACAGCGTGTGCAAATCAGATTTTCAGTTGTATTAGCTAGAGCAGGCTCTTGAATTGAATTGAATTGTTGTTTTAAGTCCACGTTATGCACAGAAAGGCTAATCGGGACTGGACTTACAGTTTAAAGTGGGATCCGAGCAAAAGTGCCATGTGCCTCCACCAGGAATCGAACCGGGACCCTTTGAGTACAAGCGACAACGTTACCGCTACGCCATCGGGAAGGCCTTCTATTAAGAGTTTAAAATACTGCATGCTGGTTACAAATCTCTATTGAACATATGATCTTATTCAGCGCTAAACATTAATTAATATCATGAGTTACGTGTAATTCAAGTAACTGCATTGAAGCATTAATTAACTCTTGAGTAACATGTAGTAATTCAAGTAACTGCATTGAAGCATTAATTAACTATTGAGTAACATGTAATTCAAATAACTGCACTGAACCATTAATTAACTCTTGACTAACATGTAATTCAAGTAACTGCACTGAAGCAATTAACTCTTGAGTAACATATAATTCAAGTAACTGCATTCATACATTAATTAACTCTTGCGTAACAAGTAATTCAAGTAACTACACTGAAGCATTAATTAACTCTTGACTAACATTTAATTCAAGTAACTGCACTGAAGCAATTAACTCTTGAGTAACATATAATTCAAGTAACTGCATTCATGCATTAATTAACTCTTGCGTAACAAGTAATTCAAGTAACTACACTGAAGCATTAATTAACTCTTGAGTAACATTTAATTCAAGTAACTGCACTGAAGCAATTAACTCTTGAGTAACATAATTCAAGTAACTGCATTCATGCATTAATTAACTCTTGCGTAACAAGAAATTCAAGTAACTGCACTGAGCCATTAATTAACTCTTGAGTAACATGTAATTCAAGTAACTGCATTGAAGCATTAATTAACTCTTGAGTAACATGTAATTCAAGTAACTGCCGTTTAGAAATTGCTGTATGGTTAACATGACAGATGAAACATGTCAGACTACTACTAAAATGCTTAGTCCTTCGTTTGAATTGTGGTCAGGTTACACAATCATTGGATCGCGTCCAAAGACAACTGCAATCTACCAGTAATCTTTCCCTCTGAAGGTAACAGATACCAAAATAAAATGGCTACCAATTGAGTTAATATCTTTAGTTTGGTAACTCCAATCTTCGCAGTAAAATTCAGTGAAAATTCTGAATCATGCAGAAAAACGACTTTTCGCAAATCCTTGCACTTCTAAGAAAAATTTATTGCAGCGGGACAATGGCTCGAATGGGGTCTTCCAACGTAGCAAGGAATTCGACAATAGTTGCAATTCCTTTGTTTTCTGTCGCAATTTACTCCTCAACGGATTCTTCTCTTGTCTCGGGAAGAACTCTGCGCTTTGTGGCGGCGTCTGTTGACATAGTCCTGGATCACAAATTGTTAGAAGACGTTCCTTATTTGACAGCGTTGCTACCTTTACTGCCAGTGCTAAGTGGTGCGTCACTTCCTATCTCCACCACACACACACTAAGACATCGACACATCATGGAGGGGAGGGGGGCGGAACTAGGAGGGCACAGGGGCCTGTGTCTCTCAAGCGATGACTAGCTCCTAGATAATATCTCAACAAACAAAAAAGTTCGAACATAAAATAGAATTCTTCAATAATACCCTTTTCCAGGACGCAAAAGAAAATTTTAAAAAGTACTGGATGTACAGTAAGACACTGACACTGAAAATCAAATTCGAGACATGTCTAAAGGAAGGCGTGCCAGATTTTAAGGGACAGTCCCTTATTTAAGTAACATGTCCTGCACTCCGTTACGATCTTTCCTCCATATTTGAAAATTCCCGGCCTTATCTATGTTTCTGAATGCCTAGGTTCCTCAACTTTTCTTTCAGTGTTGGCGGTACATTGTTGGACAGATATTAATTCCACTTTAGCTTCCCAGCTGATTGTGCTGGCCCCCGTGGCAGAGTGGTTAGCACAGCGCTCCTCGACTCCAGGGGTCGCATGGATGTCCTTGTGAGTGTTCCTTCATCAACTTTTTTTTATCCTTATCCTCGCGATTAGCCGAAAGTGGCAGAAAAGCGACGCTACATCCGCTGAACTCATCCTATACTTTCTTCCCAGCGAGTGCATAGATGCTCTTGTAACAATCCCGCCCCCGAAAAAATCTAGTTTATTAACATTTACAAGTTAATGTTAATTTTTGCTAACTTCCTGGAACCTGAGGTTCATGTTCTGTCCCTCTATACCAAATTAGGCCCCATGTTGCCTGCTGCAGGATTCCATTAATCTACTGTTTGCAACATCCCTATCCTTGACAAAACAATTCAGAGAAATCTGCTGATAGTTTCTGGTGAAGGTATGAGTTTCAAAATTGGAAGCACTTGAAACTAACTACAAGCCCTAAGGCCATGATATGCGGGAGACGACGAGCCATTTGCAATATTTACTCTTACTTTTCTTTATGGAACTGGAAAGAGGAAAACTAGGTTTTGCATTATTTATAATCTCTCTCTGCAAGTACATTCAGGAGGAAATCCAATGCACTTAAAATTTAAATAGCTCTAATTTTCTGATGGGTTCGGTTTTAATCATTTAATTAGCGGAAAACATTTCAGTGTTGCCTACCCTAGAATAGAAGACATGCTTCACCATTCATCACTAGTGGCTTTAATCAGAATAACGTTGAAGGTTCGTCCAGTACAAAGATTCTCCAGACTTTAACATTATTGGTTGATTGATTGATTTTATTTTACTTCGCTTTTCTGCCACTCTGGATAATCGCGAAGATTAGGGTGAATGGTGATAAGATGAAATTTTAAAAATTTGGTCCTAGTAACTAGGATATTTGACTTATACAGGGTGTCCGAGAAGTCCCCGCATATGACATATTTATTTAACATACGTATTTAATATTCACAGTACAACATACTTGCGAACGTTACATCACGATCCAGTACATCGTTTGCCTCGTGCTCTGTCTATCGTGCACCCACACAGGCGTCATTAACCGTTCTTCAACACTGTAACTATGACATCAACAACTTGACGCAACACCTGACATACGAATTTGAGCAAGCGTTCCATTTGACATTCAGAGCAGGGTTGCCAACCACGAATACGAAATCATTCCCAAGTAATCCAATTTTCTACAGGATACATGCAAGTACTGGTACGGGAACTTCTCGGACATACTGTATTTCATTCACTATATAATCCCATTAGAGCAGGCTACTGCATGGAACCATTTTCGCTCGCTCGTACTCTCACTCTCGAGCGTTTGCAATGGAATATAATTTTAATATGACAATCGTAGACACATACGTATATGTAAAATATCCGTCCTGGCAGTTTCAGCCTACAACCGTCTGTTACATTTTTATACATCACTAACTGCTTATCCGGCGTTGCCCGGGTATTTATTTATCCCAATCTTCCATTAGACAGGAAAATAATAAATTCTAACTATAGTGCAAAATGAACTTGGAGTTGGACGGCATTGGGAGTGTCACGATTCATCTTAGCGACACCGCAAACTATGGATTCCACACTAATAACGGCCGTTTTCGATTATTTTTACATGTCACCCCTTCCCACCCCCACCCCTAGGGATGCCATGGGTGTCTTGGAGTTGAACGGCATTGGGAGTGTCGCTATTCATCTTAGCGACCCCGAAAACTATGGATTCCACACTAATATCGGTCGTTTTCAATTATTTTTACATGTCACCCCCTTCCCAAACCATCCCCACCCCCAGGGGTGACAGGGGTGTCTTACCCCCACAGTATTTCTTTTCAGGTTTGCAAGTGATACGCGTACCAAGTTTAGTTGAAATCGCTCCAGGCGTTCTAGAGTTATGCCGGAACAAACATACGCACACACATATCCATTTTTATATAGTACTAGATATATAGATTGTAAGATATACTAAACAATATTTTAACATTGAGATAATGACCATGCTTACGTAAGTTTCAATTTCATTGCGTCTTGCACCTCACGATCCACATTCGAGGGCTCACAGACAAATTAAGGTTATGCGTGTACTAGTGGGCTTCGAGTGTACACTGCTCGTTTTGCCTGTTCGAGCGTTATCCGCTCGAGCGAAGACGGTCTTGATTCAGTACGCTATCTAGCGTCGTCCGTACGAACTATTTGGCGCCCGAGCGAAATGCTCTTCCTGCAGCATTCTGCTCTCTATCATCGATATTGTCGTAGTGCTTTGTAATTAAAGTTTATTCGGGGCATACTTAACAGTGATCCAGAGTTCATATTTTAAACTGTAGATCCAGTTCCAGTTAGCCTACCGTTTTGAAATCTTTACAACCGAAATAAGTAACAAGGGATTTCGCTTCAGAAAACAAGTACCGGTATCTTGAAAAGCAATTTACATAATATACACATTATCTTATTTCTATTAGCATCCTTTTCCTGAAGATAAACTTACAAAGCTTTTTTTAAGTGAATTAAACAACGTCAAATCTTTCCTGGAACAAGTTGTTGAGTTGAGGCAGGCACGTCGTGTTTCAATCAAGGAAACCTGCAAAGTCATGGAGATCGGGTCGTGGAAAAATTGCAGCTTCATTGGACTTTAATTACTTTGTCAAGCTGAAGTTCGTTAGGGAAATAAAACAACCGAGTGAAAGGAAACACCGACTCAGACAACAAATACTAACGAAGCACTTTTTCAGGAACGCTAGTTGGGGTGCATAAGCGTAAGGGGAAGGGAGGTTCGTTATTTTTTTATATTATTAGGTCGAACTACTTTCAACGTGCTTTCTCTTCGTACTGAATTCTTAGAGTTTTTGTAGTTTTAATCAGTGGCGCCGATTTTCAAAAAACTTTTAGCAGTGGCGTATCGGTAAACTAACTTATTTCACATATTTTTAAACATTAAGCTTTCATATAAGGGCAATTGTTCATAATATATTATGCAAACGTACATGACCAGCCTCTTATTGTATGACCTTTAGTGTAATTAAATTTTAGAAATATTGCTCCTTAAAGAATTGATTGATTGATTTGGTGTTCTAAGTCCACTTTCTGCACAGTGATGCTAATCGGGACTGGATGTACAGTTTGAAGTGGGATCCGAACCACTGTGTGCCTCCACTGGGTATCGAACCGGGGATCCCTTGATTACAAGGCGGCGAAACTACCACAGCGCCACCGGGGAGGCTACTCTTTAATGGAAGACACAAGGATTACAACTGAAGTCGGTCCAATAATCAGGCAGATTGATTGATTGATTGATTTGGTGATTTAAGTCCACTTTATGCACAGTAAGGCTAATTGGGACTGCACCTACAGTTTAAAGTGGGATCCGAACCACTATGTGCCTTCACCAGGTATCGAACCCGAGACCTCTTGATTACAAGCCGACGACGCTACCACTGCGCCATCGGGGAGGCAATAATCAGGCAGAGAAATCAACTCAGTTAAGATAGTGGAAGAGTAGTTATAAAAGGTATAAGCAGTAAAATTGTAGATTTTGCGAAAAATACATAAAGGCTATATTAATATGAGGAATTTAGACAACATAAATAGTGTGAATAAATAAAATAAACCCTGAATGAGGATCGGTAACTTAGTATAAACAAAATTAAACCAAATTACACAATTAACCCCCTTTATATAATGATACTGTTCTATGAATTCAATATCTCAACGACTTCAAATTTCTTTTATTTAATCTAAAGTATTCCCCTTTATTTCAACTCAGGACTCATTTTTTATAGTCAAGTTTGGCAGAGGAATAGTTTAAAACAGAACAAAGAGTGCTCTGAATTAACTACTCTACAAAAACAACTTAAAACTTCCTTTTTTACACTTAGAAAGTGAAAACTGAACTTAAAGTTCGATACCCTCGGCTAATCAGTAGGAAGTAATTTTCTTGCGGGGTCGCTCTCCACCGACCTTTCATACTTCATGCCAACGCCCTTTACATAACCAAATCCATGTAGTGGCAAACCAACGTAACAATTCTTTGATAAAGCCATTGCATATGGTTAGTAGTATAATCAGCCCGGTTCACCAACCGAAAATGGGGCTCGGTGGGGCTCGGTGGAGCTCGCCAAACCTCAAAAACTTATTTTCTCTCCACGTTCCGCGCCTCATTTATTGCGCTGACGATGTTTCACAGCGTAGAAAACAGCACCAAAACATCAAAAACTCACTTTGATTATTTGGAGCTCACCAAAACCTCAAAAACTTATTTTTATTAATTGAGGTTCACCAAACCTCAAAAACTCTTATTTTCTCTCCATGTTCAGCGCTTTTATTCGTTGCGCTGACACAACGTGATGAGTAAATAATACAGTCTCTCATTCTTGAAGGATGAATGCATCTTATTGTAATTTTCCAAGTCCCGGTCAAATGTTTGTATATCGTGACCTTTGTAAACCTACTTTTTTCGGGAACGATGTGTCAAAACCTCAAAAACTCACTTTCTCTTCACGTTCCGCGCCTCATTTATTGCGCTGACGATATTTCACAGCGAAGAAAACAGCACCAAAACATCAAAAACTCATTTTGACCATTTGGAGCTCACCAAAACCTCATAAAAACTTATTTTTATTAATTGAGGTTCACCAAAACCTCAAAAACTCATTTTCTCTCCACGTTCAGCGCCTTCATTTGTTGCGCTGACACAGCGTGATGAGTAAATAATGCAGTCTCTCATCCTTGAAGGATGAATGCATCTTATTGTAATTTTCCAAGTCTCGGTCAAATGTTTGTATATCGTGACCTTTGTAAACCTACCTCTTTCGGGAACGATGTGTCAAAACCTCAAAAACTCACTTTCTCTTCACGTTCCACGCCTCATTTATTGCGCTGACGATGTTTCACAGCGAAGAAAACAGCACCAAAACAACAAAAACTCATTTTGACCATTTGGAGCTCACCAAAACCTCATAAAAACTCATTTTTATTAATTGCGGTTCACCAAACCTCAAAAAAAAAACTCACTTTCTCTCCACGTTCCGCGCCTTCATTCGTTGCGCTGACACAGCGTGATGAGTAAATAATGCACTCTCTCATCCTTGAAGGATGAATGCACCTTATTGTAATTTTCCAAGTCCTGGTCAAATGTTTTTATATCGTGACCTTTGTAAACCTACCTCTCTCGGGAACGATGTGCCACACACACACACACACACACACACACACACATACACGCGCGCGCGCGGGGCCAAAATTTTTGAATTTACGGCTGGAAAAATGTTTTTCTATGACATGTTTTCGTTCGAGGCAAATTCGTAGGTAGATATTGTTAAATAAATATTAATATTGTAAATAAGTAGTCCAATTAAGCCGGTTCACCAACCTCTTGTGAGGAGCTGAAGTGAGGAGCTCGCCTTAATGGATTTCTCTCGTAAGGCATGAGCTCTATTTGATGGCGCAGTGTTGCCAGCTCCTTACTTGAAAAAATCACCAAGGTTTTTGGGGTAGCCTAACCTAAAACAAGGAGCTGGCAACCTTTTTCTCGCAGTGTTGCCAACATCTTACTCGAAAAAATCACCAAGGTTTTTTTTCTTGGCCTAACCTAACCTAAAGCAAGAAGCTGGCAACCTTGCTTGAGGCTTGCCTTACAGTGCATAAAGCAAGGTTGCCAACCTACTGGTACTTTTGCCATGGCTTTTTACAAAAAAGAGAGAGGAGAGAGAGAGAGAGGGGAGAGTTAAACAACCGACAGCCCACCTACAGCTTTTTTTGTCTAACCTAGCCTAAAGCAAGGAGCAGGCAACTTTCCTTGAGGTTTGTTTTACAGTGCATAAAGCAATTTTTGCCAACCTACATATACTAAACAAGGAGAGCCGGCACTGCCGTAAAAGAGAGAGAGATGGATGGATGGGAACACTACACGGGTTCAACGTCATCAAATAAAAATCGCCTTAATGGTTTTTTCTTGTAAGGCATGATCTCTATTTTCTCGCAGTGTTACCAACTCCTACCTACACTTTTTTTTTTACTTGGCAAGGGCTAGAGAGAGAGAAAAACTTATAGCTGGGAATGGTAATGAGCGAATGCGCCATATCGTAATTTTCCAACTTCGTATATCGCGATTTTTGTAAACCTCTCTCTCTCGGGGAGGGAACGATGTGCCACACACATACGTGCGCGCGCTTATGTATTGTAACACAAACAAACAAACAAATAATAATTGTTGTTTTTTTAGGATGCCTGGCCCCTATAACCTCGCCAGGGTGCGTGGTGCCCAACCAAAAATGTAAAAGTTTTCTAATGGCTGCGGTTATAGATTACCGCACCTCTGTAGAGTTTCACGTGTTTTTTTTTTCTCAAACTTCTTATATATTTTTTTTAAATTTTTTTACAGGGTTTATTAAAGTGCATATTTGAGGAAAACAACGCCACCCATATATAAATAAACCCCTTAAACTAACACTAATTAGAATTAGCCTGCAAAATTTTTCTCGTAAGGCATTTTTTTTGTAAACACTCTACCACCAACAGATCACATATAAATAAACATACCCCCCAAAAAAATGCAATCTGAGAAAAGTTGCCCTGTGTGCAAGATAACCATATCAAGCCAAAATTTTGCAAGACATTGTCGTACCTGCACACCTGGTAAGCGTGTAACCGCTAAAAAATCATGTCCCAGGTGCGGTATACCTATTACTATTAATAATTTAAAGAGGCATATAACATCATGCAAAGTTGTCGTCGGAGCACCTGTTCCCCAACCGTCGACCAGCTCGACCAAGAGGAAAGCGGAAGCCGACTCGCCACCATCCGCCAAACGCGTCAAGCCTGTGGCGAAAGCGAACCAGTCTGCTTTCCAGCAGTTGTTAGAGGATTTTGTCATCACTTCGGAGGGCTCATGCGACGTACGTAGCTTTTTGGAGAACGTGCAAGCCAAAATCATTTCCATCCTCGGCGATGCGCTTGCAACGCACTCTACTAAATTCTACGCATCGCTACGTTGCCAGTACAAAAAGCCGTCTGACGAAATTTACAGCTTCTGCCACAATACTAAGGCGAAGACGCTGCATCTGGCGGATGTCGACAACCTCGAGGTCATCTACAACCAGTTTGCCGATGAGCTGGTGGCAAAACAAGAAGAACATCAAGCTAAAGGCTCGGGGGGTTCGCTGTGTGGCGAGCCTCACGAACTGTCCGTCAAACTTTGCAAGTTCATACCTCTCTCCGCCTCCAGCTACGTCCCCTTACCACCTACCATTGCGGCAAAAAGGGCCGTCCTGAACATTCAGAACAGTGACGCCAAGTGCTTCGTATGGTCGGTGCTTGCAGCATTACACCCTGTCCACTGGAAAAACCAGCCACACCGAGTTAACCACTACCTACCCTATGAGGCAGAGCTGGAAGTTGCGATGGCTGGGATCGACTACCCGGTAGAGGTCACGGACATTCGAAAGTTTGAGGCTCGTGCGCGGCTGGCCATCAACGTTTACGGTCTCACTGACGAAAATGCGGTGTACCCTATTTGCGTGAGCGACGTAGAGGATGATGGTGGGCAGGAAATTCACCTTCTGCTCATCAAGAACGAGACCCATCACCACTACACTCTTATCCGTTCCCTCTCCCGGTTGGTGTCGAGCCAAACAAGCAAACACGAACACCACATAGAAGTTTGTCGCAGGTGCTTGTCAACTTTTGACAATCAAAAACAGCAGGATTATCAGCACATCAAAGGTCCCAACATCGCTGTCGAGAAGCTTGCCAGCCACAAGATCTACTGCAATGCCAACGAACCGGGTGTGGCAGTCTTACCCAAACCTGGCGCCGTGGAGCGTTTCCACATGCACGGTGCTATGGTGGAGCATCCCGCTATCATCATCGCGGATTTCGAGGCCTTCCTCAAACCCCTGTCCACTTGCGATCCCGACCCCGAAGTTTCTTCCACCACCCCTTACCAACTCCACGAGGCTTCGAGTTATGCCTACGTTGTGGTGCGACGAGACCAGCACATCGCCCCCGAGCCCTACGTGTACCGTGGTCCCGACGCAGCCAAACACTTCCTCGAGAGGATGGTTGTGGAAGCCAGCGAGATAGGGAAGGTACTGTTGGCCCCCAAGTCTATGCTCCCACTGTCTCCCGACGATCAGCGTAGACACGACGAGTCCATCGCTTGCCCTGTCTGCGTCAAGGAGTACACCGCCAACAACCGTAAAGTCCAACACCATGATCACTTTGACGGTAGGTATGTTGGTCCTTGGTGCAACGGATGCAACCTCATGGCCCGGGACCCGCGATTTATCCCTGTGTTTTTTCACAATGGCTCGGGATACGACTTCCACCACCTCGTCAAGCATCTTGGGTACGACGACATGCGAATCAACGTCCTGGCGCAGAACGAGGAGCGTTACATCAGTGTGAGCAAGTGGGTGCGAATCCCAGGATCACACTCTACCGTCGAGCTTCGCTTCCTCGACTCCCTGAGGTTCCTCCCGGCCAGCCTCGATGCTCTCGCAGGGAAGCTTAGCGACGAGCAAATGCTCATCACCTCCGCGAACTTTCCGAACTTGGACGCCGGCCTCTTCAAGCGTAAGGGGGTCTATCCCTACGAATACGTCACAGACCCTTCCAAGTTCGCAGAGACGTCGCTACCTCCTCGAGCAAACTTCTACAGCAAGCTGCGAGGGTCGAACATCACCGACGAGGAATATCACCATGCCCAGTCCATGTGGCGCGAGCTGGGCTGTCGAACTCTCGGGGACTACCACGACGCCTACCTCAGACTTGACGTGACGCTTCTTGCCGACGTGTTCCAGACGTTCCGTGCGACCGCAATGAAGATCTACAAGCTGGACCCCGCCTACTTCTACAGTCTCCCCGGACTGGCGTGGTCAGCCATGTTTCTGGTGACGAAGATCAAGCTGGAGCTTCTTTCGAACGTGGACATGATGCTGTTTGTGGAACGTGCCGTGCGGGGTGGAATGGTCCAGGTGTCGCAGCGACACTCGCGCGCCAACAATCACCACATGGCCACCGGATGCGACCCCTCACAACCGTCCAGCTACATCATGTACACGGACGTCAATAACCTCTACGGACACTCCATGATGCAGCCACTCCCCTTTAGAGGCTTCGAGTGGGCTGACTCTTCCAACTTCGACGTCGAAAGCTTCGACGATTCGGAACATGGGTTCTTCGCCGAGGTGGACCTTGAGTTCTCCGAGAAGCTGCAGGATTTGTTCTGCGATCTTCCCCCTGCACCCGAGTTCAAGTGTCCACCCGATTCCAACCAGAAGAAGCTCGTCATGGATTTCGAGCCCAAAGAGCGTTATGTCCTGCACTACCAGAATCTCCGGTGGCTGATGCAGCGAGGGGTCACGGTCCGCGCAGTTCACCGCATCCTCAAGTTCGAGCATTCTCCATGGTTGAAGTCATATATTGAAGTCAACACCAAACACCGCACTGCAGCCACGTCCGAGCTTGATAAGGATTTCTTCAAGCTTATGAACAATGCGGTGTTTGGCAAAACTATGGAGAATGTACGGAATCGCATGGACATAAAATTGGTAACGAGGAAAGCACAATGTCGCAGGCTCGTAGCAAACCCATTATTCAAATCGAGGACTATTTATAATGAGCAGCTTGCTCTGGTGCATATGAGGAAGGGTGAGGTAAAACTCGACAAGCCAATTTATGTTGGTGCCTCAGTATTAGACCTGAGCAAGCTGCACATGTTCGAGACGTACTACGACATATTACGCCCACATTATAGCCACAACATCTCGCTTCTCTACACGGACACGGACAGCTTGGTGTACCACGTCCACTCAGCCGATGCATACAGGGATATAGTCACCGTACCAGCTTTGGTTAACCTCTTCGACACCTCGGGCTATCCCCAGCCGAACCAGTACGGCATCCTGCCCCGAAACAAAAAAGTGCCTGGCAAACTCAAAGACGAGAAGGACGGTGATGTAATTCTCGAGTTTGCAGGTCTTCGCGCCAAGGCCTATGCCATCAAAGCCGAGGGCAGCGTTACCAAGAAGGCCAAGGGTGTCGGCAGACAGGTGGTTCGGGAGCATCTCACATTCGAGGACTTCGTGGATTGCCTCAAGACCGGGTCGTCGGTTCTAAGAGCAGAACAGCGCATCCAGAGCGTCGACCATATCATCACCACCAACAAAGTTAGAAAAATTGCCCTGGATCCCAACGACGACAAGAGGTGCGTTCTCCAGTGTGGAATCCACACACTGCCGTGGGGGCACTATCGCTTAGCAGAAAGCAAAACCTGCAACATGTGCCCATCTTCAACAGAAGATTCATAAAACAAAACAAACAAAAAAAAAACAAACAAAAAAAAAACAAAAAAAAAACACTGACAGTCATTACAAAAAACTTTGACCGTATTTTAAATAACCAGCATAATATGAATCTCTTTGGTTTCCGAAAACAAAGCAACATGGAGACTGTACACCACACGACGACAGATCATGAATTTCTACCTTCCATGTTAACTAAACTCAGCGGTCTACTGATTGTTCACCTTAACAGCATTTGGACGAAATTGGATGACGATGTGGGCAAGATGTTTTACGTCTTCAACAACAATTTACATTTCTACGAAATTCCGATCGATGGGAAACTTCAAATCACCGTGAATCCGGAGAACGTAGGCGAAATCAAAATTTCTAAAGGCAAGAACATTTTTCGAATCAAGCACGACAAGATGCTTTCCAACATTGCGTACGATGTTTCCGCAGGAGATTACCTGTACGTGGAACTCCTCGGAGATTACGACAAACTTATTCCTCTCTTCGTAGAATTACAAATCGTCTATCCTATTATAAATAACCGTTAACCAAAAATGCCTAACGACATTTTCGGCAACACCAAGCGTGTAGACCATGCAGAAGAGATTCTCATGTTGGACGTTCGAGTTAAGAAGTTGAGGACCGATTTGATCGCTTTGCAGGAAACCTTAAACAAAAGTTTAGAGTCGGAAATCGCTACGCTCCAAACGCAATGTCTCGACCCCATTCTGAAAATCGATTCCGAACTGAAGACGCTGATAAAAAATTATGTCGACGTACCTTCTTACGACAGCGTTCAAAATATACAGTTGAGCGTGGATTCGCTTCAAAATGATTTGGCCAAATTACAGCAATTTCAATCGAAAAATGAAGATTTGGAAAAATTGAAACTCGAAATCGAAGAACGAACTTCCGCAATCGAAAAGAATTTCTCCGAACTTCAAACCGTGGTGAACGATATAGACGCAGAACGCTTGCATGTCGTCGTTTCCAAATTACAAGAAGAATTCGCCAGCACGTTGGAAGAAATTAAATCCAAGTTGCAGACTTTGGAAGATACCATGACGAACCTACCATCGTCAGACGAACTGCAGGTCATCGGCAAAAGCGTCGCGAACATAAAAATTCAACTGGAGGCTTATCAAGATTTCGAACACATTCAAACCACCATCGCTACGCTTCAGGCGTCTCTGGAGTTGATCAACGAAGAAATTAAAAATATTCACGCTGAAGCAAGTGTGTTGACGAGTATTCAGGACACGTTAAGTACAGTTCAGCAGAAGATCGAATATTTAGAAAATTTAAACGTCGAAACGAATCTCGCTCATTTTCATCACGTACTGGACAACATACAGGGTGACTTGGAATCGTTACGGACGAGCGTGCCTTCGAGCGAAGATTTGGAAAAATTGAAAACGGCGGTGACGGCACTATCCGATTCGAGTGACATCAAAAGTTCGTTGAGCGATCTCGAGAGTAAAGTGGCCAATCTCCCCACCTCCAAAGAATTGCACGCTTTGAAAAGGAACATATCTCGAATGCTGAAACGACTGGAAACGGAAACGGCGAACGTGGAACAGATTCGAGACGAACTTAGTTCGCTGGTGTCGACGCTACCCACTTCGCAGAGCGTCACCGACCTTCACACGCAGTTTACAGAGATGCGAAGCATCGTGAACGATCTTACCGAGAAGAGCTCGAAATTGAATCAAGTCGAGAACCTTCAAAACATTGTGGTCAACATCAGAGATCAAGTTGGAGTGCTGGAATCAACGCAGGAATCGACGCTGGCCTCTTTCGGTGCCAAGTTGCAAGAACTCAACGAAAACTACAAGCAGTTGAACGTGGAAGTGAAAATCAAACCGTCATTTTCTACCGTAACGGATACCATAGTCGAGCATTTGTTGCCCGTACAAAACACACTGGGTCAGCTTCACAGCAACCTCGTTAGCGTCGACACTAAATTCGCTAAACTGCATTCTCTGCAAGCCATCGAAATCAACAGCGTACCCAATCAACAGAGAATCTCCACGTTCGTCGAAGGTAACAAACTGTACATGTTGCATCCTTATCATCCGTACTACAAGTTTCTCCTCGATGGCACGATTCAGATAAACGAATTTTCGTACTGGTCTCACGGTAGAAAAGCTAGCGTTCCCACCATGACTTTGATATCGAATCGTGGTGTCCAGAAAGCAGGAAACATTCCTCTGGCACGTTGGAACGAAACGCGCAACATATATGAAATACACGAAGACGAAGATCTCACCGTTTTCGACGTGAGTGCCGGCGATAAGCTGATCATTCAAAACACGAGCGAAGTGCCGCCCTCTTTGAATCCCATCACGCTTGTGCTTCTCTTGAAACGTAATCTCTAAAAAAATGTCTAGGCAAGCCATCGTCGAAGAATTGCATAAACCTGCACGCCGGAACTACGAACGTTTGGCTGTGGTAACCAAGGGCATCGACGACCTCTGGCAAAGTGACCTCGTGGAGATGAGCAGCGGCAATTTGAAAAACGTGCATAAATTGAACAAGGGCAACAAGTACCTCCTCACCGTCATAGACACGTTTTCGAAATTCGCATGGGCTCTACCTTTGAAGGCGAAAACGGGAACGTGCGTCACGGAAGCATTCAAGACAATTTTTCGCGAAAGCGGCGGCAGACGACCACGGTTTCTGCAAACGGACAACGGTAAAGAATTTTACAACGCCGTATTCCAAAAGTTTATTCAAAAACACAAGATTCGACATTATTCGAACTTCAGTCACATCAAAGCCAGCATCGTGGAAAGATTCAATCGAACCTTGAAAACACACATGTGGAAACGATTCACGCTTCGGGGAAATTACAAGTGGGTCGACATCCTGCCGGAACTCGTCGACACCTATAATGATACAGTACACAGAACGATAGGCATGAAGCCAGCCGACGTTACGAAATCCGACGAGCAGCGTTTAATTTCTACCGTTTACTGTCCAAAGTACACACCCACGACAAAGAAAGCTAAATACAAAATTGGAGACCGGGTGAGGATCAGCAAATTCAAACGTACCTTCGAGAAGGGATTCACAAAAAATTGGAGCACGGAACTCTTTACGGTGGTTCGAGTTCTACCTGGAAACCGACACACGTATATAATAAAAGATAGTAGCGGCGAGATTTTGAAAGGAAGATTTTACGAAGAGGAAATCTCTAAAACGAAACACCCCGACACGTACCTCATCGAGAAAGTATTGCGTAGGAAAGGTGACAAACTGTTTGTCAAATGGCTGGGACTTCCAGAAAAGAGTTGGATCGACGCGAACGAAGTGATCTTGTAAGTACGTGGAACGTGGTGAAGCGTCTACCGGATCCGGAAAGTCAAACGAAGAAAAAGAACGGCAAGTTGCTTCCCGACAGCATCCGCTGTCTGATCGTAGGTCCTTCGGGGTGTGGGAAAACGACACTGCTCGTGGACAATTTTCTCCTCGCACCGAATTGGTTAGATTGGAAGAACAGGCACCTGTACGTGTTCTCGAAAAGTTTGGAGCAATCCAAATACCAGCAACTGATGAAACTGTACGATGGTCTGGACATTGCAACGTTCGCCTCGGAAATAAAACCACTCGACGATTGTCGTGAAAATTCAGTCGTTGTGTTCGACGACGCCATCCTGGAAAATCAAAATGAAATTCGCAACTTTTTCACGCAAGGTCGTCACAAAGGAATGGATTGTTTTTACCTAGCTCAAACGTTTTCCAAAATTCCAAAACAGTTAGTGCGCGACAACGCTAATTTCATATGTTTGTTTCGTCAAGATCACACCAACCTCAAGCATGCGTACGATGACTACGTAGGCGGAGACATGAACTACAATCAATTTTCGGAAGGCTGCTCTACTTGCTGGAACGGTGACAATTTCGGATTCGCGACGATCGACATGACGAGAAAACCCAACGATGGAAAATACAGAAACAAAATCAACGACTTTCTAAACGTTGCAACGTTGTGAGAAACGACGTATATAAATAACGTCATGACGAAACGAAAAATCGAAGACGAAAATCTCAAGCTTCGCGATTACCTCGCGAAACGCTTCAAAGGTTGGAAATCCGAGAATCGCGGATTCTACGAAGAGAAGAAACGTCAGGATCAACCTGTGATCGATGCCATCAGCGGTCTAGGTAAAGAAATTAAAAGTGTCACGGAACAAAATAAAAATTTGATTAACGAACTCGTACCACTCGCAGCTAAAAGTTACGCCGTACCCACGCCCATTTCGAGCATTCCTTCGACGCCGTTCGAACTGAAGGATGCACCGGCACGACGTCGAGCCATTGGTAGCACGTCGTCGTCTTCGGATAAAATCGAGTTGGGACCTTTGGCACGAGACTACCTGAGCACGGGGAAATTCGACAAGGATGAAGTGTTCGGATTGTATCCCAGCATGGAAACCAGCGAAGGCGGCGGTGTGGTGTGGAAGATTGGGAAATCGAAGGTGACCTTCGAAGGCAACGACATTAAAGTCAATTTAGGCGACAAGGATAGTTGGAACAGGTATCCGGGTACGGTGGGACTGTGGGAACTCGTCGCCAAAAAGCAGCCGAAAGATTACACCGACGAAGATTACCAAAGTTACAAGGAAATTCTGATCATGACGGATGCCTTGTACCAGAACAACGACGCCTCGCAGAATAGGGTGAAATCGAGCAGCGGCGAGAAGTACAGGAATCTCATCAAACCGATTTGGAACCAGGTCAAAACAGGCAGCGGCGTCAAACGCTACAACACGTTACCCAAAGAATTCGTTTGGGTGGACGACGTGAGGAAGCTCGTGGACCGATTGTTGGTGATAGCCGGCGAGGAGAATGCAGGCAACCGTAATTTCTACAACGAGAAGGTTGGCATCGTGGATATGATCAGCACGAAACTTTCCAACTTCATCGTGAACGACGACAAGGGCATAGGTTACCTGATCAAAATCATCAACACGCTGCCTCCTAAATTTTGGAACGTGGCCGAAGGAAAGGGACTCGTGAACGACATCATCAACAAGTTACCTTTCGAGATGCATCTACCTGGCTACCAGTACTGCGGACCGGGCACCAAACTCGAGAAAAGATTGGAGAGAGGAGACAAGGGTGTGAATCCATTGGACGCCGCATGCAAAGATCACGACATCGCCTACAACACCACGCAGACGGATCTGAATGCACGTCACGAAGCAGACAGAAAGTTAGAGCACGCAGCTTTCGAAAGGTTCGTGAGCAGAGACGCATCGCTGGGTGAACGGGTCGCCGCACTAGGCACCACCATCGCCATGAACACGAAACAAAAATTGGGGTGGGGTATATAAATAACATACCGTAAAAAAAAAAAAACATGGCTTGCATAACTGATTTGCCACCCGAGCTACTATCTAAAATATTCAAAAAAGTAGTAAACGGAGATGTTAATAAACTTGTAATCATGGCAAAAACAATGCCGGAATTTCGCATCCCTTGTGAAATGGTTCTCAAGGACCTTCTTCGGGAGATTAGCGGCCTGAGGTGCGGTGATCTCAACATTCTGCTTTCGGCTGCAGGGGAGAAATTGGACGATAGGTCGGACGAACTGAACGAGGCGATGCAGGGAAGAAGACGGTATACTGATGATTGGTACAAGTCTATGCAGGAGAAGGATGATATCACTACGCTCATCCTCGCGTTTTCCGAAGCACGAACTTTCTTCCTCTGTTAAAAAAATAATAATATATATACGTGTCAAAAAAACTTGATATATAAATAACACACATCGTGAAAAAAATAATCTTCGGTATATATAAATAACACACATCGTGAAAACAATTAAATTTCTCTCTAACACACTGAAATTTTTTTTGATATGACGACCGAAAAAATAAGTGATCTCCAAGCATTAAAACAAATGCTAAATTTGTCAGTCGAGTATGTAAAAATTCAGGAATTGGAAGTCGACAAACCTTACACGATAACTTCCGGTTCAATCGTTTCTACCCAGTATGGTCCCAAGGTGCGCCTGTTGCTCAACGCACAATACAGTCTATTTTTACCAGATCGATACGCTAACATGTTATCCGACGAGAAGCTATCTATTTTAATCGAGAACAAAACTCGAATCGTGTACAAGGGGACAAAGGAACTTCTTGGCAAGAAAACGAAGCACGTAATAGAATTTGTGTAACGACTGCGAGGCCTTGAAAATATATAAATAACATACCGTAAAAAAACTACACAAGAAAAAATCTCAGAATATATATATAAATAACATACCGTGAAAATAACACATAGAGCATCAACATGAAGCCCAAGGGTGTCGTGTACCAGATACCATATTCGAATCTAAAAAATCTAGGTACTCTCGATGGGTTACTCACCAAGAAACAACGCGAGAAGAAACGTTCTTGCTTGTCGAAAGGACACGGAATGAAATTGCTGCTCAGCACACCTCAATTGAAAAGGTTGCAGCGTTCGCGGAAACAGCAAAAGATCGGAGGTTTCATATTCAGCATCCCGGCCATCCTGGCAGCATTGGGGGCCGTTGGAAGTTTGGCCGGCGGAAGTGCCGCCATTGCGAAAACCGTCATCGACTCGAAGAAGAACAAGGCGGAATTGGAAGAACAGAAACGTCACAACCTGGCCATGGAGAAGAAGGGGAAAGGTATAACCAAAAAACAAAAAAGCAACCTCGATGCTTTGAAGAAATATAAAAAAAAGAAGAAGCCCTGTCCAACTTCGATATTGAATCTCTGATCGAACCGTTGGGAATAAAAAACTTCAGAGGTGTTTTCATGTACGATTCTCTACCCTCTGCTGTGAAGAAAAAGGAGTATGGCGTGGTCAACCTGGACAGTTACAAAAATCCTGGTACACATTGGATATGCTACCTCAAAATTGACGATAACAATGCATTTGTTTTCGATTCGTTCGGTGGCACACCACCTGCCAGGTTGGTGAAGTATCTCAGTGTTGCCAACCTCTACTACAATGACAAACGCATCCAGGGTTTCACCGATGTTAACTGCGGCCACCTATGCCTTTCCGTTCTCGCATACATGTCTAAAATAAATAACCCGTCGGTGGAGCATTTTCAGAAAGCGTTGTGGAACCTCAAACAGCATCACTAGGATGGGCGTGTTCCATCTCACGAGCGAATCTTCAATCTTGAAACTCACGCTGCACGACGACATCGTCTATCCTAAATCCATAGCTCTGCGTGCATTCTACAGCATGTACCTCATACCTAACGTCACCCAGCACAACAACAAAATTAGCGTCGGAAGCGAACACATCGTCGTCACGCCAGGACAATACAATCTTTCCACTTTGCAAGCTCAATTACCCAAAGGCACATACCTTTCTCAAAATTCGGTCACGCACAGAGTGGAAATCCTATCCGCGACGGAGACCGTGGACCTGGGCACCATAGGAGAACTTTTAGGTTTCGAGAACGACACCAAACTCGAAGCTGGCATCAAGCACGTAGCAACCAACATTCCTAAATTCTTGGCCATAGAGACTTTGAACGTACACTGTAACGTGGCCGAAGGTATGATCACGAAATCCTCGGACGGATTGTTAGGAAGTCACAAGCAGACGGGAATCATAGCCACTTTCAAACCAAGTTCCGAATTCATGGAACCGATCATCTACACGCCTTCTTCGCCGATCTATTTTCCAGTATGTCGCAACCGCATAGACGACATAGAGTTGGTGGTGACGAACGAGAAAGGAGACGTGGTGGATTTCGCAGGTGCCACTACGACGGCCATCGTGGAGATCAACGTATAATAAATAACCATACATGTAAAATGGAGCAAATCGAAAGTTACGAATTGCAATCTTTCCCTCCCAACCGTCGCACGTTCGCCAATCTGAACGAAGCGAACAGGGAGATCGAATACGACGTGGACGTAGGCGACGGGTTCGTTCATCCTCACAGAGCGGACCTCTACCTTCAATTCGACGTGGTGAAGAAGGAAAGCGGAGACGCGTTTCCCGCAGCAGCAAACTTGATACTCGTGGACAACTTCGTGCCTCACCTGTTCTCACAGGTGGAGGTTAGGAAACACAACACCGTCATCGACAGAATCGATTATCCAGGCATCACGTCGACGGCAGTGGGAACGTTGAAATTATCCAAAACGGACGCAGCATACTATCAAGCAGGAGGATTCGAAGCAGGGACGAAAATATCGACGACAAGTCACACGGTGCTCTTTCCCATGCGTCTGCTGCCTGGTTTCTTCTCGGACTACAAGGAGATCATGTGGAAGGGAGGACTGAGAGTCACGTTTCGAAGAGCTGCCAACGACAACGACGCACTGATGCGATACGCTACTTTGGGTCCGGACGGCACCACGCCGATAGCCAACACTTTACCCGAAGCAGCCAAGTGCGTCATCCGAAGCATGGAATTGAGAATGCCGGTGGTGGAATACGAAACAAACTACGCCCTCAAGTACAAAGCGGAGATCTTGAAAAGTCCGCAGGTGTCGATTCACTTTCACGGTTACCAGTGCGTGCAAAAGATGGCGTCGGGAAGTCACATGGAATTCGACGTGACGACGCAGTTCAACAACATACAGTTCGACATGCCAGATTTCGTGGTGGTGCTCTTTCAGACCGGGAGGGACAAGAATCAGGAAAAAGATTCCAGCAAATTCGACGACTGCAAGATCAAGAACGTTTATCTGAAGAATGGACGCAACGAAGTGTTCCCGCGCGAGAATTACAATCTTGACGTGACCAAAAACGATTACTTGAAACTTTACGAAGCTTACACAGCTTACAAACGCGTGACCGAGGGAAGCGTGGACATGTACTACACGCCCAGCGAGTTCAAAATCCGCAGGCCGATGTTCGTCATCAATACATCTAAGAGAAAGAAGGTTGTGGTCAACGATCGAACCAACATCAAGGTCGTCTGCGAGTTCCACGATGCCTTGCCCGAGGATACCCTATGCAGTGTCATCCTGATTGCAGAGAAGTCCTTCGCCTACGACGTGAAGAACGAGAGGGTCACAGAGCAGTTTTAACAAGTTTTTTAACATCTATTTTCTTGCACAATAAGAAATTTCTGTACTAGCACAATCAGTTACAATGGCACAATACGAATTTCACTAGTTCAGATTAGTTACAAATGTCAATTTCATTAGCTATCACTCACAATATTTTTTTGCACTATAGCACGAGACAATCAGAAAATTTGCACAAAAAAAATTTGTTGTTGTTTTTACACGTGAAAATTAACAATAAAATTTCTTTTTTATCGTTTCAGATGCTGTCGAAACATCGAAAACATATACACACACTAAAAAAATAAGCATGCAACTTTATTTGTAACACACAGACATACATTCTCCATCTTCATCAAGAAAATATCATAATAAACATAATCATTTTTATCTATCTCATAATAAAACTCTATATCCAAAAAATATCACAACATTAAATAACACTAGAGTCGTTAGTACACGTTGCATGCATTACGGAGGTCCTCTGTAGGGTTTCATGGAAGTTTGGGGGAAAAAAAAAAACACGTGAAACTCTACAGAGGTGCGGTAATCTATAACCGCAGCCATTAGAAAACTTTTACATTTTTGGTTGGGCACCACGCACCCTGGCGAGGTTATAGGGGCCAGGCATCCTAAAAAAACAACAATTATTATTTGTTTGTTTGTTTGTGTTACAATACATAAGCGCGCGCACGTATGTGTGTGGCACATCGTTCCCTCACCGAGAGAGAGAGGTTTACAAAAATCGCGATATACGAAGTTGGAAAATTACGATATGGCGCATTCGCTCATTACCATTCCCAGCTATAAGTTTTTCTCTCTCTCTAGCCCTTGCCAAGTAAAAAAAAAAGTGTAGGTAGGAGTTGGTAACACTGCGAGAAAATAGAGATCATGCCTTACAAGAAAAAACCATTAAGGCGATTTTTATTTGATGACGTTGAACCCGTGTAGTGTTCCCATCCATCCATCTCTCTCTCTTTTACGGCAGTGCCGGCTCTCCTTGTTTAGTATATGTAGGTTGGCAAAAATTGCTTTATGCACTGTAAAACAAACCTCAAGGAAAGTTGCCTGCTCCTTGCTTTAGGCTAGGTTAGACAAAAAAAGCTGTAGGTGGGCTGTCGGTTGTTTAACTCTCCCCTCTCTCTCTCTCTCCTCTCTCTTTTTTGTAAAAAGCCATGGCAAAAGTACCAGTAGGTTGGCAACCTTGCTTTATGCACTGTAAGGCAAGCCTCAAGCAAGGTTGCCAGCTTCTTGCTTTAGGTTAGGTTAGGCCAAGAAAAAAAACCTTGGTGATTTTTTCGAGTAAGATGTTGGCAACACTGCGAGAAAAAGGTTGCCAGCTCCTTGTTTTAGGTTAGGCTACCCCAAAAACCTTGGTGATTTTTTCAAGTAAGGAGCTGGCAACACTGCGCCATCAAATAGAGCTCATGCCTTACGAGAGAAATCCATTAAGGCGAGCTCCTCACTTCAGCTCCTCACAAGAGGTTGGTGAACCGGCTTAATTGGACTACTTAAATATATATATACTTATTGTATTTAGTTTTTCGGTATCGAAAAGCGACTGTCATATTGTATTTGAAAAAAATATTACGCTTTTGCCTGTGGATACCTAGAAAAACGACAATTTCGTTCCCTCTCTCTGCATATGCTATCAACGTTGACACAATAACACAAATTCAACAAATACGTAGTCAATATGCTTGTTGGCAGAGAAAAAATACAATGAATTTTCCGGTTATTTATTTCATAGCCCTGATAGTCATCGCGTGCGTCACAGATTGCCATCTGCCGTAGGTTTTGGGACGACGGAAGTTATACTTCCTGTTTTTTTAGTGACGCCAGTTAACAGCATAGGTAACAATGATGCGATGCGATGCATTAACTTGTGAATTTTCAAACACACAAAATGATGTGGCTGAAATGTAGGGTTCTAGAGAATTTGGTTCTTGGATTTCTATTGGTCTATGTTGCGTTGGCTAACATATCATTTTTGACGTCATTAGAAAACCGTATAAAACTTAAAGCGCTGGTGTAGAAAGTTCTGTTTCATTTTCAACGTCAGTGAAGAGCATTTCCACAGAATTTCTAAAAGTAAGTAACTTTGTTTCTTAGCTTGCATGAGTTGGCTTTGATTTATAAGTATGGCATTGCTTTTGTGGAAGAAAATATACCCACAAAACATGCAAAAAGAGAGAGAATATAGAAGGTGTTTCATGTCTCTCTCAGCTTTTATATATTTGAAGCATGCATCTTGGTAGCTAGAATATTTTTTTTCTTCTGTGTGCCGTTGTTGGTAGGTAGGAAATATGTGTGCGGGGCATATTTCAAAAAAAATAAATGTGTTAAATTGTTAGAGGAAGGCAAGAAAAAATGGAGGAGAGTTGCGTGTTTTTGATATCTAGTGGAAGTAGACCCAAATGGAGAGTTCTGCGACCGAAAGTGAGGCTCGGTGAGGCTCGCCTTAATGGTTTGTTTTTGTAAGGCATAAGCCGCATTTTCTCGCAGTGTTGCCAACACCTTACTCGAAAAAATCACCAAGGTTTCTCTCCACGTTCCACTGCATAGGATATCCTCGGGCAAGGTATCGTGGAACTCGCAGACGATCTTGATGTTGGTTCGATCGTTGACCACCACCTGCTTTCTCTTAGATGTGTTGATGACGGTCATGGGTCTCCGTGCTTTGAATTCGCTGGGCGTGTAGTACATGTCCACGCTTCCCTCGGTCACGCGTTTGTAAGCCGAGAACGCTTCGTAAAGTTTGAGGTAATTGTTTTTTGTCATGTCGAGGTTGTAATTCTCGCGCGGGAATATTTCGTTTCTACTGTTCTTCAGATAAATGTTTTTGATATTGCAGTCGTCGAATTTGCTGGATTTTTTTTTCTGATTTTTGTCCCTCCCGGTCTGAAAAAGCACTACGACGAAATCTGGCATGTCGAACTGTATGTTGTTGAACTGCGTCGTCACGTCGAATTCCATGTGACTTCCCGACGCCATCTTCTGCACGCACTGGTAACCGTGAAAGTGAATCGGCACCTGCGGACTTTTCAAGATCTCCGCTTTGTACTTGAGGGCGTAGTTCGTTTCGTATTCCACCACCGGCATTCTCAATTCCATGCTCCGGATGACGTACTTGGTTGCTTCGGGTAAAGTGTTGGCTATCGGCGTGGTGCCGTCCGGACCCAAAGTAGCGTATCGCATCAGTGCGTCGTTGTTGTTGGCAGCTCTTCGAAACGTGATTCTCAGTCCTCTCTTCCACATAATCTTCTTGTAGTCCGAGAAGAATCACGGAAGCAAACGCATGGGAAAGAGCACCGTGTGACTTCTCGTCGATATTTTGGTTCCCGCTTCGGATCCCCCGGCCTGATAGTATGCTGCGTCTGTTTTGGATAATTTCAAAGTTCCCACTGCCGTCGACGTGATGCCTGGATAATCTATTCTGTCGATGACGGTGTTGTGTTTCCTCACCCCCACCTGCGAGAACAGGTGAAACACGAAGTTGTCTACGAGTATCAAGTTTGCTGCTGCGGGAAACGCGTCTCCGCTTTCTTTCTTCACCACGTCGAATTGAAGGTAGAGGTCTACTCTGTGAGGATGAACGAACCCGCCCCCTACGTCCACGTCGTATTCGATCTCTCTGTTTGCTTCGTTCAAATTTCCGAACATAGGTTCTATTCATATTTTTACTCACGTATAGGCGTACATGATGAATCAGCAAACATATTTTTTCTAAGTCTTACCGTTTCCAAGATAACCCTATTTCCGCTCGCTATTTTCGATTTCCGAGCATAGGTTCTATTCATATTTTACTCACGTATAGGCGTACGTGATGAATCCGAAAACAGATTTCTCCTAAGTCTTACCGTTTCCAAGATAACCCCACTTCCGGTCGCCATTTTGGATTTCCGCACAAAGGTTTTATTCATATTTTACTTAGGTATAGGTGTACATGATGAATCAGCAAACAGATTTTTCCTAAGTTTTACCGTTTCCAAGATAACCCCACTTCCGGTCGCCATTTTGGATTTCCGATCATAGGTTCTATTTACACTTTTTCTCACATATAGGTGTACGTGATGAATCCGCAAACAGATTTCTCCTAAGTCTTACCGTTTCCAAGATAACCCCACTTCCGGTCGCTATTTTGGATTTCCGAGCATAGGTTCTATTCATACTTTTTCTTACATATAGGTGTACGTGATGAATCTGCAAACAGATTTCTCCTAAGTCTTACCGTTTCCAAGATAACCCTACTTCCGGTCGCCATTTTGGATTTCTGATAATAGGTTCTATTCATACTTTTTCTCACGTATAGGTGTACATGACGAATCCGCAAACAGATTTTTAACAAGTCTTACCGTTTCCAAGATAACCCTACTTCCGGTCGCCATTTTGGATTTCTGATAATAGGTTCTATTCATACTTTTTCTCACGTATAGGTGTACATGACGAATCCGCAAACAGATTTTTTGCTAAGTCATGAATTGGAGGGTTCTATGACAACCTATATTAATTCTCGTAAGAGAACAGAACGTGTCCTACGGGGGCAAGTTAAGTTAAGGGCCATGTGCATGGCCAAAGGGGAAGTTTTTTGCACGCTCAAGCATGATTTAATTTTATTATATTTTCAGATTGATCACAAAACAAGGTGTTGACAGGCAGTGTGTATATATATTGTAAGAAGATGTTTTATTATCAACCTCCACTTCTTGCAGTACATCCTGGACACAGCGTTGCAGGTTAACAAAGGACCTTTGGTCAGTATTTTTTTTTCTTCTTAAAACTGTTCGGTTACTCGCTCGTTCCTGACATCATACACAAAAGTTTTCTCCGCGATGAGGATGACGCTACACAGAGTGTCGGCAGGCAAGGCATCGTGGAACTCGCACACAATCTTGATGTTGGTGCGATCGTTAACAACCACCTGCTTTCTTTTAGATGTGTTGATGACGAACATGGGTCTGCGAGCTATGAACTCGTTTGGATTGTAGTACACGTCCACGTTACCCGAAGTCACTCGTTTGTAAGCTGTGTACGCCTCGTACAGTTTCAGGTAGTCCTCTTCTGCGATGTTTAGGTTGTAGTTCTCACGTGGGAAAACTTCGTTCCTGCCATTTTTGAGGTAAATGTTCTTAATCTTGCAGTTGTCGAACTGGCTGGAATCTTTCTCCTGATTGTTACCCCTTCCTGTCTGGAAGAGTACGGCTGCAAACTCGGGCATGTCGTACCGAATGTTGTTGAATTGCGTGGTTACGTCAAATTCGAAATGATTGCCGGAAGCAGGTTTTTGCACACACTGGTAGCCATAAAATTGAATGGACACTTGAGGATTCTTCAGGATGTCGGCTTTGTACTTGAGAGCATAGTTTGATTCGTATTCTACCACTGGCACGCGCAGCTCCATGGACCTTACAAGACACTTGGCAGCGTCGGGTAGTGTGTTGGGAAGCAAGGTAGTCCCGTCCGGGCCCAAAGTAGCGTATCGCATCAGTGCGTCGTTGTCGTTGGCAGCTCTGCGAAAAGTGACGCGCAAACCACCCTTCCACATGATCTCCTTGTAGTCCGAGAAGAAACCGGGCAGCAGACGCATGGGAAACAGTACTGTGTGACTTTGAGTTTTGATTTTTGTACCTGCTTCGAATCCCCCTGCCTGGTAGTATGCTGCATCGGTCTTGGAGAGTTTCAGTGTTCCCACGGCAGTCGAGGTAATCCCGGGGTAGTGAACCCTATCGATGACGGTGCCGTGCTTTCTAACTTCCACCTGCGAGAATAAGTACGGCACAAAATTATCTACGAGACTTAGGTTTGCGTTGGCAAGAAATGCTTCGCCGTTGTCTCTCTTCACTACATCAAACTTGACGTACACATCAGCTCTGTGAGGGTGAATGAATCCATCCCCGACGTCCACATCGTATTCTATCTCTCTATTCGCTTCGTTAAGGTTGGCAAACGTGCGACGATTGGGAGGGAAGGACTGCAACTCGTAACTTTCGATTTGTTCCATGATGGTTATTTATTATATGTTAATCTCCACGACGGCAGTGGTCGCGGCTCCTGCAAAATCAACCACCTCCCCCTTCTCGTTTGTCACTGCTAATTCTACGTTGTCTATGCGATTACGAGATACAGGAAAGTATATCGGTGGGGAGGGTGTGTAGATAATTGGCTCCATGAACTCAGAGTTTGGTTTGAACGTAGCGATAATACCTGTCTGCTTGTGACTCCCTGGGATGCCGTCCGAGGATTTGGTGATCATACCTTGATCATTTTTTACAGAGTAGTTGGGGTAGGTTGTTATTTATATACCCCACCCAAATTTTTTTGTTTTGTGTTCATGGCGATGATCGTACCTAATGCGGCGACCCGTTCACCCAGCGAGGCATCTCTGCTGACGAGTCTCCTGAAAGCTGCATGCTCCAACTTCCTGTCGGCATCATGACGTACGTCGAGATCTGTGTGAGTATTGTAGGCAATGTCGTGATCCTTGCATGCAGCGTCCAGGGAATTCACACCCTTGTCGCCTCTCTCCAGTCGCTGATCGAGTTTGGTACCGGGGCCGCAGTACTGGTAACCCGGCAGGTGCATCTCGAAGGGTAGCTTGTTGATGACGTCGTTCACGAGACCTCGACCCTCGGCCACGTTCCAAAATTTCGGAGGTAGGGTGTTGATGATTTTGATGAGGTACCCTATGTCTTTGTCGTCTTCACAATCAAGTTGGCAAGCTTGGAGCTAACCATGTCCACAATTCCTACCTTCTCGTTGCGAAAGTTGCTGTTGCCTGCATTCTCCTCTCCTGCAATAACCAACAACCTGTCTATGAGCTTGCGCACGTCGTCCACCCACACAAACTCTTTGGGCAGGGTGTTGTAGAGTTTGACGCCGCTGCCTGTTTTGACCTGGTTCCATATCGGCTTGATGAGGTTCTTGTATTTTTCGCCGCTGCTGGATTTGACGCGATTCTGCGTAGCGTCGTTGTTTTGGTACAAGGCATCCGTCATGATCAAAATTTCCTTGTAACTTTGGTAATCTTCGTCTGTGTAATCTCTTGGCTGCTTTTTTGGTGATGAGTTCCCACAATCTCACCGTGCCGGGATACCTGTTCCAGCTGTTTTACTCACCCAAATTGATTTTCACGTTGTCACCCTCGAACGTGACTTTCGATTTTCCGATCTTCCAAACCACCCCCTCGTTGAGTTCCATGGTTGGGTACAATCCGAAAACCTCGTTTTTCTCGAACTAAACTCAACGGCCTGTTGATCAATCAATTTTCGGAACGCTGCTCTTCTTGCTGGAACAGTGACGATTTCGGATTCGCGACGATCGACATGACGAGGAAACCCAACGACGGAAAATACAGAAACAAAATCAACGACTTTCTAAACGTTGCAACGTTGTGAGAAACGTTTCAGTACTGTTGCCCATGCGTCTGCTGCCCGGTTTCTTCTCGGACTACAAGGAGATCATGTGGAAGGGTGGTTTGCGCGTCACTTTTCGCAGAGCTGCCAACGACAACGACGCACTGATGCGATACGCTACTTTGGGCCCGGACGGGACTACCTTGCTTCCCAACACACTACCCGACGCTGCCAAGTGTCTTGTAAGGTCCATGGAGCTGCGCGTGCCAGTGGTAGAATACGAATCAAACTATGCTCTAGTAGTAGTAAAATATGCATCTGACCACAACTCTGATTTCTTGACCAAACGACCACAAAAAGTTGAAAAACTCACTTTCTCTCCCCGTTCCGCGCCTCATTTATTACGCTGATGACGTTTCACGGGGGCAAAAAGGCAGTGATGAGTGAAAGAGGAGCTCTCCTCTTCTCCTCCTCTCCTCTTCTCATCTTCTCATCTTCTCATTTTCTCATTTTCTCATCTTCTTATTTTCCCATTTTCTCATCTTCTTATTTTCTCATCTTCTCATCTTCTTATTTTCTCATTTTCTCATCTTCTCATCTTCTCATCTTTTAAGGACCAAATGTTTGTAGATCGTGATCTTCGTAAACCTCTCTTCTCATTTTTTTATTTTCTCATCCTCTCATTCTCTCATTTTCTTATTCTCTCTACCTTTAGAACATTGTCGTCAACATTAGAGATGAAGTTGGAGTGCTGGAATCAAGGGGACCAAAATGTTTATATATAGTGATCTTCGTAAACCTCTCTTTCGGGGGGAAGGATGTGGCATATACACACGCGCGCGCTCTCATCTTCTCATTTTCTTATTCTCTTATTCTCTTATTTTTGAAAGATGAGTGTATTTTATCGTAATTTTCCAAGTCCGGGACCAAATGTTTATATATTGCGACCTACGTAAACCTCTCCTCTCATCTTCTCATCTTCTCATTTTTGAAAAATGAGTGCACCTTATCGTAATTTTCCAAGTCCGGAGCCAAATGTTTATATATATCGTGACCTTCGTAAACCTATCCTCTCATCCTCTTATTTTTGAAAGATGAGTGTATTTTATCGTAATTTTCCAAGTCCGGGACCAAATGTTTATATATTGCGACCTACGTAAACCTCTCTCTCGGGGAGGGAACGATGTGCCACACACACATACGTGCGCGCGTACGTATGCCTCTTATTATTTTCCGTATTGTGACGCAAGCAAACAAAATAATAATTGTTTTTTTTTTTTAGGATCCCTGGCCCCTATATAACCTCGCCGGGGGTGCATGGTGGCGACGAAATCATCACGAGTTTAGATTTGTACTGTGAATGTTGTCAAAAATTTAATCAATATTGTTTATTCTCGATGCTAGAATCTTACATAAATTATTCTCTAAAAACGAAAATCGATAATCCTATGCCAAACCCCCCAAGGCATTCAGGCAATTTCTAATGTTCGCGTGGATAGCCACGCTCGGTAGAATTTTTCCTGTTCCTGTGGAGCAATTGTGTTTCGTCGCCCAATGTAACATTTTCATCACGGACCAAACTATCCACAGCAACCCCTCCCCGAACCTATTCACCTTGCATTCTTTTTCGCCCGAAGAGATTCTATTTTTTTTCAGCTTTCCCACGGTTCTGAATGAAGAATCCATCACATCCCTGATAACAATAGAATCAGAGGGGGATGTGGCGGAAGCAAACACAGCAGCATCTTCCGCTTTTGAGTTTTATACTGGGAATCGTTTGTTTCACACACCACACCCTGACGGGGCGTGGAATAGATGCCGAGGAGAAATGATCGACAATACATACATGGGCGGAACTATCAACATCCCGTTTATTGTTATTTGTCCCCCACAGGATATTGTGCGCATCACAAAATCTTTTGTTGAAAAAAATATAACATGAGTAAATCAGTCAACAAGGGTTTTTATTTGCTAGGACATTGACTATAGCGCTTATTGTGTTTTCACCAAAGAGAGTCGCGTGGAGTAGGAAGGAGAGAAGGAGAAAAAAAAGGAGAGGAGTTCCTATATAACCTACCAGTTTTTTTGTACGTCATTATCATAGTGAACGTCAATCGTGGCAGTTCAGTATTCTTAATTGTTTATCTGGTAGTATACATATATATCATCGTGGAAGTTTTAGTGAGCTACAAGTTTTATTTTGAAGTTTCTCTATCTCTCTTGAAGGGTGAACGTCAATCGTGGCAGTTCAGTATTCTTAATTGTTTATCCGGCAGTATACATATATATCATCGTGGAAGTTTTAGTGAGCTACAAGTTTTTATTTTGAAGTCTCTCTCTCTATCCCTGTTGAAAGGTAAGTTTTTATTTTCATGATATATTAATATTTTTTGTTTTGCGTCTGACACACACATATTTAGAGGAGTCATAAAAAATTGACACACACTTACATGTCGTATATTTTTAACCCCCTACAACAGTGCACACACACATACATACATACATACATACTGTTCGCGTCTAATATATATGTGGAAGGAAAAAATATCTAGTATTTTTCAACTTTTTTTCTTCTGTTTCAGTGCGCTTTCCACTACCATCACCACCACTACAACCCCCCAAAAAATTTCTCTATATATATATATATATAAATAACAGAGAGAAAAAATGGAACCGCAACCAGGTCCCTCCGGTCTTTGCGTTAAAGTGCCATGTCGCAACTGCGGAATACCAATTTCTAAACGTAATATTGCTAGGCATTTGAAAAAATGTCGTCGACCGGATCATGATGTCCTAGTCCCGCCGGCAAAGAAATCTCGCACTGATGGGCATGAATGCGGTGCTTTGAATAAAAATGCACGCATCATGACGTATAAATCTGGAAGCGACGAAAAATGTGACTCGAGCATCTTCCTCGACAATGTGAAATCTCTGGTAGTCGATAAATTACGTGATTGCCTCGTCAATGTTGCAATTAAAATTCATCTCGTCTTGACCCTGCTGTATGAGAAAGTTGTCTCGTCCGAGTCAAGCACTTTTAGCTTTTACGTAGGGTGTGAAGCCTTACACGATGACAATAACGAGAATCTTGACGAGATAGTGACACGGCTATTTGAGCACCTGACACAAAAACAAGAAGAGTTTGAAGGTAGAGGAAGTGGGTGGAGTCTTTGCGGTCACAACCACATGTTAGAACTTCGAGTCTGCAATTTCAAACCATTACGCAGCGCTCAAAAAAAAAACAAAAAAAAAAAAAGCAAAATGCAGTGTTGAACATACAAAGTAATGATGCGAAGAGTTTCCTGTGGTCTGTCATCGCCGCATTACACCCAGCAAATAATAATAACCCCCAACGCCTGTCCAATTACAGAGGATACGAGGGAAGATACGAGAATGTGATGAGAGGAATTTCCTATCCTGTGCCTCTGAATAAGATCAATCAAATTTTAAAAAACTATAGAGAGGAAAAAGGAGCAGATATCGATATTTCTGTCTTTGGGGTTGACGATTCCGGCAATATTCGTGTCTTAAGACCTGCTAGAACCCAGAATAATGTAATTCGACTCTTGCTTGTAGATGGCCGTTACAGTTTAATTCGGAATTTCTCAGGATTAGTAGGAAGACAGATCACCAAGGATCACGATAAGATCGAAATTTGCGATCGATGCTTGAGAATTTTTCGTGTGGGAAAGAAGATGAAAGAACAGCACAAGTGTTTTGGCTCCGTGAATGCAGAACCCGAAGATGTCATGCCGGAACCCGGAACCAAGATGAAATTTCAGAAACACCAGGCTCTTCTCCACCATCCCGTTGTCCTTTATGCCGACTTTGAAAGCTTCCAAGTTCCCATGACGTCTTGCGACCCTGATCCCTCTACCTCAAGCACGACCCAAATTTTTCACCACGAGCCTTGCAGTTTCTCCATCTACGGGGAAAAATTGAATGATGTCATCTTGTATTGCGGACCCGATGCGGCAAAACATTTTGTTGAGAAGATAGCGGAATGCGCGAGAGAACTTGCACCCAGCCTGAAAGGCTCTTACGTTTCTCCACCTGCCCTCACAACAGAACAACAACAGAGACATGACACGGCGACAAGATGCGAGGAGTGTAACCAGATTTTCACCGCCGAAAATTACAAGGTCGTCCACCATAACCACCAGAATGGATTATTTCTAAGCACCATCTGTAATTCGTGCAATCTCAAGATTAAGGAGTCGCATTTTGTTGCCGTGTTTCTGCACTACACGGAGAAGTACGACACGCATCTCTTCGTCAAAGAGCTCCACAACATAACTTCTCGAATCAGCATCATTCCGAGAACGAGCGAGAAGTATATTACAGTAAGAGTGTGGATCCCTCTCGAAGAAGAAAAAAGTGTGGAAGTGCGAATCCTGGACTCTTACAATTTCCTGTCCTCCAGCCTCGCAAGCCTTGCATCTCAACTTGGCGACGAAGATCTTGTGGCCACCAAGCAAAAATGTTTTTCGGGGAGAGATGAGAATTTGAATCTGTTGCGTCGCAAGGGCGTCTACCCCTACGAGTACGTCAACAATTTCGACAAATTTGACGAGACGGAACTTCCACCCCGGGAGGTATTTTATTCTTCTCTCACGGAGGACGTCTGTTCCGAAGAGGACTACGAACACGCTCGTAGTGTATGGAGGGCATTCAATTGCCAAACTTTTCGCGATTATCACGATCTTTATCTGAAATTGGACGTAACACTTCTGATGGATATTTTCGAATCATTTCGTAAGAGATGCATCACGATATACAAGTTGGATCCTGCGTATTTCTTCACCACGCCGGGATTGACTTGGGAATCGATGATGAAATACACCAACGTGGAACTGGGACTTATTGCAGAGAAGGAACAGTATGCTTTCATGGAGAGTGCGATACGTGGTGGCATCGTCCAATGTCCCCGACGCTATGCTCAGGCAAACAATCCTCATACGCCTGGTTACGACGCATCGAAGCCCAACACCTACATCGTCTACTGGGATGTCAACAACCTGTACGGCCACTCCATGTCCCAGTGTCTTCCCATCAGCGACTACGGATGGATGACCGAAGAGGAACTCTCCTGCGAAGATTTTCTCAACTGGAGCGAAGATAATGAATGGGGTTGTTTCTTGGAAGTGGATCTCGATTATCCCGAAACGCTTCACGAGAAACATCACGGATTGGCCCTGGCCCCCACCAGGGAGAAGCCACCTGGAGGATCGGAGCCAAAACTAATACTAAGCATGGAAAACAAGCGGAATTACGTTCTGCACTACCGACTCCTCCAATTTTACATAAGTCACGACTTGCAGTTGAAGAAAGTTCATAGAGGATTGAAGTTCCGACAGAGCAAGTGGCTCGAACCGTACATAGCCGAGAACACGCGACGCAGAGCGCAATCAACATCGCCTGCAGACAAGGATCTGTACAAACTGTTCAATAACGCCATCTACGGCAAGACGATGGAGAACGTGCGTAATTACATCGACGCAACGTTGGTCACGGACGAAAAGAAATTTGAAAAGATCGTCGCGTCACCCTACTTCAAAAACTTCACTATTTTCGACGAGAATCTAGTATTCGTTGAGAGGAACAAGAAGCAGGTGATGCTCAACAAGCCGATTGCCATAGGTGCCACAGTCCTTGAACTATCAAAATTGCACATGTACCAATCGTACTACGATCAGTTTCAACCTTTTTATGGAGATAACATCCAAATATGTTACATTGATACGGATAGCTTCATTTTTCTAATCCAAACACCAAACCTCGAACACGATCTGACTAAGATGGAGCATCTGTTTGATTTTAGCAACTTACCATCAGGCCATCACTTGCATTCGACAGAAAACAAAATGACGATTGGAAAGTTCAAAGATGAAGCGGCTGGTAATTACAGCAGGGAATTTGCGGGACTTCGTGCCAAAATGTACTGTGTAAAGATTACAGAAGAAAAAGAGATCAAGAAGGCGAAGGGGGTGGGAAAAATAAGTACCAGCAAATTTAGCATGCAAGACTACAAAGAATGCCTTTTTCATGGTAAAAGGCAACTCAGCACCGATCATCGCATTGCAAGTAAATCGCATGATTTGTACACGACGCGCGTAACCAAAGTAGCATTGGATGCAACAGACAACAAGTTACGTGTTCTCGATTGTCAAATCCACACGCGAGAGTGGGGCCACTACAATAAAAGCGATAAATGTGACGTGTGTTAACCGTAACCTCATAGCCATGAAGTCCGCTGTGTTTTTGAAGAAGAATAGCATACGGAGGAAAAGAATGAAAGTGGGAGCCCTCGGGCGATGAAAAATAAAAGTTGAATTTAATGAGCCTCGGTTTGGAGCGGGCTTAACAACATACTAACAGGTTGCAACTTTTCATCGCCCGAGGGCTCCCTTTTTCATTCTCTTCCTCCGTCTGCTTTTGAAGAATAGGAAAAGATACAGCGTGTTAAATAACTAACAAGGACAATGAATCTTTTTGGTTTTCGCAAACAAGGCAACATGGACACTCCTTCACCAAATTCCAATAACCTCTTACCTTCCATGTTATCTAAACTCAATGGTCTACTAATTGTACATCTTAATAGTATATGGACGAAACTGAATGACGATGTGGGCAAAATGTTTTATGTTTTTAATAACAATTTACATTTCTATGAAATTCCGATCGACGGGAAACTTCAAATCACCGTGAATCCGGAGAACACAGGCGAAATCAAAATTTCTACCGGCAAGAACATTTTTCGAATAAAGCACGACAAGATACTTTCTAACATTACGTACGATGTGTCTGCAGGAGATTACCTGTACGTGGAACTCCTCGGAGATTACGACAAACTTATTCCTCTCTTCGTAGAATTACGAATCGTCTATCCTATTATAAATAACCGTTAACCAAAAATGCCTAACGACATTTTCGGCAACACCAAGCGTGTGGACCATGCGGAAGAGATTCTCATGTTGGACATTCGAGTTAAGAAGTTGAGGACTGATTTGATCGCTTTGCAGGAAACCTTAAACAAAAGTTTAGAGTCGGAAATCGCTACGCTCCAAACGCAATGTCTCGACCCTATTCTGAAAATCGATTCCGAACTGAAAACGCTGATAAAAAATTATGTCGACGTACCTTCTTACGACAGCGTTCAAAATATACAGTTGAACGTGGATTCGCTTCAAAATGATTTGGCCAAATTACAACAATTTCAATCGAAAAATGAAGATTTGGAAAAATTGAAACTCGAAATCGAAGAACGAACTTCCGCAATAGAAAAAAATTTCTCTGAACTTCAAACCGTGGTGAACGATATTGATGTAGAACGCTTGCATGTCGTCGTTTCCAAATTACAAGAAGAATTCACCGGCACATTAGAAGAAATTAAATCCAAGTTGCAGACTTTGGAAGATACAATGACGAACCTACCATCCTCGGACGAACTGCAGGTCATCGGTAAAAGCGTCGCGAACATAAAAATTCAACTGGAGGCTTATCAAGATTTCGAACACATTCAAACCACCATCGCTACGCTTCAGGCGTCTCTGGAGTTGATCAACGAAGAAATTAAAAATATTCACGCTGAAGCAAGTGTGTTGACGAGTATTCAGGACATGTTAAGCACAGTTCAGCAGAAGATCGAATATTTGGAAAATTTGAACGTCGAATCCAATCTTACTCATTTTCATCACGTACTGGACAACATACAGGGTGACTTGGAATCGTTACGAACGAGCGTGCCTTCAAGTGAAGATTTGGAAAAATTGAAAACTGCGGTGACGGCACTATCCGATTCGAGTGACATCAAAAGTTCGTTGAGCGATCTCGAGAGTAAAGTGGCCAATCTCCCCACCTCCAAAGAATTACACGCTTTGAAAAGGAACATATCACGTATGCTGAAACGACTGGAAACGGAAACGGCGAACGTGGAACAGATTCGAGACGAACTTGCTTCGCTGGTGTCGACGCTACCCACTTCGCAGAGCGTCGCCGACCTTCACACGCAGTTTACAGAGATGCGAAGCATCGTGAACGATCTTACCGAGAAGAGCTCGAAATTGAATCAAGTCGAGAACCTTCAGAACATTGTGGTCAACATCAGAGATCAAGTTGGAGTGCTGGAATCAACGCAGGAATCAACGCTGGCCTCTTTCGGTGCCAAGTTGCAAGAACTCAACGAAAGCTACAAGCAGTTGAACGTGGAAGTGAAAATCAAACCGTCATTTTCTACCGTAACAGATACCATAGTCGAGCATTTGGTGCCCGTACAAAACACACTGGGTCAGCTTCACAGCAACCTCGTTAGCATCGATACTAAATTCGCTAAACTGCATTCTCTGCAAGCCATCGAAATCAACAGCGTACCCAATCAACAGAGAATCTCCACGTTCGTTGAAGGTAACAAACTGTACATGCTGCATCCTTATCATCCGTACTACAAGTTTCTCCTCGATGGTACGATTCAGATAAACGAATTTTCGTACTGGTCTCACGGCAGAAAAGCTAGCGTTCCCACCATGACTTTGATATCGAATCGTGGTGTCCAGAAAGCAGGAAACATTCCTCTGGCACGTTGGAACGAAACGCGCAACATATATGAAATACACGAAGACGAAGATCTCACCGTTTTCGACGTGAGTGCCGGCGATAAGCTGATCGTTCAAAACACGAGCGAAGTGCCACCCTCTTTGAATCCCATCACGCTTGTGCTTCTCTTCAAACGTAATCTCTAAAAATAATAAAAATGTCTAGGCAAGCTATCGTCCAAGAATTGCATAAACCTGCACGCCGCAACTACAAACGTTTGGCTGTGGTAACCAAGGGAATCGACGACCTCTGGGAAAGTGACCTCGTGGAGATGAGTAGCGGTAAGTTAAAAAACGTACATAAATTGAACAAGGGCAACAAGTACCTCCTCACCGTCATAGACACGTTTTCGAAATTCGCATGGGCTCTACCTTTGAAGGCGAAAACGGGAACGTGTGTCACGGAAGCATTCAAATTAATTTTTCGCGAAAGTGGCGGTAGACGACCTCGGTTTCTGCACACGGACAAAGGGAAGGAATTTTACAATGGTGTATTCCAAAAGTTTATTCGGAAACACAACGTTCAACATTACTCGACCTTCAGTGACGTCAAGGCCAGCATCGTGGAAAGATTCAATCGCACTCTGAAATCGCGCATGTGGTCACGCTTCACGCTTCAGGGAAGCTACAAGTGGGTCACTATTCTTCCGGAACTTGTTAACGACTATAATCACACACGGCACGCAACGATAGGCATGAAGCCGGCTGACGTTACCAAGTCTGACGAGCAACATTTAATTTCTAGCGTTTACTGTCCAAAATACATGCCCACGACAAAAAAGGCTAAATACAAAATTGGAGAACAGGTGAGGGTTAGTAAATTGAAGCGAACGTTCGACAGGGGTTTTACACGAAACTGGAGCACCGAACTTTTTACCGTGGTTCGAGTTCTACCCGGGAACCGTCACACGTATATAATAAAGGACAGTGGCGGTGAAATTTTATTGGGGCGCTTCTATGAAGAGGAACTCTCTAAAACTAAATACCCCGACACGTACCTTATTGAAAAAGTTTTGCGCAAGAGAGGCAACAAACTTTTGGTGAAATGGCTGGGACTTCCGGAAACAAGTTGGATCGATTCAAACGAAGTGATTCTATGAGTACGTGGAATGTTGTGAAACGTTTACCTAATTCGGAAAGTCAAACGAGAAAAAAAAAGAACGGCGAATTGCTTCCCGACAGCATCCGCTGTCTGATCGTAGGACCTTCGGGGTGTGGAAAAACGACACTGCTTGTGGACAATTTTCTCCTCGCACCGAATTGGTTAGATTGGAAGAACAGGCACCTGTACGTGTTCTCGAAAAGTTTGGAGCAATCCAAATACCAACAACTGATGAAACTGTACGATGGTCTGGACATTGCAACGTTCGCCTCGGAAATAAAACCACTTGACGATTGTCGTGAAAATTCAGTTGTTGTGTTCGACGACGCCATCCTGGAAAATCAAAATGAAATTCGCAACTTTTTCACGCAAGGTCGTCACAAAGGAATGGATTGCTTTTACCTAGCTCAAACGTTTTCCAAAATTCCAAAACAGTTAGTACGCGACAATGCTAATTTCATATGTTTGTTTCGTCAAGATCACACCAACCTCAAACACGCCTACGATGACTACGTAGGCGGAGACATGAACTACAATCAATTTTCGGAAGGCTGCTCTTCTTGCTGGAACGGTGACGATTTCGGATTTGTGACGATCGACATGACGAGAAAACCCAACGACGGAAAATACAGAAACAAAATCAACGATTTTCTAAACGTTGCAACGTTGTGAGAAACGACGTATATAAATAACGTCATGAGGAAACGAAAAATTGAAGACGAAAATCTCAAGCTTCGCGATTACCTCGCGAAACGCTTCAAAGGTTGGAAATCCGAGAATCGCGGATTCTACGAAGAGAAGAAACGTCAGGATCAACCTGTGATCGATGCCATCAGCGGTCTAGGTAAAGAAATTAAAAGTGTCACGGAACAAAATAAAAATTTGATTAATGAACTCGTACCGCTCGCAGCTAAAAGTTACCCCGTACCCACGCCCATTTCGAGCATTCCTTCGACGCCGTTCGAACTGAAGGATGCACCGGCACGACGTCGAGCCATAGGCAGCACGTCGTCTTCGGATAAAATCGAGTTGGGACCTTTGGCACGAGACTACCTGAGCACGGGGAAATTCGACAAGGATGAAGTGTTCGGATTGTATCCCAGCATGGAAACCAGCGAAGGCGGCGGTGTGGTGTGGAAGATTGGGAAATCGAAGGTGACCTTCGAAGGCAACGACATTAAAGTCAATTTAGGCGACAAGGATAGTTGGAATAGGTATCCGGGTACGGTGGGACTGTGGGAACTCGTCGCCAAAAAGCAGCCGAAAGATTACACCGACGAAGATTACCAAAGTTACAAGGAAATTCTGATCATGACGGATGCCTTGTACCAGAACAACGACGCCTCGCAGAATAGGGTGAAATCGAGCAGCGGCGAGAAGTACAGGAATCTCATCAAACCGATTTGGAACCAGGTCAAAACAGGCAGCGGCGTCAAACGCTACAACACGTTACCTAAAGAATTCGTTTGGGTGGACGACGTTAGGAAGCTCGTGGACCGATTGTTGGTGATAGCCGGCGAAGAGAATGCAGGCAACCGTAATTTCTACAACGAGAAGGTTGGCATCGTGGACATGATCAGCACGAAACTTTCCAACTTCATCGTGAACGACGACAAGGGCATAGGTTACCTCATCAAAATCATCAACACGCTGCCTCCGAAATTCTGGAACGTGGCCGAAGGAAAGGGGCTCGTAAACGACATCATCAACAAGTTACCTTTCGAGATGCATTTACCTGGCTACCAGTACTGCGGACCGGGTACCAAACTCGAGAAAAGATTGGAGAGAGGAGACAAGGGTGTGAATCCGTTGGACGCGGCATGCAAAGATCACGATATAGCCTACAACACCACGCAGACGGATCTGGACGCACGTCACGAAGCAGACAGAAAGTTAGAGCACGCAGCTTTCGAAAGGTTCGTGAGCAGAGACGCATCGCTGGGTGAACGGGTCGCCGCACTGGGTACCACCATCGCCATGAACACGAAACAAAAATTGGGGTGGGGTATATAAATAACATACCGTAAAAAATAAACATGTCTCGTATAACTGATTTGCCACCCGAGCTACTATCTAAAATATTCAAAAAGATAGTAAACGGAGATGTTAATAAACTTCTAATCATAGCAAGAACAACGCCAGAATTTCGCATCCCTTGTGAAATGGTTCTCAAGGACCATCTTCGGGAGATCAGCGGCCTGAGGTGCGGTGATCTCAACATTCTGCTTTCGGCTGCAGGGGAAAAATTGAACGATAGGTCGGACGAACTGTACGAGGCAAGGCAGGGAAGAAGATGGTACACAGTAGATTGGTACAAGTCTATGCAGGAGACGGAAGATATCATTACGCACATCATCGCGTTTTCCGAAGCACGGACTTTCTTCCTCTGTTAAAAAATAATAATATATATATATACGTGTCAAAAAACTTGATATATAAATAACACACATCGTGAAAAAAATAATCTTCGGTATATATAAATAACACACATCGTGAAAAACACAATTAAATTTCTCTCTAACACTCTGAAATTTTTTGATATGACGACTGAAAAAATAAGTGAGCTCCAAGCATTAAAACAAATGCTAAATTTGTCATTTGAGTATGTAAAAATTCGGGAATTGGAAGTCGACAAATCTTACACGATAACTTCCGGTTCAATCGTTTCTACCCAGTATGGTCCCAAGGTACGCCTGTTGCTCAACGCACAATACAGTCTATTTTTACCAGATCGATACGCTAACATGTTATCGGATGAGAAGCTATCTATTTTAATCGAGAACAAAACTCGAATCGTGTACAAGGGGACAAAGGAACTTCTTGGCAAGAAAACAAAGCACGTAATAGAATTTGTGTAGCGACTGCGGGGCCGTGAAAAAAAAATCTCAGAATATTTATATATAAATAACATACCGTAAAAAACTACACAAGAAAAAATCTCAGAATATATATAAATAACATACCGTGAAAATAACACATAGAGCATCAACATGAAGCCCAAGGGTGTCGTGTACCAGATACCATATTCGAATCTAAAAAATCTAGGTACTCTCGATGGGTTACTCACCAAGAAACAACGCGAGAAGAAACGTTCTTGCTTGTCGAAAGGACACGGAATGAAATTGCTGCTCAGCACACCTCAATTGAAAAGGTTGCAGCGTTCGCGGAAACAGCAAAAGATCGGAGGTTTCATATTCAGCATCCCGGCCATCCTGGCAGCATTGGGGGCCGTTGGAAGTTTGGCCGGCGGAAGTGCCGCCATTGCGAAAACCGTCATCGACTCGAAGAAGAACAAGGCGGAATTGGAAGAACAGAAACGTCACAACCTGGCCATGGAGAAGAAGGGGAAAGGTATAACCAAAAAACAAAAAAGCAACCTCGATGCTTTGAAGAAATATAAAAAAAAGAAACAGAAGCACTCACCAACCGAGACATTGAATCTCTGATCGAACCGTTACAAATCAAACACTTCAGAGGAGTTTTCATGTCCGACTCGCTACCTTCAAGCGTCAAAAGAAGAGAATGCGGAGTAGTCAACTTGGACGGTCAAGAAAATCCAGGCACGCATTGGATATGTTACCACAAAAACGATAATGATAAAGCATTCGTTTTCGATTCTTTCGGAGGTGTTCCACCTACAAATTTAGTTCATTATCTGAAAACAAACAAAACCTCCATATACTACAACGACGAACGCATTCAAGATTTCGGAGACGTGAACTGCGGTCATCTCTGCCTCTCCGTGCTCGCGTTTCTCTCTAAAATAAATAACCCTACGATCGAGGATTTCCAGAAAGCATTGTAGAACCTCAAACAGCATCACTAGGATGGGCGTGTTCCATCTCACGAGCGAATCTTCAATCTTGAAACTCACGTTGCACGACGACATCGTCTATCCTAAATCCGTGGCTCTGCGTGCATTCTACAGCATGTACCTCATACCTAACGTTACGCAGCACAACAACAAAATTAGCGTAGGAAGCGAACACATCGTCGTCACGCCAGGCCAATACAATCTTTCCACTTTGCAAGCTCAATTACCCAAGGGCACATATCTTTCTCAAAATTCGGTCACGCACAGAGTGGAAATCCTATCCGCGACGGAGACCGTGGACCTGGGCACCATGGGAGAACTTTTAGGTTTCGAGAACGACACCAAACTCGAAGCTGGCATCAAGCACGTGGCAACCAACATTCCTAAATTCTTGGCCATAGAGACTCTGAACGTACACTGCAACGTGGCGGAAGGCATGATCACGAAATCTTCGGACGGATTGTTAGGAAGTCACAAGCAGACGGGAATCATAGCCACTTTCAAACCAAGTTCCGAGTTCATGGAACCGATCATCTACACGCCCTCTTCGCCGATCTATTTTCCAGTATGTCGCAACCGCATAGACGACATAGAGTTGGTGGTGACGAACGAGAAAGGAGACGTGGTGGATTTCGCAGGTGCCACTACGACGGCCATCGTGGAGATCAACGTATAATAAATAACCATACATGTAAAATGGAGCAAATCGAAAGTTACGAATTGCAATCTTTCCCTCCCAACCGTCGCACGTTCGCCAATCTGAACGAGGCGAACAGGGAGATCGAATACGACGTGGACATAGGCGACGGGTTCATTCATCCTCACAGAGCAGACCTCTACCTTCAATTCGACGTGGTGAAGAAAGAAAGCGGAGACGCGTTTCCCGCAGCAGCAAACTTGATACTCGTAGACAACTTCGTGCCTCACCTGTTCTCGCAGGTGGAGGTAAGGAAACACAACACCGTCATCGACAGAATAGATTATCCAGGCATCACGTCGACGGCAGTGGGAACGTTGAAATTATCCAAAACGGACGCAGCATACTATCAAGCGGGAGGATTCGAAGCCGGGACCAAAATATCGACGAGAAGTCACACGGTGCTCTTTCCCATGCGTCTGCTTCCAGGATTCTTCTCCGATTACAAGGAGATCATGTGGAAGGGAGGACTGAGAGTCACGTTTCGAAGAGCGGCCAACGACAACGACGCACTGATGCGATACGCTACTTTGGGCCCGGACGGCACCACGCCGATAGCCAACACTTTACCCGAAGCAGCGAAATGTGTCATCCAAAGCATGGAATTGAGAATGCCGGTGGTGGAATACGAAACAAACTACGCCCTCAAGTACAAAGCGGAGATCTTGAAAAGTCCGCAGGTGCCGATTCACTTTCACGGTTACCAGTGCGTGCAAAAAATAGCGTCGGGAAGTCACATGGAATTCGACGTGACGACGCAGTTCAACAACATACAGTTCGACATGCCAGATTTCGTCGTAGTGCTCTTTCAGACCGGGAGGGACAAGAATCAGGAAAAAGATTCCAGCAAATTCGACGACTGCAAGATCAAGAACGTTTATCTGAAGAATGGACGCAATGAAGTGTTCCCGCGCGAGAATTACAACCTCGACATGACCAAAGATGATTATCTAAAACTTTACGAAGCGTTTTCGGCTTACAAACGCGTGACCGAGGGAAGCGTGGACATGTACTACACGCCCAGCGAGTTTAAAGCACGGAGACCCATGACCGTCATCAACACATCTAAGAGAAAGCAGGTGGTGGTCAACGATCGAACCAACATCAAGGTCGTCTGCGAGTTCCACGATGCCTTGCCCGAGGATACCCTATGCAGTGTCATCCTGATTGCAGAGAAGTCCTTCGCCTACGACGTGAAGAACGAGAGGGTCACAGAGCAGTTTTAACAAGTTTTTAACATCTTTTCTTGCACAATAAGAAATTTTCTGCACTAGCACAATCAGTTACAATGGCACAATACGAATTTCACTAGTTCAGATCAGTTACAAATGTCAATTTCATTAGTTATCACTCACAATATTTTTTTGCACTATAGCACGAGACAATCAGAAAATTTGCACAAAAAAATTTGTCGTTGTTTTTACACGTGAAAATTAACAATAAAATTTCTTTTTTTATCGTTTCAGATGCTGTCGAAACATCAAAAACATATACACACACTAAAAAAATAAGCATGCAACTTTATTTGTAACACACACACACATACATTCTCCATCTTCATCAAGAAAATATCATAATAAACATAATCATTTTTATCTATCTCATAATAAAACTCTATATCCAAAAAATATCACAACATTAAATAACACTAGAGTCGTTAGTACACGTTGCATGCATTACGGAGGTCCTCTGTAGGGTTTCATGGAAGTTTGGGGGGGAAAAAAAAACACGTGAAACTCTACAGAGGTGCGGTAATCTATAACCGCAGCCATTAGAAAACTTTTACATTTTTGGTTGGGCACCACGCACCCTGGCGAGGTTATAGGGGCCAGGCATCCTAAAAAACAACAATTATTATTTGTTTGTTTGTTTGTGTTACAATACATAAGCGCGCGCACGTATGTGTGTGGCACATCGTTTCCTCCCCGAGAGAGAGGTTTACGTAGGTCGCAATATATAAACATTTGGTCCCGGACTTGGAAAATTACGATAAAATACACTCATCTTTCAAAAATAAGAAGATGAGAGGAGAGGTTTACGAAAATCACGATATATATATATATATATATATAAACATTTGGCTCCGGACTTGGAAAATTACGATAAGGTGCACTCATTTTTCAAAAATGAGAAGATGAGAAGATGAGAGGAGAGGTTTACGTAGGTCGCAATATATAAACATTTGGTCCCGGACTTGGAAAATTACGATAAAATACACTCATCTTTCAAAAATAAGAGAATGAGAGAATAAGAAAATGAGAAGATGAGAGCGCGCGCGTGTGTATATGCCACATCCTTCCCCCCCGAGAGAAAAGTTTACGAAGATCACTATATATAAACATTTTGGTCCCCTTGATTCCAGCACTCCAACTTCATCTCTAATGTTGACGACAATGTTCTAAAGGTAGAGAGAATAAGAAAATGAGAGAATGAGAGGATGAGAAAATAAAAAAATGAGAAGAGAGGTTTACGAAGATCACGATCTACAAACATTTGGTCCTTAAAAGATGAGAAGATGAGAAGATGAGAAAATGAGAAAATAAGAAGATGAGAAGATGAGAAAATAAGAAGATGAGAAAATGGGAAAATAAGAAGATGAGAAAATGAGAAAATGAGAAGATGAGAAGATGAAAAGAGGAGAGGAGGAGAAGAGGAGAGCTCCTCTTTCACTCATCACTGCCTTTTTGCCCCCGTGAAACGTCATCAGCGTAATAAATGAGGCGCGGAACGGGGAGAGAAAGTGAGTTTTTCAACTTTTTGTGGTCGTTTGGTCAAGAAATCAGAGTTGTGGTCAGATGCATATTTTACTACTACTTGCTCTCAAGTACAAAGCCGACATCCTGAAGAATCCTCAAGTGTCCATTCAATTTTATGGCTACCAGTGTGTGCAAAAACCTGCTTCCGGCAATCATTTCGAATTTGACGTAACCACGCAATTCAACAACATTCGGTACGACATGCCCGAGTTTGCAGCCGTACTCTTCCAGACAGGAAGGGGTAACAATCAGGAGAAAGATTCCAGCCAGTTCGACAACTGCAAGATTAAGAACATTTACCTCAAAAATGGCAGGAACGAAGTTTTCCCACGTGAGAACTACAACCTAAACATCGCAGAAGAGGACTACCTGAAACTGTACGAGGCGTACACAGCTTACAAACGAGTGACTTCGGGTAACGTGGACGTGTACTACAATCCAAACGAGTTCATAGCTCGCAGACCCATGTTCGTCATCAACACATCTAAAAGAAAGCAGGTGGTTGTTAACGATCGCACCAACATCAAGATTGTGTGCGAGTTCCACGATGCCTTGCCTGCCGACACTCTGTGTAGCGTCATCCTCATCGCGGAGAAAACTTTTGTGTATGATGTCAGGAACGAGCGAGTAACCGAACAGTTTTAAGAAGAAAAAAAAATACTGACCAAAGGTCCTTTGTTAACCTGCAACGCTGTGTCCAGGATGTACTGCAAGAAGTGGAGGTTGATAATAAAACATCTTCTTACAATATATATACACACTGCCTGTCAACACCTTGTTTTGTGATCAATCTGAAAATATAATAAAATTAAATCATGCTTGAGCGTGCAAAAAACTTCCCCTTTGGCCATGCACATGGCCCTTAACTTAACTTGCCCCCGTAGGACACGTTCTGTTCTCTTACGAGAATTAATATAGGTTGTCATAGAACCCTCCAATTCATGACTTAGCAAAAAATCTGTTTGCGGATTCGTCATGTACACCTATACGTGAGAAAAAGTATGAATAGAACCTATTATCAGAAATCCAAAATGGCGACCGGAAGTAGGGTTATCTTGGAAACGGTAAGACTTGTTAAAAATCTGTTTGCGGATTCGTCATGTACACCTATACGTGAGAAAAAGTATGAATAGAACCTATTATCAGAAATCCAAAATGGCGACCGGAAGTAGGGTTATCTTGGAAACGGTAAGACTTAGGAGAAATCTGTTTGCAGATTCATCACGTACACCTATATGTAAGAAAAAGTATGAATAGAACCTATGCTCGGAAATCCAAAATAGCGACCGGAAGTGGGGTTATCTTGGAAACGGTAAGACTTAGGAGAAATCTGTTTGCGGATTCATCACGTACACCTATATGTGAGAAAAAGTGTAAATAGAACCTATGATCGGAAATCCAAAATGGCGACCGGAAGTGGGGTTATCTTGGAAACGGTAAAACTTAGGAAAAATCTGTTTGCTGATTCATCATGTACACCTATACCTAAGTAAAATATGAATAAAACCTTTGTGCGGAAATCCAAAATGGCGACCGGAAGTGGGGTTATCTTGGAAACGGTAAGACTTAGGAGAAATCTGTTTTCGGATTCATCACGTACGCCTATACGTGAGTAAAATATGAATAGAACCTATGCTCGGAAATCGAAAATAGCGAGCGGAAATAGGGTTATCTTGGAAACGGTAAGACTTAGAAAAAATATGTTTGCTGATTCATCATGTACGCCTATACGTGAGTAAAAATATGAATAGAACCTATGTTCGGAAATTTGAACGAAGCAAACAGAGAGATCGAATACGACGTGGACGTAGGGGGCGGGTTCGTTCATCCTCACAGAGTAGACCTCTACCTTCAATTCGACGTGGTGAAGAAAGAAAGCGGAGACGCGTTTCCCGCAGCAGCAAACTTGATACTCGTAGACAACTTCGTGTTTCACCTGTTCTCGCAGGTGGGGGTGAGGAAACACAACACCGTCATCGACAGAATAGATTATCCAGGCATCACGTCGACGGCAGTGGGAACTTTGAAATTATCCAAAACAGACGCAGCATACTATCAGGCCGGGGGATCCGAAGCGGGAACCAAAATATCGACGAGAAGTCACACGGTGCTCTTTCCCATGCGTTTGCTTCCGTGATTCTTCTCGGACTACAAGAAGATTATGTGGAAGAGAGGACTGAGAATCACGTTTCGAAGAGCTGCCAACAACAACGACGCACTGATGCGATACGCTACTTTGGGTCCGGACGGCACCACGCCGATAGCCAACACTTTACCCGAAGCAACCAAGTACGTCATCCGGAGCATGGAATTGAGAATGCCGGTGGTGGAATACGAAACGAACTACGCCCTCAAGTACAAAGCGGAGATCTTGAAAAGTCCGCAGGTGCCGATTCACTTTCACGGTTACCAGTGCGTGCAGAAGATGGCGTCGGGAAGTCACATGGAATTCGACGTGACGACGCAGTTCAACAACATACAGTTCGACATGCCAGATTTCGTCGTAGTGCTTTTTCAGACCGGGAGGGACAAAAATCAGAAAAAAAAATCCAGCAAATTCGACGACTGCAAAATCAAAAACATTTATCTGAAGAACAGTAGAAACGAAATATTCCCGCGCGAGAATTACAACCTCGACATGACAAAAAACAATTACCTCAAACTTTACGAAGCGTTCTCGGCTTACAAACGCGTGACCGAGGGAAGCGTGGACATGTACTACACGCCCAGCGAATTCAAAGCACGGAGACCCATGACCGTCATCAACACATCTAAGAGAAAGCAGGTGGTGGTCAACGATCGAACCAACATCAAGATCGTCTGCGAGTTCCACGATACCTTGCCCGAGGATATCCTATGCAGTGGAACGTGGAGAGAAACCTTGGTGATTTTTTCGAGTAAGGTGTTGGCAACACTGCGAGAAAATGCGGCTTATGCCTTACAAAAACAAACCATTAAGGCGAGCCTCACCGAGCCTCACTTTCGGTCGCAGAACTCTCCATTTGGGTCTACTTCCACTAGATATCAAAAACACGCAACTCTCCTCCATTTTTTCTTGCCTTCCTCTAACAATTTAACACATTTATTTTTTTTGAAATATGCCCCGCACACATATTTCCTACCTACCAACAACGGCACACAGAAGAAAAAAAATATTCTAGCTACCAAGATGCATGCTTCAAATATATAAAAGCTGAGAGAGACATGAAACACCTTCTATATTCTCTCTCTTTTTGCATGTTTTGTGGGTATATTTTCTTCCACAAAAGCAATGCCATACTTATAAATCAAAGCCAACTCATGCAAGCTAAGAAACAAAGTTACTTACTTTTAGAAATTCTGTGGAAATGCTCTTCACTGACGTTGAAAATGAAACAGAACTTTCTACACCAGCGCTTTAAGTTTTATACGGTTTTCTAATGACGTCAAAAATGATATGTTAGCCAACGCAACATAGACCAATAGAAATCCAAGAACCAAATTCTCTAGAACCCTACATTTCAGCCACATCATTTTGTGTGTTTGAAAATTCACAAGTTAATGCATCGCATCGCATCATTGTTACCTATGCTGTTAACTGGCGTCACTAAAAAAACAGGAAGTATAACTTCCGTCGTCCCAAAACCTACGGCAGATGGCAATCTGTGACGCACGCGATGACTATCAGGGCTATGAAATAAATAACCGGAAAATTCATTGTATTTTTTCTCTGCCACCAAGCATATTGACTACGTATTTGTTGAATTTGTGTTATTGTGTCAACGTTGATAGCATATGCAGAGAGAGGGAACAAAATTGTCGTTTTTCTAGATATCCACAGGCAAAAGCGTAATATTTTTTTCAAATACAATATGACAGTCGCTTTTCGATACCGAAAAACTAAATACAATAAGTATATATATATTTACAATATTAATATTTATTTAACAATATCTACCTACGAATTTGCCTCGAACGAAAACATGTCATAGAAAAACATTTTTCCAGCCGTAAATTCAAAAATTTTGGCCCCGCGCGCGCGCGTGTATGTGTGTGTGTGTGTGTGTGTGTGTGTGTGGCACATCGTTCCCGAGAGAGGTAGGTTTACAAAGGTCACGATATAAAAACATTTGACCAGGACTTGGAAAATTACAATAAGGTGCATTCATCCTTCAAGGATGAGAGAGTGCATTATTTACTCATCACGCTGTGTCAGCGCAACGAATGAAGGCGCGGAACGTGGAGAGAAAGTGAGTTTTTTTTTTTTTGAGGTTTGGTGAACCGCAATTAATAAAAATGAGTTTTTATGAGGTTTTGGTGAGCTCCAAATGGTCAAAATGAGTTTTTGATGTTTTGGTGCTGTTTTCTTCGCTGTGAAACATCGTCAGCGCAATAAATAAGGCGTGGAACGTGAAGAGAAAGTGAGTTTTTGAGGTTTTGACACATCGTTCCCGAAAGAGGTAGGTTTACAAAGGTCACGATATACAAACATTTAACCGAGACTTGGAAAATTACAATAAGGTGCATTCATCCTTCAAGGATGAGAGACTGCATTATTTACTCATCACGCTGTGTCAGCGCAACAAATAAAGGCGCTGAACGTGGAGAGAAAATAAGTTTTTGAGGTTTGGTGAACCTCAATTAATAAAAATAAGTTTTTATGAGGTTTTGGTGAGCTCCAAATGGTCAAAATGAGTTTTTGATGTTTGGTGCTGTTTTCTTCGCTGTGAAACATCGTCAGCGCAATAAATGAGGCGTGGAACATGAAGAGAAAGTGAGTTTTTGAGGTTTTGACACATCGTTCCCGAAAGAGGTAGGTTTACAAAGGTCACGATATACAAACATTTGACCGGGACTTGGAAAATTACGATAAGGTGCATTCATCCTTCAAGGATGAGAGACTGTATTATTTACTCATCACGTTGTGTCAGCGCAACGAATAAAGGCGCTGAACATGGAGAGAAAATAAGAGTTTTTGAGGTTTGGTGAACCTCAATTAATAAAAATAAGTTTTTGAGGTTTTGGTGAGCTCCAAATAATCAAAGTGAGTTTTTGATGTTTTGGTGCTGTTTTCTACGCTGTGAAACATCGTCAGCGCAATAAATGAGGCGCGGAACGTGGAGAGAAAGTGAGTTTTTGAGGTTTGGCGAGCTCCACCGAGCCCCACCGAGCCCCATTTTCGGTTGGTGAACCGGGCTGATTATACTACTATGGTTATTCATAACAAGCTTCTAAACCAGAATTTAAGTAAATTATTTAAAGAACTTGAAGACTGGTTCCTGATGCTTCTCCGTCGCACCCTTCTGACGACCGGGCTTCCTCCCCGATGGAGCCGAAGCGAGTGGCTATTTAAAAGCACGCGACAGTTCCATCGCTGCAAACAACGTTGGCAGGAGAGAACTGCTTGTTCCTTCCTGCTTTCTGTGCCGCGCACGGCGGAAGCAGTGTTGCTACATGAAGGGTAATTTCGCTTGCTGCTGGCAAATCTAGGTACAGTTGTAGGTAAAATGAGAGATTTTTGCTGGAAAATTTGAAGTTGTCGGGCTTCTGTCTTTGTTTTATTTGCATGCAACACGTTGGCATTTGTGTTTTATTTCTATTACATATAATTAATCTCTGGTGTAGATATTATAAATATACACAATAAATAAGAATTGGCCTCCCAGATGCCGCCGTGGTAGCGTCGTCGCTTTGGGATTCCGGGTTCGATACCCGGTGGAGGCATATAGTGGTTCGAATCCCACTCTAAACTGTAGGTCCAGTCCCGATTAGCCTAAGTGTGCATAAAGTGAACTTAAAACACCAACTTAATCAATCAATCAATAAATAAGAATTGCTGCGGTAAACCAGGTCAAGTTTTCAGAATACGCCACTGACTTTTGGGCACACAGGATTGTCCTTCCCCTCTATCTGTGTGTATGCCTGCCTGTCAATCGGTTTGGAATTGGGTGACGAGTGATCCGCTGTAAGAGTCCCATCGCCGTTGTTTTTCTTGCATTTGAGACCGGGACTCGCTACAATTACTTTCAAGTAGCTCCTCAATTGTCCTCACGTTATGATGTCAAAATCTAAATTTTTGGAACTTCCGCCGGCGTTCACTTCCTCAACAACCCCCTATTTTTTTACAAATGCCAAATTTTTGGTAATTTGGCTCACAATTTACCCTTAAGCTCCCTAAAAAGAAATTACATCCCTCCAGATGGCACAATTCTGAGGAAACCCCTACTCCGAAAACTTTACTGCTACACCTCTGTAATGGGGCTAGGGGAACTATGGGAGGAAGAGAGAGGTCAGCGGGGTGAAGTGGAGCTGCTACAAATCATTAAGGATAGGCTCGTGGATATCACTAAGCAGGAGATAAATGGCAGGATGCATCGAGAAGGTGGCGCTCATCGCAACACAGAGCACGGGGCTGGTCGTAGGCTGGGGTAGAAAGGGCTACATTAATTTTTGCTCAATGACAGAAAGAAGTGGACTAGCCTGGTTCCTGCTGGGTGGATGGAGGCAGAACAAGCTGAAGGAGCGGGACGTACCCGTACCCAAGGGAGCACATTCTCGTCCAGCGTTCATGGTCAGCTCCGAACAGACAGCGTAGATAGGGAGACGAGGCTGCAAACAGGATATAAAGAACTCTTTCTAACTAACTAACTCTCTAGCCTTCTTAAACCCGAAGGTTCATGGCTGCAGCAACACAGGTATTTATCTGAACACTATCTGGAAGGAACGAAGAGAAACTTTGGGTATGACATGACATAGGAGGGATAGGGGAACAGCATCCGGGGCAGGAGTGACTCCATCCTGTATAGGTGTACTACGGTAACGTTCCTCTGCTGTAAAGTGAACACGAACTCTACCCTGTATATGTGTGTATGCATATAGAGTTATTCATGTAACATTATCTGTTTACATAATTGTAAACTAACACTTGGTATGTATGCGTACTGCCTGAGGGCTCGCATTTCAGAAATAAATATTCTATATAATAAAAATAATTTTAAAATAGAAATAAGATTACAAATTAAATGAAATAATAAGAAATAATAAACGAGTTAATGCTCTGCAACAGACGGACAATCACAGATTCATATTTTCAGGCCTCGCGTGGGCTCAAGAAAAGTTATGGTGAAGCTTCATTGCGCCATAAACATTACAGTATTTCAGGCAGTATTTCAACTACGTGCGACCCCATTTCGTTATCGCCATCTTTGCGTGAAAGAACTTATCACGGCGCTTCATATCAGCGTACGACACCGATGTTTCTTAACAAGCTCCATTAAAACAGTACATAATTACAAGCATGCGGCTGTGTTGCATGACACAAAGTCGTTGTGCTTTCGGTCTGAATTCAATTAATTACCATTCCTCCCACCTGAGGCCACCTCCTGTTACCCGATGAGAGCTTGAATGTCCAAGCACCTGTGGCTCATAAATATGCTACAACAATAACTTTTGCAATCATGAAAAACTCCACAGAAGTAATTTATGTTCAAAACAGCAAACGGAGTCACATATCTCGGTGTATATTACAATAAAGTACATGTATTCAAAGGAATAGGCTACCATAGGTGTTTGATTTGATATTCATAGCACTAGTGATCATGATTTTAGTGGTTTGAAGGGAAAATTGTTTATTCAGTTTTCATTGACCTTTATATCACTGCTACTATTTACACACGCCTGTGGGATTTAATCACGAGGGGGAGGGGGAGTTTGAAGTTGTCACGTTCCTTCGACTACCAGTTTAACTTGTAAATATCAGCCCTTTATAATCACTGAATAATCACTGTGACTGTGTGAAATACTAAGCTGAAACTCAATGGGGGACCTATCCCCCGCTCGTTCCTCCCTTCCTTCCAGGCCCCATGGCACAAGTTTGGCAAAGCAGTACATCAAAGTAATTCATCCAATGGCACAGATGATCTCCTAATGTCCAAAATTAAAGCAACAAAAGGAAATTCTTTCCCGTGTGTCCATTGGACCACATATACGATCAGGTGATAGTAATATTTATGATGTCATAGACAACTGGTTTAAGATAGAAAATAAACTAACCTTAATGTGCCAGGATTTATCAACAAAAAAATCACGATAGCAACAGGTTAAACTTGGCAAATTTATAAAAAAAAAATCACACGACGAAAGGATTTCTGTTTGTTGCTTTAATTTTGGACACTAGTGTAGTACAACGCATACACTATATAGCTCACGTAAGGGGGAAGGGTCAACTTTTGGTTCAATTAGGGTTCCTATATTTCATAAGTGAAAATCTGGGACACTACTGACTGGTAGCTTGTTAGGGAGGGGGGGTTGGACCCGATAAAGTTGTATGTATGTACAACATAATTGTCATTTACATCACACATTGTGTGGGAACTTTATTTGAAAACTGCGGACTGAACAGATAGGCACCCAAGCACTGACTCTTTATAGTAAGCAGGTTACAATACAATGGAAGAGAATCGTAACTGAAATTCAGCACTGCTAGCAGACGGCGGCGTCATCTTGAAGTCAAAGTATGTTTGCAGTACCGTCTGTATCTCGTTAACTCTTGTATTATGGAGAGAGAGTGGTTCAGTAGAGTTAGATTGTTTTGTAAAATTAGCATTTTAAAATTACGTCCACGCATTTAAATATAAAAAAAAATCAGGAAAGTATAGTCTTAATCATTTCTTCTTTCCCACCCGATTCCAGGACATTTGTGCATCTTGAAGAAACTATTCGGAATATCGGGACAAATGATACCATTCCGGGATTGTCCCTGAAAATCCGGGACGTATAGCGTCCTTAGGCATGATCTGACTATCAAAATCCACTCTGACACCACATGAAAGGTAACACATTTATTGAATTAAGTCTATCTATATATACGAACTTCAAACTTTTCTAGATAAAATGAGCAGAAAATGCTTTTGAAAAATCTAATCCCAGCTTCTCTTTACAAAACAATTACAATGTTGGAATTAGTCTTTTCCTCCTTTCTACAAAATTTAAAATAACATCATCGGTGTTATTTTAATATTCGTATGTATGTACACTTAACAGTGCAGGGTCCATTAGTCGAGGATCTCCCGTTGAATTGCGAGGACATTATTTCAACCTCGTTAATGTTAAACACATCCTCTCTCTCAGGTGTTGAAGATGAAACTGGCAGTGTAGCCAGATCATCAACAATTTGTGCATATTTGAGTACAAGAGCTACAATGCAGACCCTGAACATGTCTTTTCAATTACTGTTTGCCACATTATTCATTCAGATTTGAAAATGTAAAAAATATCAACCAGACCATCCAACATTTTGACACACTGTTCCAATGAATGAGGAATAGGCATTTCATATTGGAATAAGTTGTTGCAATTTTTCAATGTGTTGACTGTGTTCAGAGAAACTTGGGTTCATTTCTACTACAAAATGGTCCAAAAATGGACAACAGTAAAGTTTCTACTATTAGTGTATACGATTTCACAAGTCACCCTACTGAGTATTGATACTTTTCTGTCCATCTTGTGTCAAACATCTTGAGAACGTTACAGAACTTCCCTATCCATCTTGCACTGCATTTTTACAACCAAATTACTTTGAGAAGATTGATTGATTTATTTGCAGTATTTTTCTTCGCTTTTTGTGCCACCTTTGGCTAATTTCCGAAGTTCGGGATGAGTGATGACGTGATGAAATTGATGCATGGACACCCACAAACGCCCTTGACCATACCGGGTTTCGAACCCGGGACCCACGATGTGTTAACCACGGGGGCTGCTCCTTTGAGAAGACTCGAGGGAAAAAAAATATAACTGATTTGACAGTCTCAATATCGCAGAAATTCCACTGAAATGGGCAAAAGCCAGGGTTAAAATATGTGCTGAACAATGTACATAAATTGCTTTTGGTATTTATTTTATTATTTTATTTTGAAATTATCTATCTACAGTATCTCACCCCCTTAATTCTACCACCCATTACATCAGCACCATCATATTCTTCACCAACTATTTTTTTTTTTTCAAAATCCACACCTACTCAACAGAGAGAGAGTAGCTGAAGCTGAATCTAACCCAGATGCAGTTATAATCTCCAAGAAAATGGTTTATCGACTTTCGGGATTATCAAACACTTGGGAAATTTCAAATTATCAAAAAATTAGAACCTGAGGAATACTTAAAACTTGAATGGTAGCAAACCATATATATATATATATATATATATATATATATATATATATATATATATATATATATATATATATATATATGAACTTCTATGTGCGAGCCGTTGGCTATACGCACTACATGTTGATTCACATTGGTTATTCTTTTGACACATGTTTGAAAATATGAAACAAAAACAAACCAACATATGCACAATGCTGGTTCCACAGTCCACGTATTATAAGTTAAGGTTATTTTGTACGGTTTCTTCGCTCTTATCGGTATCCGCTATCGCATTTCCTCGTCGTTCTCTCACTTCCCACAAATATCTCCCAACTCGTTGCACTATCTCACTTATGATTCATTCCTCTTCTATCTTCTATAACTTCCATTATTTCCCTCTCTGTTACGTTCTTAACCCACTTGTCTCGCAAATCACGCGTAGAGGGGCAGCCAGATAGCAGATGCTCGTCCGTCTCTCCCTCCCCGCACAAAGAGCATATCGTTTCCCCTGCTTCATTCTTCATGTTTACTTGTTTCCAACCCCCCAGTCTGAACCATGCTAACCCTCCTCTTTCTTTTTTGCCTACTAAATTTATGTATCTTGCTTTACCCCATTCCCTTGATTTCAGTTGGTTCCTTAGTGAAGTCTTCGTCTGGCAGTCGGCTAGTATTTCTATGTCCAGCAGTCTCTCCCTGATTTGGTTTTCTACTGATGTATCTACCCTACCTCCCGTTTCCCACACCCACCCCATCCCAATAGAGTAAAACATGTTTTTGTTTTTTTTATATCCCTCGCCCAGTTCCGTGTATTTTCTTCTCTTACTTGCATTATCAGACAATGACCCTTCAGTGTCGTGTTACCCTCCCTTGCCAGCTGAAGCCAATACTTTAAAGCTCTCATCCGAGTTTGTACTGTCTCTCTGTTTAGACCCAGTTCTTTAAGTACTCCCCAATTGGCAGTGCTTATACTTACACACATCACTTTTTATAGAATTTGTGAAATGTCAGGATGGGAAATAAATTAATTCCACACACCAGATGGGACTGCAAAGCAAATGTCTGCAATTTCCTGATAGTTTCAGAATTTCTCTGGAAAATTCTCAGAAAACTCAGTATTTTCCAGAGAAATTCCGAAACTATCAGGAAATTGAAGAAATTTGCATTGCAGTTTCATCTGTTGTGTGGAATTAATTTCTTTCCCATCCGTATCCCGTTCTATACGCTTGTAATTTATGAGAAAAAAATAAGTCTGAAGAAATTTTTACGAACCAGTCTCTGCGCATAGGTAATCTGGTAATTTTACTGAACCAAATAAGGGGGGGGATGGACCCGTTGAACCCCGCCCCTTAAATACGCCCATGAGTACAAGCAATAAGTGGAATTAATCAATAAAATAAACGATTCCTGAAATTCACATCATAATTATACATGTGACATGCATTCGCAGGAGCTCACAAACAAGTTACAAGAGAAATGTATATTTTTCTCTTAAGTGTAACCAACTGGGAGTGGTTATTGCCACAGAAATCTTACTTTGTCAAGAGTATTATGTAGCTAGGTATTCAGCATATTCTTATGGAATGTGCCAATTTTACTTTCCTTATTATTACAATTATTACTTTACAATCTTATAACCTTACCAACTGTTTATCATCCATGTTGGGATATCATGACAGTGTTTTAACAAATGTTTTTAGCTTTTTCAGAAGAGCTGACATCTTACAGTGTTTCTGAGGAAGTATTTAGTCTCTCCTTACCTTTTTTAACGTGTTGTGTATGTCTTGTGCACGTCTCTTTACAACCTTGTACTTTTAACAGTGTGCGAATTAACGGGGGGGGGGGATGCCGGGGATTCCCCCCAAAAACATTTTATCCCCTGCATAAGAAAAATATTGGATACTTTTATCCCCCTCAAAGAAAATAGAATTGAAAACATATAGTAAACCATTTCTTAACTATGTAACGAACAGAATTGCAAAATCGTTCATGTCCATTAATGGTCCAGTGATCAAAGATTTCCCTGTCAAAAAGTGTGCAGCCTTGTGGATTCAGGAAGAGTTGAGACAACACCAAGTTATTTTCCACTTACGATTTCATGACGTAGTGCTGATATTTTACACATATTAAAGTGTTCGCAAGAAACTTGTAGGTATGTTAGATGGACATGCAATAGAAATGTGGTGAAGTTTTCGGGGCTACTAGTTCGACAGCTCTTTTGGTGTATGAGTTTTGATTTTCTTAGAATGCAAATATACTGTTTCTAATTTATGTGTAAGTGTTATCATAATATTTAATGACGTATGTTAGAACCAGTCTTCTAAAGTACTTAGACCTCCAAGGGAATAGTTTAGTTTACTGACTGGAAACATATACAAATATTCCATACCCAAAAAAGCCTACCTCCCGAAATGAAATCACGATACGCCAATGAAAGGGCATCCCCCAACCCCCCACAGAGTAAAAAGCTTAATTCGCACAGTGCTTTACACCCCTTTTTTTTAACTTTAAAGTAAGGGTTTTAGCTAAGAGAATTTTTCCTCTTATACTTTGGAGGGTGCAAAACGGCCACATGTTCCGACGCAGAGGCCAACTCACCAATCTCTGCCGTTGCGCAGATACCAAGTTTCGTTCGGTCTCCCTCTCTCTTAGCATCACGTGTTCTACCCTCTTCGCCAACCTTCGCCATTGTTGCCAATTGTATCATTCCATTCCTCAACACACTCGCGCAAACATCATTGAAAACAATTGAATAGCGCTCCAGCTCGTGGTTCACACCGTTCGACAAGGACGGGAATGTGGCAATATAGCAGGATGTATAGTGGAACCACAAGCAAAGAAACCTGCGCAGACCCGCGACTCCTGTGCATCGTACTCCCGCGAGGAGGGGAGGGGGAGAGTGGACCATGCTTACTTATGTCACGAGCTGAATGGAAGAAGGGAAAGCTGCGCGGGGACTTTTCGTCCAAGTTCTTTTTTCCTTGTGGTCGCTCTATAGTGGTTGCTTCTTTTATGCAGTGCATGTTCATTGGCTAGCTAGTAACTAGTGTTGCCAACTGAATATGTAGCACCATTTCTGTCACGGAAGGAGAAATGCAAAGCGACGGTGAGTTTTGTTGGATTGGAAGCACCATACGTATTTTTATTTTAAGTATTTCACCGGTTTGACGTTGTGTGCGTGTATTGCGTGTGTGTATATGAAAGTGCATGTGCTTGATTAGTGAACGTTAAATTCCATAATGCCTCCAGTACTATTGTTTGTATTTCATCACTTTAGAATTGCTCAAAATAAATAAATTATGTAGGGCCTCCAATGGCGGAGTGGTAGCGTCGTCGCCTTGTACTCAAGGGGTCCCGGGTTCGATTCCCGGTGGAGGCACATAGTGGTTCGGATCCCACTTTAAACTGTAGGGCCAGTCCCGATTAGCCTTACTGTGCATAAAGTGGACTTAAAACAACAAATCAATCAATCAATCAAATAAATTATTTGGATGCATGAGCATTTCGACTCTCGGCTCCGGTACGTGTTCTTGTAGGAATTGTATGAAGGAAGCTGTTATTTTTGTTGCTTAATTGGATGCATGTTGTTTTTTTTTGTTAAAATTGGTATGCTTTGATGGGTGACAAGATCATAACAAATGGAAAAGCCGCGCGGCTTATCGTCTGGTGGCAATATATGTACTTCTTTTTCTTGTTTTTGTTGCGGAAGCCGGCATCGTTTGTAAATGTATAACAAAGGCAGCCGACTGTCGGCCATCACAGAGAGGCAATGATAGATACTGCTTAAGGAGGAGTATTTGTGGTCCAATTGTCGCTGTTTAACACGTTCGCAAGTTACATTGTTCTACAAATTTTCACTTTTTTCTGTTGCAGAAAGGAACGTATCTCCTTCTTACTGAAATTGACTTCCTGAACACTTCATTTCCTAAGATTGGATCTTAATTTGAAGTTACGGCATAATTCATGTTACCCATAAGCAATGCATTGGCGCTTATTTTCAAGATAAGCATAATTCACGTTACATAACAATTATTCATAATCAATGTGGGCATAACTTAATAAATATATTAAGAGCGCCCGCAAAAGGAGGCCAGGTTGTTCCACCCCCCCCCCCCCCCGCCGATATCTGGGAAGAATTAATGCAATTCAAATTTTTAAAACATAGATGAGAGATGCCGTGAAAGACAGACGCAGATTAACTTAAAGCTGGTGATGCTTTATGATAATTTTCTTACTGGGAGAAACCATAACTCTGTTTCTGCTTTAAACACTTCCGTATTCAACACGCATGTGTTAGTCCATATTTAGCGAAGTTTTAGTCCATATGTATGTACATATATAGCCACTTGTTAGCACATATTAATCCCAGCCCTGGTTATAATGCATGGCGTTTAAAACTCAACATTAGAGCCAAGTTCTCTAATTTCCTTGTTCTACGAACAGCTGTGCCTCGGCGCACTGTAACGATTTCACTATCGAACAGATTAGCAACACTGGTTCTCCCGTTCTGCTGCGCCGATCGCGGCAAAGACTCGTGGGTCAGGCTATACCCAAAATTTTAATTAATTCATTCATGTATGAAATTAGATTTGTGCTTCATGTAAATTCACAGGAATGAGGTTGTTTTTTTAAATTGTCTCATCTCTCCAAGCGTTGTAACAGTTATCTTCTCTGAACATATATATATAGTATATATAAAAAGAGGTGGCAGGCATTAAATCTTCAATGACAGACCCTCCTTTGTGTGGGTGCCGACTGGTTTTCTCCAGAGTTGAATCAGCTGAGCTTCGAACCCGTGAGAACCCACGCCGCAAGATTCCATCACCTGCTGCCAAAGCAGGACAAGGAGAGTGGCAATGCATTCCTCCACCTCGGGGCGAGGGCCTTTGTGCAACCGCCTCTCGCACCGTGTGGGAATTGCCCGGCCTTCTGTGGAGGCGTTGTCATATGTGCCGGAGAGGTCTTGGGAACTGACGCTCTCTCACACACACACAGGTAATGCGAAGCCATTTTGTTTGACTCCCGCCAACTGGGACATTATTGCAACGGAGTATTCATGCCAATGGGTTGCTGGCTGAGATTTGAAGGAAGAAGACAGAGAAATCCATAACTTCCGTGTGTCTGGTGATAGCAACATGTGTGGACTGTTGCATTGGAAATGCTGCCAAAGGAATTTGCAACCTACGCCCGATAGCAACAGCAGAACCTACATTATTTTCTTGCGCTTCGAGATATTGAGACAGTCTGCGTGACAGGAAACAGCACGTAAATAGCTCAACTTCCTTACAAATGTCTTCGCTTCAACAATGCACATGCAAAAGGTAAGGAAAAAGGAATGGTCGAAGAAAATTCTGTTACCGGGAATAGGGCTTCTTAGCAGACACGTGGCTCCCCAACATTTTCCGTGGCTTAGAGGATATTTAACAACAAATCTTTTTATATTTTTTTAAAAAACTTTTAAATTACGTTTGACGTATCGCGACGTCTACTTATTTAACGTGCCTGACGTCATTCTGATTCTACGTTACGAGGGTAAGGTCAAACCCACAAAACAATTAAACACATAAACAAAAGGCAATCATTAACAACCTATTTACCTTTTGTCCCAGGGTAAGTGCCATCAGTTGGAGCCCAAGAGATTACATAGGGTAGAACGAATCACACTACAGGGTTAGTTCTATATATATACTGTAATTTCTATAAAAGAGCACATGCATAAACATTACATCATTGCCCCTTTCACTCATACTTTCACTCTCGCATTCATTTCTCGGCAATCCAAAATACATTAGTAATTAATACAATAATAGTTCGGCGGCATGTTTACAGTTAGCTACATTAATTTAAACAGTTCTTAATTTGACATTTACTTTTGCATTTACGAAAAAAAACTGTTCCGGTAGGAGCTTAACCTGCACTGTAAAAACACTACTCCTTTTATGTTGTTGTTGTTGAATGAATGTTAATCTATATATTGTTAATTTTGAGGTTAACGAGGATCACTGATATATAATTATGTTGACAATTTATAGCGTCGTACAATCTGAATATTAAATACTTTGGATGAATGGATAATTGAACGCTGTACGGTTTTACATGTTAAAATTATAGTTGATGCAATTTAATCACCGTAATAAGCAATGTCTGTTCGAGATTTTTTATGTAATTAAAGCGAGTTCATTGGATGTCACGACGGGGCGAACGAAGCTTATCATTTTCACGTCCATTCCGGCTTACCTTTGTCGGCTCAGGCTAAAGTCCTCGTGGTGAAGTCGTGGATGTTTGTGGCGTGGTCAATAGGTAGCTTCCGGGCGATAAGATAGGATCTCCGCATCTTCCTAGGTGGTAACTGGGTCGGACGCCCCCCCAGCAGGGCCTTTCTCTGTCTCTACTCCATATTGATAGTACACAGACACGTGCGAAATAACACAACACGGAACGGTGCGACACACAAAGCGAATACTTTAAGCGGATGGTTCGCGAAAGATTGACGATGATAACACGTCGAAGAAAATCTGAGTAAAACTGGTTGATAGCGCGTCGAAGAAAATCTGAATAATACTGTGTCTTCCGCTTCTCTGCTCGTCTATTTATTTGCTATTCCAAAGGTTCGTTACTGTACCCTCTCTGTCCAAGCGTTGCTAAATTGTCCTCAAGTCGTAGGCTCTTGTCTTGCTATCTTCCCCCGTGTAATTGGAGTTCTTTGACCCTTTCAAAAAGCACCTCGAAGAGAGGTTAGCCTAAAACTGGGTCCATTGTAACCTGCACGTTCGTTCCGCAGACCGTGCCAGGAAGTCTGTAGCTATTGTTATCCAGTCTAGCTGTTTAACCTTTAATATCGGGCTTAATTTATCTCCTATCAAATTCTGCTTTGGGAATTTCGTCGATGATAATCTGCTGCTGGGCTGTCTTTAATTTCAGTTGAATCTGACCATTGGTAATAAAGTTGTATTTTTATATTTCTTTACCCGAGGCTCGGCCTCTTCTCTCGGGAAACAGGCTAGTCCTTCGAACTCCGCCGTCCAACTCTCGGTGAACAGCCACAATCCAATGCATATTATTGCTTATTACGATGATTAATTGATTTACCTGATAATTAGCAAGATTTTATCGTTATATACGTACATCAGAATCGTTTCATCTTTTTGGTTACTGTGCTTGTAGGGATATACACTGAGTTAAATTTAAAAACAATAATGTGCCTCTTGCAAGTATTCAAAAAAATAGCGAAAGTGTTTATTTTTAGTTCATATAGATTAATCTGTGGTTCCACACTTCGGACCATGATATATATTGTAAATATAATTGAAATGTGCCCTTGTTCATATATAATGCATTTTTGACTCCTCTTTGTAAAAATAATAATAATAATAACTTCAGGTAGATAAGGTTTAGCATAGTGCGGGAGCAAAAGTTGCAAAAAGTAGGGGGCGATTGCCCCCCTGCCCCCTAATCGCCACCACTGAGTATATATTATATAATTAATATTATTAATACATAAAAAACAATATTAATTTACAGTCACATTAAGTTACAGGTAATACATATATACTTAGTCAAAAAGTGTGAAAAATACAAGTTACATTTATGTAAGTTCTACAATTAGCTCATAGTGGTTGAGGTCTCATTGTAAACTGTAGGATCCAGTTCCGATTAGCCAAGTGTGCATAAAGTGGACTTAAACTCAATGAACCTCTTATAATTCGGAAAGTGTTGTTAGCAGGGCCGGATCTTCGGTGAACAATAAACACAACGACGTTATACACGTAGTTACGCCACAGCGCAAAGAATAATAGTAACTGTATAATAAGTAACGTTGTGTCTAGGCGTCCGAAATTGGGGCTCCAAATTACATTCAAATATTTATTTTCAGGTTAATATAGCAAAAGAAATCTGTTCAGCTTTCAGAAAATTCTCGTCTGTTTTCATCTGGGCCTAACGCTGCAGCATCAATAGCACCCACTATTTGATTATATTTAGAAACATTTCTTCTAATAGATGACCGAAAGGCAAACCCTGAGAAAAATATATAAATTCTTGATGATAGATCATTGTATTGTGTGGTAAGTCTGTAAAAGATAGATCTTTTTTTAATTTCAACCAAAACTTTCCATACATTAAATGTAAAAAATATTCTCAAAGCATAGATATTAAGGGGACAAAATGGTACTCTTCCCCCTCTTTCCTAATGATGTGTTGCAACCCCAGTCTAAGTGCTGCCCTCCGTGGCAGAGCGCTACGACGCAAGAGGTTTCGAGTTCCAATCCCAACCTGGGCATATAGGCGTTCTTTGTAAGTGTCCATGAATTTCATCATATCATCACTCATCCTCATCGTCGCCGCTAGCAAAAGTGACAGAAAAGCGACTCTAAGAACAAAAATCAAATCAAATCCAAGTCTAAGCCTTGCTTAGGATAATCATCAGTAAACTGAGGAGAGGATATTTCCATCGGCCAGTGTAATTTCTTTCAGCGTGTGTTTGCAAAAACACCCACTCCCTCTCGGCACATGCCGTTTCTCCCGGTGGAGGCACAAGTTGTTCGGATTCCACTTTAAACTGTAGGTCCAATCCCGATTAGCCTTACTGTGCATAAAGTGGACTTAAAACACCAAATCAACCAACCAACCAACATATGCCGTTTCTATTTCAGTGCCTGCCCATTGAAGCAAGTGCCATACGAGAAGTTCAAGGCATTTTTCTGTCCAACTGATTCAGCCCATGAATTACTCTCGCCAGAAGGTATTCCCTTGCCCTATGCCTGTTGCAGCCACGCACGACAAACGCTTCTATTTTCAGAGGCGCAAAGAATCCGACGCTTAAAACGGCACAATTCCCTTCATTCTGTCCCTCTCTACGCTGTTGAGAAAGGACACTGGGCTAAGAAAAGAACGTAGCCGTCTCTTGGACTGCTTTACGTAATGCGTGTTGTTAGATGAGAGAGATTTGAACCAAGGAAGCAAGGAGTGTCCTATTAGTCTTTAAGTGAGCCGGAGTAGAGCACATTTGTTATAAATAAATATTTAGGCCGCTTAGGTTTTACAATTAGTGATACGCGTGTAAATGGATATCCTCGTATGATGATAAAATCATGTTTTTTTGTATTAGCTTTACGAATTGTGGTACGTAAGCTCGAAAAATGCTTCTTTCATTTTCCTTGTTTCCCATCCATATTTTTACATGTACTAGCTTTTTAACACATATTTCAGTTATTTTTATGTGTAATTTCCATATATTTCAATATTTTCTGACAGGTATTCCATATTCATGCTATTACTGCATTTTCCCCTCTTATTTTAAATAGCTAATTCCGTTCATGTGTATTCTGTTCGTTTTATACTCTCTGTTTATTTTAAATCTTTGACAATAGGTAATGCATCTATTATTCTAAACATTTTTGTCAACAATAGAGAATTCAATCTTTCGCGATGAAACCCACTGCATATTTAAACATTCTTCGATTACTTCATGCAATATTGAACAAATTTTCTGTCAGTGTACAAATATAAATCTGACTTTAGGGGCAAAGAATATATGAAAATCGGGCCCAGTGAAAATCACGCCCATTCAAAAATCTGTGTAAATGGCGACCAGTTTAAGTAACCTGTTCACCACGAGTCAAGGCCCACCTGCTCCCCATGAGTCACGTTCCACCGCGGAACAATGCATTGGGATCCCCCCCCCCCCACTTTATCCTTTCCAGCTTTCTATTTATCACCCTTATTACTGCTCTAACTTTCCTAGTGTTCAGTTCAGTTCGTTGTGTGTTTATGTTATTATACTTACGTTCGATATGGAAGTGAAACGACCAGCCACGGTAAGCCATGTGCCCACTATGAAGGATACTCGTATATCGTAAAGAGAACCAAAGAAGGTGGGACTGCTGTGATTTGGCGTTGTTCAAAACAGAGATCAACGCGTTGTCGAGGAATGATTAAGACCAAAGACTGTAATGTACTTAGTTCAAACGAGCATCAATGTGGAGGTCCGGAAGACGCTCGCTTAGAAGTACAGCAGATACTAAATCAGGCGAAGAAGAGAGCACGAGAGGAAGATACTTCGATTTCTACAATATATTCAGAAGAGTAAGGTGACCTGCATAATCGAGGGTATGATTTTGTCACGGAAATGCAAGAACAGCAAGTATCGAAGAGGACGTTCTACAACAAGCGGGCCAAATCGCAAGGAAATCAAAAGGAACCAAAAACATCTTCAAGCAGAAGTACTAACTATGAATGACGGTAGCAGTTTTCCTTTAACCGACGATAACTTAGGAGAAAGGATCATCGTTTTCAGTGGAAAAGCAGGAAGAGAAGTTCTAAAAAGTAAGCAAGACTTTTTTATGGATGGGACCTTTAAAAGCTGTAGCAAGCAATTTTCTTAAATATACACGATTCATGGATACTTTGGAAGTTCAAAGACTGAAATAAACATCTATCCAGTGGCCTTTGCATTCTTACCAAACAAAAGAATAGAGACATACGTACGTCTTTTTCGTAATGTACTTGAACATATTCCAGAATGGAACCCTAAAAATGTGATCGCTGGTTTTCAACCAGCAGCGATTTCTGCACTAAAAGTTGCGTTCCCATCAGTTGAAGCGCATGGATGCCATTTTCACATGAAAAAATGTCTGTGGAGAAAAGTGCAAGAATTGGGACTTACTCGCGAATACAGGGAAAATGAAGAAGTAAGATTGAATATGAGCGTGTGTGCTGCGCTGGCGTTCCTTCGGTCTGAAGATATCTTCGATGGCTGGCTTGAGATACATTCCCAAGCACCTACAGTCGCCAAGCTTTCTGAGTTTTTCGACTATTTTGTGGAGAGTGGTTGGAAAATTTTGCAGTCCAGGTCAGTCTTTGAGTTGCTACAGACGGCGCCATCGAACCACCAACGCTGTAGAAGGCTGGCACAACAAAATTAATAATATGCTTGGAAAGCCGAACCCTAAAATTAAATACGTAATCGAATGTATGAAGACAGAAGCAGAAAACTCAGAGTGTGCATTAATGAGAACAGGGTTAAGTATGGAAGGCAAACGAAGGAAAACAACCTACATGAAACTGGACGAAAGGCTGGAAAAAGCAGTAAAAAAGTACGAAGAGGGCGGTGACATCAGAGCTTGTTTGAAAGCAATATCCTACATCCAAAAACTTGAGTAAATGGACTAAAACTTAAGTTCATGGCCCTAAAGTTAGAAGTATAGAAATAAAAATGCACGTAATGTAAATAGTAACTTATAAAAAATCCAATATTGACGATGCAATTGACGATTTTTGCTCCAGCCATAAACCTTCGGGTTTAAGAAGGCTAGAGAGTTAGTTAGTTAGTTAATATTGACGATGCTTATAAGCTGATTTTAAACACGCCTAAATGACAAAAATTTACTTTTTCCCAGCCAGTTCAAAGCCTGGATACGGTGTGATCGGAGTCAGTTTAATTTGAAAAATATGATTAATTGACCGGTAGGGACCGTACCGGGCGCTATTTTCGCAGGGCACAATTTTCACTGGGCGCGTTTTGCAGGACACCGGGGCAACAGAAAAAGATTGACGTTTCACTAAAAATAAAGTTTGGTAATCTGTTGTTTTGGTAACAACAAATAAAGTAAATTTTGTATATTAATTTTGCATTATAATTAATTAATGTCATGTCATGTCAATGCATTTTACATTGCTTGGTGAGTCTCTTGATTAATGAAAACTATCATTTTTTCAGAATTGTAAGTCAATATTTAATTTCATATTTTCATTAAAATAAACTAAATATATACAGTAATTAAATATCTAACGCTTTTGGTACATATAAATTCGTCCCATGATTATAACAAAACGTAACTTTTCCATTTATTCATCCTTTCACATTATATGATTACATCTTTATTATCTCTCTCTCTCTCTCTCTCTCTCTCTCTCTCTCTCTCTCTCTCTCTCTCTCTCTCTCTCTATGTTTGCTTTGATATTCTCATCTCTCTCTTATCACTTTCTTTTTCACCCCTCTCTTATGCTATCTTCATATTTCTATAATGGTATTTCATTTCGAGAGACGTTTCAACAATCAAAAAAATCAATTTTAGAATCTAGGGAGAGTTTCTTTTTATACAAAAAAAATCATGTGCTCTTTACTCATCCTCATCGCCGCGATTAGCCAAAAGCGACTTTAAATAACAAAAATAACAATAGTATATCATATTATAATTTTAATCATCACTTGTGAAGACATATTCTTGCTCAGAGATGAAATGCGGTGGAATATTTGAATTAACAGAGGAGAGCCACTTGATGAATCGCTTGTCGCTTCGTGAGTAGTTCCAGGAATTGGAGCAATATTTCTGAGCAGGCGCCTGCTCCGTCAGAAGTAGCCACGAATGAGATGCAGCTAATGAGGTGTTAAATGGGAAAGTCATCCATCGCCTGAGAAGTGCCTTGTCTAGCCCTGGAGGCTATTGATAGCAATTAGGGACATTCCGTAGGGAAAGGGGAGGACTCTACGCACCTCCAACTATCACATCCTACACATGTCCTTCAGTTTCCTGGTTCCTGGTGTCGCCAAATATACACCTGTCCTTCTCTTGCTTTACTGCCACATTGAATTGGGCAAAAATAGTAAATTTATATTCAGATAGAATATTCGGAACTGGATTTGCAGTTTAAAATGTAATCTGGACCAGTCGCTTTGTCCTTCCACCGGCAATTGAACCCGGTACACCTTGGTTACTAGGCTACAGCGTTTTCCACTAAGGAACTCTCTATCCGTTGATCTTTTTCTTTGGTACTATAAATTATGAAAGTCTCAATTGGACTATTTTAGTAAAAACATTCCTGTGTTTCCAGCGCTGGCCTTATATTTTTATACAATGATCAGAAAATACAGTAAATTACAGTAATTTTTAGATATTGAAATAAAATCTATTGTTCTCGTATAAATTTAATGTTTGGCATTTTATCGCAGATTACTTTTAACGTAAAGTAAAAGAATTGCGAATCGCACTAGTAAAAAAATTAATGAGACACATTCGAGATAGTCAGCTGAAGCAAACAAGATGTTAATCCAGCGTATTGAAAACAATTTCCTTTTTTTTAAAAAAAGGACATATTCAGATACGAACTGATGGATTGATTAGCTTTATTTTACTTCGCTTTTTGTGCCACGATTGGCTAATTGCAAAGATGGGGATGAGTGATGATATGATGAAATTGGTGAATGGACACTCATACACATCCATGCCCAGGCCGGGATTCGAACCAAGAACCCCTGGCATCGAAGCGTAATATGCTCCGCAACGGACGAACTGTATATACTCATGAGCAGTGCTCTTTTCTTTTTTCTGGCGGTACGCAATGGTACGTCGTACCCGCATCTTTTTATAGGTGGGAATAAAACAAAAACATTTTATTTTAAGGAAAGAAATGTGTTGTCTACATGGAAGCATGATCATTTATAAGTATACTACAGTATTGAGCTGTTCTGATGAACACAATAAGCAACCAACTTGAAGAATACCGGAACATTTCTTCCCGGCAAAAAACACCAGTGCTCGTGCGTAATATATTTCATAGAGATGAAATAATTCTAACAAATAACGGGTGGTAATCAAACATTCAACAGCTGAACAATTCTCACGGGAAAAGTTTGTTCCTGCAAACAACAACAACTGCGAGATAACTAAGAAACTACAAAACCTCTTACAGTAAGTGTATATTAGGAATCGACATCCACTAAATTAATGAACTAGCCCAGTATTTCAGTGCATTTAACTTCCTTCCAAATAGCAAATTCTCCCCACACACTACAATAAAGCCTGATTTGGAAACCAGACAGGGAACTTGCGTCCGTGCAGACTAATCCAAGCAATCATTCACCCCAATCTAAACTCTCACCCCATCATACTCTTCCCTCAAGCTTAAAACAGTTCTGGATACCAGAATGGTTGTCCCTCCTGTACATAGCATTTCCTATCGTACTATCTATACAATAACTAAAACTAACCAATAAACTAACATAAACTAATCCATAACTACTATTGACAAGTTTAATTAATTACCAATCATACAAATGCACAGTAAATTTACAAGAAATCTTTAAGACTTGTTCCGGTCACCAGAACGGTCTATGAAAATAATACAAACTAAAAATTATTAAATGTAGCTATGTATAGAATCTCCATGTATTTTATTTTCTTTTGTTTGTACTTGTATTTTATGTATGAAAATAAAGATGAGAAGAAGTAGGATAAAAAGGCGGGGGAACCGTTTAAATTCAGGCAACTGACGTCCTGGTTTATTTAAAGGTACCAGGACATTAAGAGCATACCCTCGAAAGTACGCGGGTGGAGGCGGGCTACTTCGGGAGGTTTCCCCCCCTTTAGATATGTATATGTGTTTCAAAAAGTATTATTTTATACTCACCCAATATGTTCTGCACTATTGTCTGCTTTATGTTCTAATTACGTATTGTATCATGATTCATTCCATGAACTAGTGTATCTTGTATAAATTAAATTCAGAAGGAAAAGCTTTGTAATGAGATGTAGTGATCCAATGAAATGTATGATAAAGTTATGAATGTATACATTCTAAAGGTCAATAAATTTATTTTGGTTCACTCAAAGTGTTGGGTTAGAGTCCTGGCGTGGACGTGTGTGTTTCTTAGTGAGTGTAAGCATCAACCTTCGCTATTAAGCAAAAGTGATAGAAACGGTAGCCAAAATAAGAAAATACAAACCTCTATTATATGCAGGGAGCTATTTGTAACGAGTGCATGCTGACGTTATACACCTGTTTTCCTTATGCACTTGACCAATGTAAAATCGGAGCAGTGAAGACTGCGGCATTAGTGAACTCAAAAATGTCATCCTGTGCAGCAAGCTTCCTTGTGCCATGAATACAAGTTAAGATAGAATGGCACATTGAGGCTGACACTTCATACTGCAGCCGATGGTGCCAAAGAGGCACCTGGCCCTGCAAGCGACACCTCGACTATCAAATTAACAAGATTTTAAATAGAGAAAGAGCTAATCATGTTGGATACACTATAAAGGAAAAATTTCATCTGAATGACATTCTTTTTTGTCTGCAGCACACAAATGCTGGCACTCAGTCAAGGGAAGAGGAAAAGAGATACACAGTGACAGAGATGAAAGCTTTCCATTATCTAATAATATCTACGTCTGAGGTGTAAACAGAACAGCTTGAACCATTTATTATACATTAGGTAGACAAGTCTTATACTTCTCTCATATTCATTTGATGTTCACTCCTGGGTCATTCCATGTCAAATCAACCAATGGTCAGAACCTTGGCATGTCAGAAATTGATAATTTTTGGTACAATGGTAGTAACAGTAAAGTTGACAAAAAACATATTTTAAGATATTTTGGCTCATAGTTTTGGGTTATTGACTTTCAAAAGAGCAAAAATCACAAAAAATTGACAATATTTTGAAATCTTTAAACAGTTGTAGATCAAAAACTATTTGACATAGGGAGCTCATATTGGTATCATTGTCTTCTGTTTTTAATGAGCTTTCATTTGAAATACATGTTTGTGGTATTTGAATTTTGTAACTTTCAAAAACAAAAAACAAAAAATCTCAAAAATACCCATTAGTGACTACACGTGCATCCCTAAAATTGTTCTTTTTTAGATAAATAGGCACAACTTAGACTTCAAAGTATATCATATAGCAGCGGCGGCTCAAAGGGTAGAGCCGCCGTGCCATGGCACTACCCTCAGAAGAAACGCATATCTCGCCAAGTATTGTTAAATGAATACATTGATAGTTTACAGACAAGGAGATTCGAATCTTGCAATCGGTCAATCTGACGTGACGACCACCCCAACCTCCTCACTGCATTGCCAGCTGTTTCGTTCGTACCCTCGCGAGGCAACAGTCCGTGCCGCCCAAGAGCTGGCATAACCCATGGACCTAACCAACTTGACACACGTGCAGAGGGTTGAAGAAGTCTCCGCGAGGAACATTTCCACCATGAGCCGAGAACAAAGTGATAGGGGGCGGGGTTAGCCCTTAAGAAACCGTGCCCATCTTCGCCTGGCACGGCGAGGGAATTTTCGCAGTGTTGACGCAGTTGCCACGTTCAGAGCAAAGTCGCTAAATACGACTGATTTGTAAGACCCGTTGGGGAAGTAATTTCTGCCTACTTCTGGAGAAACGAACCTAGTAATTTTCCAAAGTTAAATGAACATTTTTGATAATAGATAAATGCACCAAGAGGGCACCAGACTTTTTTAAAAATATAAAAGTAAAATATCCTATGATAATCGGAGTTTCCTTTGGCATTTCGACAATTTCTTTTCATAACAAAGATATTTTCGACATCTAGTTAGAATACGTGTGCATGGAGGAGGAAAAGGTGATAGGATTTGTTTTTCCTTACCTCTTGTAATTATTATATTTTTAGGGAAGTGTTCTGTAGTGTATAAAGATAGATTGGTGAGTGAAGATGAATCGGACTAGTACGTTATTACTTAAACACACGTTGTTTTCCACGTTACCAAACGAGGATAAACATCTTGGCCACTGGCGCAACCTAAAGGAGGGGGCGGGGGGGGGGCATTGCGGAGGTTGTTTTTTTTTCGATTTCTTAATAACGTTGGCACTACCCATCATAGTTGCCGCCGGCCGCCACTGTCGTATAGTATAATGGGTCTTTGCTAATTTTCAACAAACTTGTGTAATACTATATGCAGATATGTAATAGATAAACAAAAACGAATTAAGGTTTTCATTTTACTGTGCCAAGTATATTATTAACATATAAGAATTGGAAACAATTTTTATAAAGTTAAACTTTATTCCTAAGTTTGGGTCAACACCGACTAAAATACCCTTAAAAATAGCACAACTGATGATAATGCTAAAGTGCTCGATATTTCAACCAGATTCCTCTGTCTTGGGGCGGAATTAAAAATAGCCAAGAGAATTCCTGTTCTAATCCACTTCAGGGTCTGCCCTCACCTACCAACCATATGTGCGTCCTGGGAGACAATGAAACGTGGATTCTCCGTTGATAACAACAGATGTCATGGACTGGTCCCTGGATCGAGTCCAATCAATACCTTTCCATTGTTTCCAACCTACTGTTGTGTCCATCACCATCAGAGTGAGTGTCGGGCCCAGGTGCAAGCGCAGCCAACACATCAAAGCAATTTGCAGGAGCATCCAGAACGTCCATCGCGGTTCCTGCACCGCTGTTCCTCCTCCAACGGCGCTTTCGTCATCGGAGGAGACGTTCCAATTCTTTGTTCGATTCACTCGGAGAGGAGCAAACGTCGCTGTGGTCGAATCTGGTTCGTCTTCCTTATCCTCCCCTTGACAGGACATAGCATCAACGGACATTAGACCCGCACTGTAATTTAATGGACGGCTCAATTTCACGAGATTAGTAACCAAGCCCGCCCGCTTTTTCTCAGGGGGGCAGCAGTGCTTGGGGGGGGTGGCGTAGAGATGCTATCCACAGGGAGGGATATGCCACTATGCTAGCCTTGTTTCTCAGTTTGCGGCTAGTGTGGCTACTGTAATGTGGTGTCGGTTTACTTTCCTTTGATTAGTGTGTAGTGGTGCGAAATGCATAATGCAGGTGGTTCTTATAAACGAAAACGAAGTTTAATGAATGATTTTTAATCAAATGAGTCTATATTTTAAAGGTCACAAACGTTATTAATACACAGCATGCAATCAGTGAAAGTAAAGTTCCATGATAACAAAACTGTTAATAATAATAATAATGATGATGGTGATGATCTCGGCAGGTCACAAAACACTAGGGACCCAAATTTTATAAATCCACCCGTTAAGAAAATTCTCATAAAACATCCCCCACTAAGATAATTTACATAGGCATCCCCCCACCGTTCACCAAACTGGGCAAGGCATCCTCCCCTCTCTTCCAGCTAGGCATTTCCACTTCGAGCGCTGGGAGGCAAAAGAGGAGCTTACGTATTGCCCTTCAGTCATTAAGAAACCTCATTTTTCACCTTTCATTATTTTACAAATCAAAAAAATTGAAATTACCTTGGCGTTGTTGTCGAGTTCAGACTCGATTCCACTGTTTAAATATAAACTGGATTCTAGTTGCTTCCCTTCTAAACATTTATAACTTTGTTGATGAACAGTTATTGGTATTTTTGTACTTTTTCGCGATGTACAGTTATCAAACAGAGACCACAGAACCTGCTCTCTTTCATGGCACCTCCCATCCATGTTTTCACACTACAATTTCACCATTCAATTACATAAAGGTTTTCTTGACATATCAGTGTGATGAGTAAGTGCCATCTCTGGCCTCCCTCTGCTGGCGCCCTTTTTCGTAACTGCCATACGCTGATCTCCGTGGCAGAATGGTTGGCACAACTAACCCCAGAACTTTTTTAAAAAATAATAATATGTTAGAAGATACTTAAATGATAAATAAATACAGATATGTTTACATTACTGTTTATTGCAGTAACAAACTTGCTTCTTTATGTAAAATCATTTTTTTCGACAATAATAAAACCACATAAGTTTTCCAGTATTTCTCTTTGAATCTGTGTAATTTAATTGGCTTGCAGAAAAGAAATTCATGGATCTACGAAGGTTATGCCGGAATATATTTTTTTTATTATCAATGTACGTACTACACTTCTTCAACGAAGACTCAGGAGTGGCATAGCAAATCCTGAAAACTTTCGCCTCCTATAAATGTAACAGAAGAAGAAAATTTATACGGTTTCTTACCTAGGACAAGGATACAAGTGTACAAAATTTCATGGAGATGGGTGACATGACCCGGGTTATTTGACATGGAACGACGTTATTCTTTTGTGTACACACGGTATATTTAACATGGCAATTTGGCCACCAGAGCATCTCAACCTTTTTACCCTCTACAACGCTCTCCTGTTGAGAGCGACAGTTAATGAGTAAGAATTTACCAGTGCATTACACCAGAGCCCTCAACATTACTTTAGAGACGCCGACATTTTTACCGACTTACAAACCAGTGTTTAAAATGAAATATAGTATTTCTGATAATAAGGTTAGCTAGCATCCATCTGCAACCAAGTTGTGCCTTCCACAGTATGACAGTGCATATGAATGACAGTGGTGCCAAAAGGATGCCATATTATTTTCCACCTCCAGTGCACATGCCTTGTAATGATCGAGAGGGAAAGAAATACCGAGGCTGTATAAGTAATGAAGCCAAATGTTCGATGACAGAGCAGTCCGCAGTAACAAAATTGCTCATGCATCCTCCTCTTCATCTTTTCTGCATCCCACGTGTCCTGGATGACTTCCAGTATTTTCCTACGCATCCACTCGTTGCTTCATTCATACCCTCGTGTCTTTTGATCATTGAGATAAAATTGCTTTCACTCAGCATCAGGGCTCATGCAAAGAAAATATGGTCTACTTGCAGTTTTTTGCCCTAGAGTTGTATTGCACACTTGCAGTGGCGGCGATTAGGGGAACATTTGCCACCCCATTTTTCGCCACTTTTGAGCCCGCACTATGCTAAACCTTATATACAAAGGGAAATATACTGTCTTCCCCCCAGTTTTGGCACCCTGCCCCCCGATTTTGGAACCCAATCGCCGCCACTGCACACTTGTAGTATTTGTCAGTATTAAAGATGGCTAAATGTTTTAAAAACCGAGGCCAGATTTGAACGAAGAGGCTTATATGCTGTTTCCTTGTTGATATGATTTTGCGAAGCAATTGTGTAAATGTTGTATACTTGCAACATATGGATATTTTAAAAAGGAAGAGTTAAATGGATCAATTAAGATAATATACGTTGGTTGGAAATTTAATAGTGGCAACGCTACTGTATATACGCCATGAAACGGAACCGGTGCTTCTCACTTATTCCACATGTTAGTTTCATACTTAAGCTACCTCCCAGTAAATGGACTCTTCCTTCCAACACTAGGCGCGTGCGCAGTGACGAGAGGAAAAGAGTATTGTTGGAGTTGGCTGCCTAAGTTGTGTAGTCAGAACCCCACTAATGTGAAAGTTCTGCTGATTCTCGCCGTATCTCTTCTGAATCCTCCCTCATTTTGCAGGAGAATGCTCGGGCGCATGTAGCGCAACATGTGACTCATTTGTTAGCTCGATGGGGCTGACTGTAGCTCTACCATCCCCTGTGACTTTGATTTGGTCCCTTAGATGAAGCTAAGGAACTGTTCCAGAGATTCTTCAGGCAATAGACCGCTCCATTCAAACCATCAACAGAATAGGTGCTGCTACAAGAATACTATGACTCACACATCACTGGCAACGGTTGTACACAATGCTGGTGACTACATCGAAGGGTTGTAAAAGTTTCACAGCGGTATCTCTTTCGTACCATTTGTAAATTAATAGTTGCCAATATTAAATTTCCAACCCAAGTATTTACGATCTTATGGCGTTGCTTTGTTTATTCAGAGACGCTTAATTTAATATTACAATTTTATTACAATATTACAATTAATACAACGCCATAAGATCGTAAACATATTATCTCAATTGGTCCTCTTGACATTTACTTTTTGAAATCATAATTTGTTACAAGTACACAACATGTACACTATCGCATCTAACGGATTAAATATGGTGCACCTAGTAGCAAAAGTGGCTTTGAACCAGCCACAGTAAATTTGTTACTATGGAAATATATTCCACCCCGTCTAATTGCACATATTGCAGCATGGCGTCAAGGTATAAACCTTTTTACATATATTTTGGAAAAAAATAGATTTTATATTATTCTAAAGAATAAATCCTCTCCAACAAAAAATTGATAGCCCCTGTGGTCATCCCTGAATAAATGTTACCTTGGTGCGTTCTGAGGTGGGGCTTCATCAAAGTATTATAATACTAGTTTTTGTTTGTTCTATAAATAATACTTCAGAACAAAGGTTAGGTTTTTTTACTTGTGGCGGAATATTTAGTCATATATTGCCTCGTTTCAAAAATTATGTGTAAAAATCGTTCAGGTTTCGTCACTACATGAATTATTTTTGTAAGTAAGATAGTTTGAAGGTTCCAACAGTTTTGTTTGGTTTAATCCAAAAACGTTTGCGTCAATTCTTCTCAACATCAGTTGTATTCATTGGCTGATTAGTTGAATTCACAAGGAGCCATATGTAGATCGTCTGACTGCCACGCAGAAGACAATAGTTCGAATCCCGTCATGAGTGATCTCAGACAGAAATATCCTTAAATAAGCGTCTTTGGGAATCATCTAGCCTCTCGCTCATCAACCATACTCGTTTTCTCGTCACTTTAGTTCGATTTTACAAAATATGTTCCGTAGCGTGTATATGTTAAGCGACCAGGTTGCACGACAAACTCTTATCCTGAGGGTACAATGCAAATATAGCACATCCATTAACCGGAAAGAAATCTGGATAAGTACGCTTACAGCATTTACAGAGTGTTCATTACTGTCGAACTAGAAATCTTCTTGCTCGCCATTTTAGAATTGGTTAGATGCATATGCAGCGGTGATTTTTATTTCTAAATACTCCTTCCCCCGCGGCAGGAAATTAGAACCAAACTGGCAACAGGCTATAAACATGCCTCGTCTAATCACTCCACTTGGAGCATCTGTAAAAAGTGCTTATTTTTATCTTGTAAGAACAAATGCTTGTACTAACTGTCGTTAACATTAGAAAAAATGTACAAGCTCTTGCTCGTAAACAATTAAAACGTGCAACGACATGATTTTCAATTAAGTGGACACTCAAAGCAATGTTGCAATCTTGTGGCCAGAAATGAGTGAAAGTTGATCTTCTACCTCAAAGTAAATAAGTCAGACGCAAAGAAAGTTATTTCTTTAAACACAAAACAGAATATACACTAAATACACTTTTATTTTAAAGTTTTTCTTACACAATACGTACGTCTTTTCTTCAAAATACAGTGCTTCTCTGAAGAAAATAAATAATAAAAGTAAATATTTAAATTGATTGAAGAGGTTTCCTCGGGCAATCAGCCAGGTGATTTCCGGAAAGGCTTCCGAACTTTCAAGAGCTAACGTCACTCTCATCTTCAGGGAACGAAGTTCGGAAGCCTTTCCGGAAATCACCTGGCTGATTGCCCGAGAAAACCTCTTCAATATTCGCCGCCAACTTCAAGACTAATTTAAATTGATTATTTCTAAACAACGCCAAGGTGAATACACCTAACAAAAATAACATTGCTGTTTAGAAATACCAGATAATTTATTTTGGTGTGTATTGCTATTTAACTGTCATAGGCAGACAGACACACATACCCATAGAGATCCTTTAGGTAGAATTAGGTAGATGTTTTAATAGAAACATAATTATTTAGGTAGATCTTTAGATCAAAATGTTCTATCATTGTTGAGTAGAACAGTCAAAGGGTTAATTGAGAAGATGAAATGGAATCAAGTAGATTATTCACAGTTCTTTCAACTCGCCAAATTTCATATTTAACACGGTTTCGGAGATTGAAATCTAAATTATTTTTAACTTCAATTGATAGATTTCAATTCATCACTAGCATTTTATAAATATCGCGTACATATATTTTTTTTTACTGTTTACTTTTACGATTCCCCGTTGTCTTTTTAGACATGTACGTTCATAAATTCACATTTTAAAGCCGTTATAACTCAACACTGTAACATTGTGCTCGTAACAAGATATCGAATCATTGAAAAGGTATCAATTTTGGTTTTCAATTGTTTGGTTACGTTAAACTGCCATTTATAATGACATTCTTGCAGAAAGTTTTACGTATATATTTACCATTTACTTGTTTACGAGATATCGACAGGTTGTCGATATCTTCGATTGTTGCTCGTCACGACCAAGACACAACTGACCGATCGAGGTAGTTTATTTTGCAATCAGCTATTATTTTGTAGATGTTTCAGTCCACCAGATTTCATATTTATTGCTCTTGTCGGTATACAGCTTAAATTTACATGAGGCATCAACTGTTATTTACAAAACGACCTCAAGGCTGCAACACTAATCAAGTGAGCTTCAAGACGCCATTTTCGTTATTTTAAAGATGGCGCCTCCTATACACACTTGCACCAGTAAAGAGGGGTGGTTTTTTGCCCTCTGTCAGCCGAAAACTTGCAGGAATTTCTCAGCAAATGATAATTCAATATTTCTGTGCATGATTACCACACCAGCAAGTTTACTAATGGAGGAGAAAGTTCGACAATGGCCTCAGTTCGCAGGCAGACGGGTGGAAAGACCTTCGCAGTAGCTCATAAGTGACTGAGCGTGGACCCCAAAGACTTATTCTTCTTGAGTTATACAGGCACCAACTAAAACTTAAAAATGTATGTAGATCAGCAATTGGTCTGTGCTAGAATGCAGCAAACTTGTGCAAACCTACCTACAGAAATCTACTATACAAGAAACAAAAACAAATGAAGGTTTTCATTTGACCCTCCCTTGTATGTTCGTTCTTCGATTTAGAGAGTTTTTGAGGGGAGAAAGGAGTGCGATAAAACTGACTGGTAGAGTAAGTAATAATAATTTTTCACCCATTAGAGAGACATGAACAGAAAAGAAATACTAAAAAAAAACTGACTTTGGAACTTATATATAGTTTTTGTTGTATAAGTCATTTACTGCTTAGAAAAAAGTTCTTGTTGCGGAAACTTTGATGCCTTCAGTAACAAATTACCTTCTTCGAAATCAGAACAGGAAAAAAACAACAGTTTTTACATGTTTCCATTTTAATCGCGGTGTCCAATTCCGGTTTCAGAGGAATGTCTTAGCATCTGGCTTCGCGCTGAGGACAGAGGACAGAGGGGGAGGCGGCATTCTATTAACAAATATAATAAAAGTTTTGTAATTTCATATGAATTCATTTTAAGGAAGTTTCTCTTGGTTTTCAGGTTACTGTATTTTGTTCCGAAATAACTGTTGTGTTTTAATTTTGTACTACACTGTTAAAAATGACTAAATCGATATGCTATTTACTCATATTCAAATACGCGTTTCAGAATGTTAACTGTTTTGGCAATGTGTGTTAATGTTAATTACATCAAATTCCTCAATTTCTTGCAATTACATTATCACATTTATATTTGTGAAACATGTGAAATACAAAAACAACATAAATTCTATGCTGTTTAGGTAAACAGCAAAGAGTTTTTATATTTATTCTTTTAATAACATACATTACAGACGTTACATGTTGGATCGATCATCACTTTTTACAATCTTTTTACATGCCAAATATGAAATTTTCTTATAATTGTTCCTTTCATTGATTCAGAAAATTGCAGGTTGTGACTTATGTGTCTTTTCCCGAACACCCTAGAATTGTTCTACGGCGTAAAACTACATTTCGTGCAAATAACAATGAGTTATGTGAAAAATACCTTTTATGGAAGAATGCCACGGCAATACTACGGTAATTGTGATGGAAGGATACAACGATGTTAGTGATTGTCACTTTTGAACATTCGTTTACGTCAAAAGAGATTATTTTGTATTCAGTTTTGAGTAAATCGTATCGCGAGTGTATTTCTGTGTCTATAACCAGAGTAATAGCTACGAGGTGCGCGAATAAATAGTTTTAAATTTGAATTTGTTTGTAACGAAACCGATTTAGTAGAAATTTCTATATCGTTTAGTTCGCAATTGAACCATTTTAAGGTACTGATCAGAACAGCTGAAAAAAGTACCCCTATGCGCTGGTCATGTCCATCCGTTTCACCTTACACACTACCAGCACTTCAAATATCTTGAACACTGTACATTAGCAGTGTGTATAATAAATGGGAGGGGTGGCAGGGTAAGTTTCGCCCCTTCAGAAAAGAGTCTCTGCCTGAATGACATTACAACTGGGCAATTTTATCACCCAAAATTCCTGCACCCTAGTCCCAGGATCCATTGGACTGAGGCCTAAATCTTACCCTGAGTGTGTGTGCGATTGCTAACGGTAAGTTCTGCATAGGGCAGTGCAATATTCATTTCTTGATTTCAAAATTTCATATCGTTTCACTATCGATATCGAGTCGATATGCTGCTCACCAAGACAGTCTTCACTTACGAAAAGAAAAAAAAACACTATATGAGTGACGTTTCAATCTTATATCAGGGTTTTCTTCAGACTTTTTTTTCAGTCTGAAGAAGACCTTTAGCTTTAGTGCTTTTTTAAAATGGAAACAATGCTTAATTGTGTTACTATACATTGAATATCGAAAATATTGCCATCAATATCGATACAAAAATATCGATATCGACGATATAGATATAACTAAATATAGTTCAGTCCCATGTTTGATATTGGAGTATAAGGGGTGACCTTTTCTGGAGGCACTCAAATATCAACCTCTCTTCCACTTGGTGCTTCCGGGACGGCATTTTGCAGGCTTACGAGCCTCTGGCGCTTAGACTTACAGCCAGGATAATCCTCTGTAGGTCTATTTGTCTTTGCCATTTGTCCTCTATACATCTCATCGTATAATCCGTGATTCTCATCGTCACGATTAGCCAAAAGAGAGAAAAACCAAGTAAAATAACTTAATTCATTCATCCACTGGCACAAATTTATATGGGCTCATGGGGACTGAACTCACTCAATAATTTGTCATATTGTTATTAATTATAATAATTATTATTTTGTACGATCTATTGTAAAACTTCATATTTATATGTTATTTTTTGTATTTCCTATTTTGGCATAGGACATATTTTTGGTTGTCATCTCGTGCTCATCACTTCAATAAATATACTACTAATAATATTACTAATATTATTGTTATTATTATATTCTTATCGTTGTTCATTGTGGATTGCTTATTGAAATCAGTAAATAACATATTTTAAAGAAAAATAAGTAGGGATGCATCGTTGATGGGCATTAATATCATAGTACATGGAAGAGAGGATTTATGAGATTTTTTGTTAACTTGTAACTCGACTGTTCGAGCTCAGTCAATGTTTTTCAAAAGTTGGCGGCCCTTCATTTATCCATTTATTTATTTATTTAACCCCCAATAGAATAATTACTTTCATCTAAAGGGCTCCAGGTTTGATCCCCGTACCTTTCGAGATTCACACGCTTAGTAAAAGTGTGTCACAATACGATTTATTCATTCCGACTTTCGCATTCCAATTGTAACAAGGAGAAACGGAGAATTGTCGATGTCTGTAATATCCATATCAACGTCGGTATGGAGGTGGATATTTTTACGATATTACCTGCAGCAAATAGGCATTGGGCTTCCCCGATGGCGTAGTGGTACAAGTCGTCGCCTTGTAATCAAAGGGTCCCGTGTTCGATACCCGGCAGAGGCACGTAGTAATTCGGATACAACTTTAAACTGTAGATTCAGTCCCGATTAGCCAATCTGTGCATAAGGTAAAGGTAAGGTAAGTTACCCGTGCATGTAGCACCGTGCCATGAAGGCACATTTAGGGCTCGATCTGGGACATTTTGGAAGTGATGTGATCAGCACCACGCTTCGGCCGCCTTTACCTCTCAGAGTTGCCCCCAGGTACCCATTGATTTGAGGCTGGATGAGCCCCGGAGCCACTTTGTGCGGGGAAAATTCCGACCTTAGAACATCCACCCCGGGAATCGAACCCGGGTCTCCCGCGTGGCAGTCAGACGCCCTACCGACTTGTTAATATATATTTTAAAAAGAAATATCCCTAAGCGTTTGTATTCCCCGTTTTACACGGTTTTCTCAATTTTAACAAGTATCAATTTTCTCTACATTCTCTGTATTATCATTGGGACAAACACAAACATTCATATCCGTACTAGGATTCGAACCCGGGACCCCTGGCATTGTAACGCACTGTCCTAACCACTCTGCTAGGGAGGTCGACAGCGACTAGACCGCAGCGGCCCTATCTGTGCAAAACTCAAAAAGACATTGGCTACATAATCTTCGGTTGTTACTCTTCTGTTCTACCCTTGTGATTGTATAGGAGGTTGGCAACCCTGATGAAGACATTGCTAAGAGCACGTACTTACGTGCATCGAGGCAGCTCGTAGGTAGCAAGAAACTCCGAAATGTTTCAACTTCCTCGTTTAGCCGGTTTCAGTGGATAATAAACAACCTATCAATACAAACACATTCGCTGGATGTAGCGAGTGGAGACCGGGCTATAAATTAGTTGATCCAACCGCCGCATCACGTAACACGCCGTTTCCTACGAGGGGCGACGAGCGGATTATTTCCCCAAACGTGAGAGCCCTGGGTAGAGTCCAGCGCAGATAATTCTGCCGTGCTATGCGCGAAACAACTAAAGAAGCAGTGTTGCTAATGGAGCAGATAGAAAAATCGCTGCAGTGCGCCGATGCACAGCTGTTACGTACAACAATAAAATTAGAGAATTCAGGTCTATCTAACGTTGAGTTTTAAACGTCATGCATTATACCAGGACTAGGATTAATATGTACTAACAAGTGGCTTTGTATGTAGCTACATACATATGGACTAAAAATTCGCAAAATATGAACTAACACATAAGTAAAATTACCAAAAATGCTGCAAAGAAGACTTCTTCATACGATTCCTTATTTGAGTGATTTCAAACAAAATAAAAATATATATATATTATTTTTCATTGCATTAATGCACTGGTGGCGTTCTAACTTTTCACTCCCAAAACCCGTATACACTGGTATGGAACTGCAACGGCAGATAATAACATGCCAACGTGTTAAACCGCTACAATTGCACCATAACACTCCTCCTGAAGCAGTATTATTATTTCCTCTCTTAGATCGGCGACAGTCGGTTGCCTTTGTTGTACATTTACAAAGGATGCCGGCTTCCACAACAATAACAAGTACATATACTGCCACTAGACGATAAGCTGCGCGGCTTTTTATTTTGTTATGAACCAGGGCCGGCGCTAGTCATTTTGCCTCCCTGGGAGGTGGCGGCAGATTTCGACCCCCCCCCCCCCGGTCATTACGCAGCAACGGAAAATTGAAAATCAATATATTCCTAAATAAAACATCAAAATATAAAATAAATAATGAGACTTCTTAAGCTATTTCAATAATATTCAGCGCAAAAGAATATATCGCTCGATCACAGTTTTCAATAGGCTTATTTTTTTCTTCTCTTCAAATTTTGCCGCTCTGGGCGATGGGACGGTTCGCCCTCCCCTTCCGCCGGCCCTGCTATGAACTTGGTCACCCATCAAAGCATGGCAATTTTAACACAGAAAACAATATGTATCGCATTAGCAGCAAAAATGACAGCCTCCTCTATGCAATTTCTACAAGAACACGTGCTGGAGCCAGAGTTGAAATGATGTTGGAGCCACATAATTTATTTATTTTGAATAATTCCAAAATTATGAAATATGAACAATTTGTTGCTGCTGTTCGCTGCTCTCTTGCCAAAATGCTTTATTGGGATGCTAACACAATGACTGGCTTCCTCCTTCATGAACTCGTGCACGTTGCTTAGCATTTCCCGAGCTTGGCTATGCAAGGTTTTTGATTTCAACTTCGACAGAACTGGAGGCATTATGGAATTTAACGTTCATTAGCAAACACACACTTTTACATACACACACGCAATACACGCACACAACGTCAAACCGGTCAAATACTTAGTATAAAATAAAAATATGGTGCTTCCAATCCAACAAAACTCACCGCCACTTTACCTGCCTTTTCCCCTTCCGTGACAGAAATAGTGCTTCATTATTACAGTTGGCAACACTAGTTACTAGCTAGCCAATGAACATGCACTGCATAAAAGAAGCAAGCACTACGCCGTGCTATATTGCCACATTAGCGTCCCTACCGAACGGTGGGAACCGCGAGATGGAGCGCTATTCAATTGTTTTCAATTATGTTTGCGCGAGTGTGTCCCGGAATGGAATGACAATGTGGCAACAATAGCGAAGGTTTTCGAGCAGGGTAGAACACGTGATGCTAAGAGAGAGGGAGACGAAACGAAAATTCGTTTCTACGCAACGGCAAATTTACGTGTGTGGCACTCTACTTGCAAAGAAAAGAAAAAAGTTTCGAATCAGGTCAATGTGTTGGTTGCTATGACGAAAGAATCGGTCGCGATTGCTGGGATCAACACAAGACTTGATTTCACCTTCCCACTCTACCCTGCAAAAACGGTTTCGTTCTACTAGGTAGGGTTTAAATAGGTTTGTTAATATGAAGATACAGTGCGTCCCGAAATGATTACCCTGATTTCAGACTCTTATTGCTTTTCAGTTATCGTTTATTTTGGCAGGTAAGTCGCTGATGAGTTCAAGTTTTGATGGCTCTGTGTTCCAGTTTCAAATCCACCGCTAGGAGCGCTGTAACTGCTGAATCTGTCAAATAGCATCGGATGAATTGAAAGAAACGGTCCTATCCAATGGCCTCCACGATCACCTGACTGTAAAATTGAATTGTTTTCCTTTGGAGATACATTTAGGCCAGGGTGTATGCGACACCCGCATCAGATGCTGGATAATAAACCTTTTCTCGAGCAAGACCTCATCTCCAGGAATCTATCAACTCGCGGCAAGCCACGGCACCTAGCGACCTGTTGAGTGAGATGAGTCAAGGCAAAATGGATAATAAACATTTTCCTGCTCCCACAAAAATAGGCAATAATTAGGCCGGAGAGTTCAATGAACAAACCGATCTCTAAACCCGCGTCTGATACTCACACGTTGCGTGAAACCGTCACACCAGCAGTAGCAAGTATCGCACTCCAAATGTTGACCAATATATATCGGGAGATGAATACCTACTGTATATTTGTGCCCATATTGAGTGTCTAAACTACATTGCATTGTAGTTAAAAACCTAACGGTCATGTATGTTGTTGTTTAAAATCTGGTGTTTGTATCAGTATTCAATATAAAGGTACAAGCATTTAAAATCAGTGTGATCATTTTGGAACACACAGTACAATCTTCGGTTTTCTTATAGCGAATATAAGAGCACTCGAGCTGCGTTTACTGCACCAGTTAGCTTGTTCTATTCGCCTATGAGAACATATCCATGTACAGTCACGTGCAATAAAAATGTGACACGCAGATTCTGAAATACTCACCTCCATAGCAGGGTGATATGCGTGTTACCTACCTCTACAGTGATGAACGAACTTCAATAGCAACTTTTCAATACGAGGATCTGCCATAGCCATAGGGAGCTTTCAGATCGAATCGACACGTCACTGGGAAACCAACCTTTATAAATAAGTACAACCTTTCGTACTGTAGAGACACGACAAGCTGCACGTGTCGTTTGTCGTTCGTCTCCTGACTATAGAAATGGGGAAATAAAACTAAAACAGCGGCGATGGCCACACTGAGCACGCGTAAGGCCGCTCTGGCAGTCCCTGGCCCTTATAGGGCTATTGTGTTCATGAAGTTTACAGTCCGGCCAAGCTAAGAATTGGTGCGGAGACCGTCCTTATGGCAGTGACCTGCTGTTGCCGCGTTTTTCTACGAAGAAACTTGCGGTCAAACAGCCAATTAGGCCTACCGCTGACCTCCTGTATGGACAGCAACCAGCAACTTTAGAATCCCTCCTCCCAGAAGCGGACAGCAGAAAACCGGATTTTTATGAACATAGCCGTTCTGCGCTGTGAATGGGGGCCGGGCGATAGCGTGGTCAGGGTATAGTTAGATCATCATTGATTCGATCATCAGTGGCGGAGATTTGGTTCCAAAACTGGAGAGGGTGGGGGGGCAAGAACAGTTTTCTTTACCAGGGGCCTCCCCGATGGCGCAGTGGTAGCGTCGTCGCCTTATAATCAAAGGGTCCCGGGTTTGATACCCGGTGGAGGCACATTGTGTTTCGGATCCCACTTTAAACTGTAGGTCCAGTCCCGATTAACCTTACTGTGCGTAAAGTGGACTTCAAACACAAACTCAATGAATCAATCAATAAAGTTTACTTTCCCTTGGTAGATAAAGTTTGGCATAGTGCGGGGGCAAAAATGGCAAAAAGTGGTGCTCCCCACGCCCTCCTAATCTCCGCCACTGATTCTCATCATCGCAATTAGCCAAAAGCGACAGAGAAGCGACTTAAAGTAAAATAAATAACTGCGTATTTTAACCAGGAAGGCCACGGCAAATCCGATGAACGTCCTTGACCACGTGACGAACAGTGAACGTGCCAGTAGTCGCGAAGAAACGAAATAAATTCCGCAACAAGTGTTCCGCTCCTCGAAGAACAGATTTCGACAACTCGTCGACGCAAGATAGACTGGGTTGACTGGTTCCATCGGCGTAGGAGCTGACAGCGTTCGTTGTTAAGAAAAGCAACACCTTTGACACGTTGACACCAGCAAGACAACAGAAGGTCGTGTCGCACGGGGAGATTGTGCGCCCGCCTTCTCAATGACACGTTCGCCGACCTTGCTCTGCTGACAACAATGGTGGGAAGGGCCGCGACGCATAGCGACGCGAGGCGTGGGCCACGCGGAGGTTCTTGGAAGGATCCACCCGTGACACCTGCTCCTCTAGAGCACCTCGACTCCTACACCTCTTCCTGACCTCAGCGATCAGGCAAATCTCCATTTCCACAGCAATACTCAACGTCATTACTAACGTAACTCCACTGTGGTTATACCCAGTGACGTATTTGTGACTTCATTGCGTATCTAACCCGGTGGAGGCACAAGTGGTTCGGATCCCACTTTAAACTGTAGGTCCAGTCCCGATTAGCCTTACTGTGCATAAAGTGGACTTAAAACAGCAACTCAAACTCAATTGCGTATCTAGAATTAAATTTGGGGGTGGGGGATCCAAACCAAGTCTCTCACATGTAATAATAATAGCCGGCCTCTGTGGCGAAGTGGTTAGCACTTCGCGCAACGACGACAGGGGTCCGGGTTCGAATCCCGGCATAGGCATGGGTGTTTGTGAGTGTCCATTCATCATATCATCACTCATTCCCATCTTCGTGATTAGCCAAAAGTGGCATAAAAGCGAAGTGACATAAACCAAATAAATCAATAATAATAATAAATAATAAAGTAACAATAATAATGTTTATAATCATAGGTTAATAACATTACAAAAATAATAATGATATTTAAATAGGTAAATTAATAATTATAGTTATTATTAATAACTTGCCTATTAATAATAATAATTACAATTACAATTATTATTATTGCGAGAACAGATAAAGACAGGCATGTATTCTTTATCTAGTTCATGTGTGGTTAAGATAACTAACATTTGTATAGAAACAGCTGTCGTAGCAAAGAAAAAAAATATTTTTCATATTTAATTACGGACTTCGTTAGTCTGTCGTGGTGGGTCAGGACCCCATGGACCCTCCCTAAATACGTCCTTGTTCCGGAAGTAGTTTTTTTGTCTATGCAAAATTGTATATGTTGCCAGTCAGTGAACTAAATTATTGCCTGGCGTTTCTAAGTACCTTAGAACATTTGTTCTAACCTAGGTTATTAAATCTTATGATAAAAAAAATAAAAATAATTTAGGAACACAGAGCATACATTTGCTTTTTAAGAAAACTCAAATTTTTCCTCAAAGAGAGCTGGGGAATTAGTAGCACAAAATTTCTATTGCAAAGTTCAATGTTAATGGACATTTAGTTTCTTGTGAACACTTAAACACGTGTAAAATATGAGTGCTATGGAGTGGAAAATAGCCCGATGTTGTCCCGGATCGATGAGGTTGGTCAGGTGTAAATTTGTGTCCTCTTTTAAACCACGAGGCTGCATACTTTTCGGAACGAAAATCTTTGATGACTGAATCTTAATGGACACGAATGATTTTTTAATTGTGGTTGTTACTTAGCTAAGCATGTAGGCTACTATTATATGCTTCCAATTCTATTTTCTTTCATGGGGATAAAAATGTACCCGGCAGATATATATATATATATATATATATATATATATATATATATATATATCAGGAGCGTATATTCCATGCTAGCTAGGCTATCTGCGAAGCCTGAAGCTTAGAAAGAGAAATATAGAAAGAACAATAGCTTAGAAATTGCAAATAAAGATACTTATTTCAATAAGGTGATGATAGCGATTCTGAAGTTAGATGCAATCTGATTTCTTAGGAGTTGGCAACCTGACTTCTTAGGAGTTGGCAACCTGACTTCTTAGGAGTTGGCAACCTGATTTCATAGTAGCGGTAACCTGATTTCTTAAAGGTTTAGCAACATGGCTGCCGTTCTCGAGTTAATCATAGTCTCATCCTTCCTTCATAACCTAGAACCACGTCTTGTTGTGATATAGTCCATATCTTAGACTCAGCATACGCCACTGATATACAGTATGTAACATTGTTATTCGTACACATACAATTTCCGAGGAAAAAATGTCATATCTACTAGTAAATATAATCATTTTCATATGTACCTGGAAATTAATGTTAATGAAGGTTTCAAAAACAAATGTCAATAAAAATGTGTGTTCAAAGTATATAAACAGAGCATATAATTTGTGTGAAAAGAGAAAAACACGCTGTTTCATGCAACATTGTTATTCGTACAGGCAAGAGTTTCAATCTTCCTCGCATACAGCGCCACCGCTATTCGGGCGATTTCGTGCAGTTTGCAACTTCGTAACAAGTTTGAACATGCAGGCGCGCTCCCCATCAAGTGGAATGCTGGCGTAGGTATTGTTGGTGGCCTATCGTCTATCTATCAGCGTGTTCGAAATGGGCAAGGTGAAGGAATTTAGTTCCGATCTGAAGGATGTTATTATAAATTTGGCCCTTAGAGGTTATTCGTTAAGAAAAAATTGGACAAACAGTCAATAAATCACACTCCACAGTTCAATACAAAGTAAACAAATTTAGAGGAAGATTCAACACAGAATGTGCCGAGAAAACCAAAAGAGAGACGGTTGAATAAACGTGATGAACGCTTTATTTTAAAAAGAGTGCGACAAAATCCCCGACTAAGTGTTCCTCAGTTACGACCGTTAGTAGAAAATGTTGCTGGTGAGACGATGACCGATCAAACTGTCCGACGTGCCTTGTGGAAGCATGGATATCATGGCAGAATACCACGAAAGAGGCCGTATGTAATTAAAGTGAATCGCAGGAATAGACTTTCATTCGCGAAAGAGCACATCCACAAGGACCAGGAATTTTGGGATAGTGTCATATGGTCAGACGAGTCCAAGATTAATATATACGGGTCAGATGGGATAAATAGGGTCTGGAGAAAATCAAATATAGACAATGATCACATTAGCACAGATCCAACAGTTAAACACGGTGGTGGGTCATTGATGATTTAGGGCTGTATGTCGTCCAAAGGTGTTGGTACCATCCAGTTTATTGGTGGTATCATGGATGCATATGTCTAATTGGACATATCGAAGAACAATGTAAAGCAGAGTGCCAAAAAATGGACATTCCGCCCATCTACAGATTCCAACAAGTTAATGACAGTAAGCATAAGGCGCGAGTTAACATGAATTGACTAATATGGAATGTGCCCAAACTACTACAAACACCAGCTCAAAGTCCAGACTTAAATCCCATTCAGCATTTATGGGCTATTTTGAAAAGGCGAGTCCATAAAGCAGGCGCCAAGTCCAAACAAGAGTTGAAAACGTTGGGAAAGCCGAGTGGAATAAAATAAGCTCTGAAACATGTCGGAAACTGGTTAATTCTATGAAGAACAGGTGTGAAGCAGTAATTAAAGCCAAAGGATACGCATCAAAGTATTAGAACTGTCAGTCAATTTGCTCTGAATATACTTTTTTCTTTTATATTATTAGGTGTACGAATAGAAAAGTTGTACAAAAAATGGCATGTTTCTCTTTCAGTTTCATTTAATTTATTATTGTCATTGGTTATACAGAATGTGGGTAAGATTTTATGTTCCTAATGATATTAGTTATTGATTTGTAAAGAAACAATTTTGATAGAGTGTATTTACTTTCAGATATTAAAGCATTTTCTTTGAAAATCCGGGTGTACGAATAAGAATGTTACATACTGTATACAGAGCATTCCCTGACATTCGCTACGAGACTTGGCGGCAAGCAGACCGGCATCAGAACTTGTCTTTCCCGGCGAACGGGGTCAGCGACAGTCGGTAGAGTTGGCTATTAAAATTACAGTTTTCATATTGTGTACTAACCTTGACTACAGAAGGTGTTGAAAATGATGTCCCTCTGCTGCAACACATTCCTGGCATCTCCGAAGGAAATTGGCATTTACACGTGCAAGTTCGTCTACTGTAATTCTCCCGATTTCTCGTACAACTAACTCTCTTTTAACTCGCGGATGGTGTGCGGATTGTCTTTGTATACTTGGATTTTCTTTCCACTTTTATCCAGAACTGACCCTGTTACTGTAAACTTTTTTTACGAGGTATAATATAGTGGTCCTATGTGGAACGGGAACACCTGGAAATTTCGTTGCAAAATGTCGTCGCACTTCTCCACAATTCCTCTTTCCGGAGTACCACTCGACAAGATAAATCCTTTGTCGTTATGCAAACTTTTGTGGTGCCATATTACGCCACAATCTTCAACACACGGACACGACGCAACACAACTTCCGAAGGAGGATTATACTGGCGTCAGTCTGCAACGTCAACAGAAGGGGAAAGAGAGCGAAGGCAGTGAGAGCGAGAAAAACAGACTGTAGCGTGCGACTGTCGCGGATCACGTTCACTGGAAAAGACAATTTCTGAAGCCGGGCCGCTTGCCGCCGAGTCTCGTAGCGAATGTCAGGGAATGCTCGCTCTCTCTCTCTCTCTCTCTCTCTCTCTCTCTCTCTCTCTCTCTCTATATATATATATATATATATATATATATATATATATATATATATATATATATATATGTATGTATGTATGTATGTATACTCTATATGTACACACACACACACACATACATACATATATATACATATAAACATATTTGCCAGGGATTTTTTCCCGTGTAGGACTAGAGTTGGAACTATAAATTGCTTTTTATTTGATTTGATTTTGTTACTTATCGTCGCATTTCTGCCATTTTTTTTTGTCTAATCGCCAGATAAGGACGAGTGATGATATTATGAAATTCATGGCGTCATAGCGCGCTGAACTAACCACTCCGTGCTTTTTATTAACTGTTATAATATTTATTACGTATTATTTCTAGTAGATACGACGCTGCTGTGTATCATGCTGATAAACAAAATCTCCTATATTCTTGTGACCAGTTATAATTATAGGCGCCTCAACTCCTTAGGGCTTGTCCAGGGAACAACCGTAGTAAATAATGCATTCACTTAGGATATTTACCCAACTGAAGCCTGGGCAGGGATCGGGATTCAATTAGGAGCCGGACTTGGCACGTCTCTGTAGATTTTTATCGTCGTATCGGTGGCTGTTTGTCTTTGCAGAACGAAGTCGCGGGGGACGCTGATTGAGGGAGAAGCGAGAGGCGGCCATGACGAAGCGCACTTGATCTCTCTCGCGCACAAACACGCGGCTGGCTTTCCACGCGCACAGCCAATAAGTCTATCATCCACCTGTTGCTGTCCCCACAACAGGAGCCGTGAGGGGGCGGTAAGCACAAGGCTTGGCGGAGGTGGAACAGAGGTTGCCACTACACGCTATTCTCTGGTGTTTTGTTATTTCTCAAGCAGTTCTTTGCGAGAGAGAATGTAAAGACAATATCAGTGGTGAAAATGTACAGTCACCGGCAATAAAGGCTCTGAATTGCTCGCTCTCCCGCAAAGGCGTTATGTGTGTTGCGTAACTCGACGGCGAAAAGCGGATTTTAATAGCAAATTTTCAATGGCAACTTGTACCACCGCCGTACAGTTAGGCAACACACATAAAATCAACTCTTAATGTTCATTTTTCAGTGGTTTGCCTATTCATAATTCGGGCCTGCTGATCACCAATATGGCAGCCCATTTACAGTAGTGTTAGACACTACAGCATGGAATATGCAATTTATGTTTTATTCAGATGGTAACTGAAGTCATTTTGAAACATACAAGAAATTAGTTTCAACCGTATGGTGCATTCTTTAAGTTTAATTTAATTCACTCTACTGAACGTGCTACAAGAATTCTGAATTTTATGCAAATGAAATTGTAATGAGACAACTAATTACACGAGTTAAATCAAGAAACACAATAAATCAATGTGAAATGATGTTGACACACTAAAAAAATTTATGTGTCAAGAATTCAGTCCTTTCGTTTGTCTGTTACGATAATGATGTAATTTCATACGTAATACACGTACATTATACAAGAAATGAAAAGTACAACGATGTAACAAGTTATTAACAGCATAAGAATGTTCACTGTACGAATAACGATAGAAAAACAATGAAAGAGAGTGTTCGTCGATAAGAACAATTCACATTTAAAAGTGGTTTGTATTTCTTCTTTAAGGAAAGTGTCACCTCATCACAGAATAAACATAGTTTGCCCATAATTTACACTCTCACATACTACTGTTGAAGCATCACAAGCTGAAAGAAAGTCAGTTTATACTCACAAACAGTCACAAACAGACACGATTGACAAGACAATTGCCCTAGGCGGTTTGAATATCGGAAGTGAGTAAGTAAATATTTACACACAGCAACCAAACTGCAATTTAGTATATTTCACATTAAATACATGTACGTTTTTCTGACCAAACCAGTACTTTGAGAAGCAAGAGGATTGCGATATCTCCAAAAAAATATTGACACTACGACAAAAACAATGCCTGATTTGTGTTTAGTAAGTCAACATCTATAAGAATTCATCAAAAAACAATGATAAGCAAAATATTGTTCCCCAGTCAGGAAGATATCAGTTTGATATGCCTGAACCAGTCGCATTGCAAAGAAAAATATTTTTTTCAAATACCATACCAAAGTCTCGAACGAGGCCTAGAGCCTGGTTTTATTTAAAGAAGCATTTTTATGATATTTTCATTTAAATCGTTTTTTTTATTCTTTTTAAGAGCACGCTTAAAATTGCTTGTGTTTTTTGGTAGCGTACATATACATAGATGTTGTATCTTTTTTTATAGAAAGGCTATTTCTGGAAAACGGCTTGTTACATATATGAACAGTTTGATTAAAGCAAATAACATATTATGTGTAAATTTCTGTTTCTTTAACTGTACTCTTATGTATGAACCTACTATGGAAATGTTTGTTAAGTGTGTTAATGAAACTATAATAATTTAAGTAACTTTTCTTTCAGTAAAAAGTTAAACATTCTATATAATTGTAACTCAAAATATTTTATAGTCTTTGTAGATGATTTTTTTTAAAGATACTTTGCAAAATATCAGCAGCCATGTTTATTTTCAGCTTAATGATAATAACACTATTTACGTTTAACACGATTGGTATTTTGTATATTGTTCTACACAAAATTTTTGCTATTTTTCTGTATAACAATCATTGAATTTTAAATCAAGATAAATCTAAGTGTGTTTAGAGTTTATATATTACATTTCCTTTCTATGAGCTTGACTCCAGCAGTACAAATATTTTGCTTCCTTTCTTAGGGCCTCATAAACACCGTTGAATGAGTACGAGATTAATGTTACTTCATCAAAAGTGATTCTGATATCTACAAATTATCTATGTACATTATTCTATAAATTATTTCTAAAGTGATTTAAATCAAACCACCTTGTGTGAAACCATGTTAAGCGAATGCAGAAAACTCCCTACTTCTGCCAACCCTGAATGGAAGTGTTGTCGACAAAATACGCTTCGTTTAGTATTTGGCTCGATTCCAGTCGCTTGCAGAAAGAAAGGGGTCAGAAGAGTCGTGCATTAACGAGGAATAGAAGAAACACATTACAGAAACATAAACAGCCAAGAAACAAACATGCAACTCGCTTCCTAAGAGTTAATCCAACACATCAGACGGGAAAACATACTCCAAGAGTCACAAGGGACAAGGAGAATTTTGGTTCAGATTTTCTCCGCTTTTTTAAATGTCTTTCTTCTTCCTTAATTAATTTATTTAGGCCGTATTACATGTCTTGCTACTTAGCGTATTTTTTTGTTTGCAATGTTTAATCGTAGAGAACATGCACGAGACAAGGACACTGTGCTTCTTCAGTCAACCAAGGTCTATTAATTCCTTGGATAATTTTGGGTTTTATAATTTTGTTACTATATAATTTCTACCATTTCAAAAAAAGAGAGAAAGAAATGGTTCTGTGTTGCCAATGATAATAATTAAAATTAATCTTTATATTTTCTCCACTTTAATCAGATAGTAGCAATAAAGCAATGTGATTTTTCTAAAACATGTCCAAAGCCATTGTAATTTGTCTTTCCGTGCCTTTTCCCTTTCTCTCTCTCTCTCTCTCTCTGTCTCTCTGTGCACATATAGTGTGCGTCTTACCTTCCACCCCTCCCCTCACACACACACAATGCTCACGGAGCGAAATGTGGAGATATCTGTATCATGTCCGAACGAGCAACAATAATAATAATAAGAAGAAGAGGCTCGAAAGGAGAAAAAATGCCGCGGATCTCCAAGAAAAAGTATGGACGTCCTATTAAATTGGTATTGTTGTCAATTTGCAAGGAAAAAAAATATGTGTATGTCTGTGATTGTCCAAAATTGACATTCACAATTACTATGAACTTATTGACAAAAATTGAGGTGTTTGCAACACTGATAAATATTTCTTTTGTTGAAATAGTTGTTGACAGAAATTGAACATCTAAGAATGGGTGTTAAATTAGTGTTATCATAGTGATTGTACAAGCGTGTTAATATACTTAGTTATAATGTATCGATATTTTCTCGAAACTCATCAAGCATTTGATGCATCAAATAGCATAATAAAAGCAATTGCAGAACTAATTTGACATCCTTACATACGTTCTTAGAAACTCCGTTGGAAAGAAATCGCCACTGTTAAAATGCTAAATGGATAAGGAGGGGAATGTCATAAATTACTTTTCAGCATAGGGAACAATCACAGGCGGACATTTCATAATGATAGTGGCTGTTCATTGCACAAAGCCTTCCTCCAGATATACAAGTTAATGAGGTTCTTTTGCCAAGACGCCGCGTATCAACTAATGAATCCCTTGACTTAACATTAAGAGTTGAAGAAAATAATCGCCGTGCTCTGTCTCAGACCATTTCACCTGCTAAATGAATGGAAATAGTTGAGACTTCGGATGAATGAACTTTGATGTCTGTGTCGTTGTCCAATGTCGTTCATTCATTGCGAACACCTCCGCGCCTGGGACTCGTTTATCCCTCTTGCACGAGAAGAGATTAGCTATCTTTGGAATGTCAGCATATCTTCTCAGATATCGCTCCCTCTGTAACCTACATGTAATGAAATTCGTTTCTCCAAGTGAAATCAAGGTTCCTTTTCTTGAATGCAATGATTGAAAAATGATTCATACTGAATTGAAGGTCTCGGGTGTAAAACATGGTAAGTAACATTTTGGTAATTTTTGAGTTACAAAGTAAAATGTGCAAACCTTAAATTTTCGAGTGAAATTGCCACGTCATACAATTTTTATTGGACTCTGAAATTGGTAAACACAACACGAAAACAATTCACCTACAGTATCGCTCCTAATAACCTTTGTTCTCAATGAACTCAGAAATTTCCAAAATGTCACTTACCCATGTTTTAAACCCGAACCCTTCAATTTGAAAACTTACAACGGAATTCCGAAAAAAATAAATATAATTTAACATTATATAATATATACATTTACATATTCATTTTCTTTAAGTTTTTATGTCACATGTTAATACTATCAAGTTTCCAAAAATTAAACATATAATCTTACTTGAACACAGCTCGCTATGACGCCAAGAAGTCCCGGGTTCGAATCCCCGCCTGGGCATGGATGTTCTTTGTGAGTGTCCCTACATGAATTTCATTAAATCTTCACTCATCATCATCTTCGTGATTAGAAAAAAGTGGAAGAAAAGCGAGGAAAAATAAACTAAATCAATCAAACAGTTTTTGTTTCAGTTTTTTTGTCACCTATTCATTCCATCAAGTTACTCCCAAGGATGAGAATGAATTGTGATAATGACAAAATGGGTGAAATGGGTCTGCTCATAAGTAGACATATTTATACAGATTTGAAATCTGACTTTTAGTTTTTCAAGCACACCAAGATAGTTACTAGATAATGGCAACCGGTCCATAGAGTGGAAAACTGCGTTTACAATTGAGTCCAGGGAAAAAATCCGATATGTCACAATTTTTTGTTTCTATAAGAGAACGAATTCAAACTTTCAAGACTCACTGCTTTCCCGCTGTGTATCATTTTTAAACTTCCACATTTCTAGGAACTTACTGAGCCGTTTAACCGCACTGTTGCACTATACAAAACTACATCGACGGAACTACGGTATTTACTGCCATGGACAACAGGAAATCAATAAAATTGGACTTACCAGGTTTTTCCTCTGTACTCTTCAACTGTAATGCAGTTCTATCACAGATAACTATCAAAATGCATTGATTCTGTTAAAATAGAAAAACAAATCAATAGAAAACTCGAGGAACGAAAAAACAATGCAGCATAATGAACCCCTGTGCGAATTAAACTTTTTGCTTTGGGGGGAGGATGCCCACTCAGTGGCGTATTTGTGACTTCATATCGGGGGGTAGGTTTTTTGGGTATGCATATTTGTTCGTATATATTACCAGTCAGTAAACTATACCATAGCCTGGCGGTTCTAAGCACCTTAGAACATTGGTTCTAACATATGCCATTAAATCCTATCATAACATTTACACGTAATTTAGAAACAGTATATTTGCATTCTAAGAAACCCCAAAATTATACACAGAAAGAGTTATCGAACTAGTAACACTGAAAACTTGATCAAATTTCCATTTCCAAGTTGAAACTTAATGTCCATCTACCTACCTACAGGTTTCTTGTGAACACTTTAATGCATGTGAAATATCAGCACTGTGCATGTCACGAAAACTGAAGTGGAAGAGATCCTGCCTATTGTTGTCTCGGCTCGGTGAGGTTGGTTAGTTGCAGAATGGTGTCCTTTATTTATTTATTAAACACTACAGGCAAATGCCCAGTTACGGTGCTTTGGGGTTAAGTTCACATACATGTTGACAAAACAAAAGTAATATAGAATTGGATAGAGAAAACAAAGACAACGAGAAAAGAAACTATAAAGAGGAACAGAATAATCGTTACATAACATCAATATATAATACAAGTGTGGTATATCATAAAGTATACAACATACTTTGTTACAATGCTTTTATACAGGGAGGATTCAAATAATAGATCTAAATAGATCAATGTCAGGAGTAGAGACTGTATTGTACACGCACATCCTCCTAATGGGATCAGTTTCAGCCATCCTGGTTCTACCATATGAAATTTGGAAGAGGTCATTTCTGGGTCTTAATTTTGAGTATGGGACATAAAATTTTATTTTTGCGAGAAGTGTGGAGGAGTCTGTTTTTCCATTGGCAAGTTTGGAAAGGAAGGTTAACTGGTTTAACTGTCTTCTTTCTTCAAGGGACAGGACACTCAGCATGTTGCGTATGATGTCACCCGAAGTGAATTTTGGATAAATGCCGTCTAATTTATATACTAAATACCTTAAGAATTTATTTTGGAGTTTCTCTATTTTTTCGATTTCCTTTTTAAATAATGGGTCCCAAACGACTGAGGCATTTATCCACAAGACGCATACTTTTCTGCAGGGAAATCTTTGATGATTGGACCATTAGTGGACAGGGATACGAATTATTTTTCAATTGTGTTTGCATTGAGGGGATAAAAACTTCCTTTTGCTGGGAATAAAAGTACTTTGTGGGGGGATATCCCCCACACTCCTCCGTTAATTAGCACACTCTAATAGACAAAACATGATCTAATTCTGTCTGAATAAGTTGGAACGTAATCCACTCCATTTAACATATATTCCTGTTACTGTCTACAATATTTCCTACATCCCAAAAACTTCTTCATATGGCTTCTTCTCGCGATGAGTGCTTTTACCTAATAGCGAATGACTTTCCATTCAACTTTGAACACTCCTTCTGCTCACATTCATATTCCCTTTCCTCACAAAGGCTGTAGGTGGTTGTATGGATTATGTGACCTATACCCCACCCCGTCGTAGGTTGGTGGCACCCTTCCGGCCGCCTACAATTTATTCATTTCAACGTGGTACCACCCATGAGTTGACATCTGGCACTTGCATTGTTTTAGCGACGCGACACATGCTCTTCAATTACTAAAGACTTTCTTCCCCACCACACGGAGCAAGGACTGCCTGCCTCGTCGTTGGCTTCTTTCTACCTGTACCTTTGCTGTTGCATATTGCGCGCTCATGGTTACACAAAGAATTGAGGTACAGATCTCAAACCTAAAACTTGAAAACGTATTAAAAACTTAACTTTCATATTGTATAGTACGCACTGTGAACCATAACGACAATATGTTTCTATTGTTCAGAAGTACATATACAAAATGACAACCAAATATCTTAATGTCTTCTTTTTTCCGACTGAAGTTCTTCAGACACCGAAATTAATTTCATTCAGCGTAACTTATAGACACTTCTTTACAATTAATGAAATTACCAGTGAAACATATAATTTATTACACCCGCGCCTAAATTAGTAATGCGATATCTAAAATGTTAAATTTAAAAACAATATACCCTTCTCATAATTCGATGTCAATTCTTTTATGACGCAATTCTATAATCCTGCCTAACGATTATTGACTAACCTGTATGTTTCTTTACTGTTGTTAGGAGGTTAGTTGTGTGGGGAAAAATGTATGCTGGGCATAAACAGCCTCTTGTAAAGCTGTAAAACTATGTTGAGTTGAGTTGAATTGTGTGGGTAAAATCGCATGTGAATATTTATTATGTCATATCAACATTTATTTAAAATACACATGTTAAAATCTCCAAATTGTGACTGTGGCAATTTAAGGGGTGATGCTCATCCTCGTATTATTTTGGACTGTCCCATTCACGTAGAGTAACCAAAGACTTTATACAAAACATTATCAAAAATTAATGTTCCTTTTCCCATTAATTTGACTTCATTGTTGAATGCACCAGATATTCGAATTGGATATATTATACTTGCATTTTTGTGACAAGCTGATATGATATTGTATTTTTATTTTTAATAATGAATGAGTGAATGTAGTTATATAAAAGCAAGATATCTCAGAGTGTAGATATATGAGCTTATGTGTAAAATTTATATCAAAAGATTATCTTTATGTACTTAAAATGTATGCTGGGAGTAAACAGACAGATGTAAGCTGTAGGTCCGATAAAATTTGTTGATGATAATGATTTTATAAAAATGTGTGATACATTCTAATAAAAAAAAAATTTTTTCTGTTTCGTGGGCTTTTAATATTATTATTACTTGATCAGTGCTTTTTTAAAAATGTAATTTATTTAGAACTGACATCAGTGGAAGCTACATTTAGTGCTGACTGAAAGGAAACAAGGTCGTGTGGATGCTTATGATATTTCATCCAATGTCTTAAGAATTATCTTAAGTCTGAGATGGCATGATGGCATCATAATAAGTTGTTATATTTGGTAGAAATTTCTAGTAGTGAAGTCTGTCACCCCTGTCCCGCAGGATTTTGCCCCCGTATTACAGGTAGGCTATCCTGATTATGGTTAAAAAATCGGGGAAATTTTATTCTTAAAAACACATAATCGTTGTTGCGAGCTGCGGTTTTGTGGAACCAACATTTCGTTGATTTCTTACAAGGCATTCACGATTTTCCTTTGTTCCCGGTCCTTCTTCTTAGGCTCAGAGAAAAAAAGGTTTCGTGCAATATTCAGCAGTATTGACTTGGGGCCTTGCCCTGCAGTCCGGAAGCCCCCAACAGATGGCAGCACTGCAGGACATCCTATGAATGGAGCTTCGGATACGAAGTCACGCACGCAACCCACTGCGCCCCCGAGACATGATCAGCAGATAGTTAAAAGAGGAGAGGTAAAACAACCGAACATCGAAATGTTATACTTTCGAAGCAGATGAAGGTGGAAATATTTACATTTTAAAAATTGTCTTGTAGATTAGGCCCAAAACAACGCAAAGAGTGTCATGATTTCTCTTTTTCTTAAATCTCATGGAAGTATTATATTGAGCAAACACAAGAACTCGCTCCAGGGTAGCCGTGAATTTTCTAATATTTTTCATTTTGAGAAAATATATTATCCAAATAAAAAAATAATGCCACTTCTTCGACAGTAGGAAGAATCATAAGCCCACCTCCGTGGCGAAGTGGTTAGCACAGCGCGCTACTGCGCCAGGGGTTCCGGGTTCGAATCTCGGCATGGACATGGGTGGTGTTCTTTGTGAGTGTCTATTCATCAATTTCATCATATCATCACTCATCCTCATTGTCGCGATTATTCAAAAGTGGAAGGAAAGCAACGCTAATTAACCAAAACCAAATCAAAATTAAATAAGCCAAGGAACAACTCATTACTTTTGTGGCTTTTCAAAAGCTGTTGTTACCCATGTACTTTATTAACAGTAGATGGCAGTAGTAGCACGGGAGAAAAATAATCCCTTCTCTTGATTTCAAGGTGTACATTAATAAGTAGATCTCTAACATTAATGACCAAAAAATTATTACAAATTACCTTCATGTGATTAATTAAAAATAACCCGTAAACTGAAGGGACATCTTTCATAACCACGAAAGTCCACTTGAGTAGATTTTCAGAAAATCGATAAAAATCTATTGCTTTCGTAATGACGCGGTTATAATTTGAAATAAATTTTTGCTATTAATGAGATCATGAATATGCTCATAAATCTGTAACAATGATTTCAAGGTTGGAGGGGGGGAGGAATATGTTCATTCTGGGTGCAAGGATGTGTGTGAAAATATAGAAAAAACTATCAATATACATTAATTGAGTCAATATTTCCCAGTAAAATGATACATAACTTTTTTAAAGATATGTCTTATACTTTTTTGTCTCTTTCAGGGAGAGGTCCACAGTTGACTTCCTGAATCCTAAGCATTGGAAACCTGCTCTTTTCTATACTGGCCTAGAAGTCTTGGCGGCAAAACAGAAAAAAATGTATGTGTTAATTTCCTTGGATTAGCAGCTTTCAAGGAAAGTGCATTTCTGTAACCTCTTTTTAGATTAGTTTTAAATACCTTAGCCTTGTTAACTTTTGTCTTACTACACCATTTGATAACTTTATGGCAATTATAACATTTGATAGGTATTCAATTATTGTGTTACATTTCACCTCTTTTTCTTATTAGTCACTTAGTCTATTCTGCACAAAGCACACTGATTTTTTGGGTAAGTTTTGCGTTATGCCTATTCAGCCATCTTGTTTTGGTTTGGAGTAGTCTTTTTATATATATATACAGGGTGTCATTTTAATGGCGCCCACGGACCACAGATTCGTATAGAGGACATCAAAACAAACAACTTTTCCCAGTAACATTTTTCCCGCTGGTGCGTCGATTCGACGCTACAGCCGTTCAAAAAAGGCCGTTTTGCCGCCTGGATGCTGGCAACCCAACACAACATTTGATCGTACCTCTGACGTCATATCCTAGGGCGAAACAGCGCATGGCAGGGTTGCAAGGAACAAACAAATTTTGTGAAAAATGACAAACTACCAACCACATTATTAGCTGTAAAACGAAGCGAGAGACGCGTACAGCAGACCGAACATCATAGCCTACCAGCCAGAAGATCGACAATCATCTCAGGCTCTGATATGACTGGGAAGTGAACCAACGATATGAGAAATGGTAAAAAAGTATTCAAAATGAAATGTCAATGTCGGGTTTTGTATCAGCCTACATCTAAAATATCAACAACAATAAATTTTATTGCACTTACAGCTTACACGTGGCTGTTTACGCCCAACTACATGTCAAATATTTGCAAATTTTGTTGCAAGGTTGATATCTACAGGTTTGTGTCCAGATGCCACGCGGTGCTTTTGTGCTGATAACGGAAGTATCCGAGATTCACGTTGTTACATTATGGCTAAAACAAGTACAACCACAGTAACAATCTAATGATGAATCAGTACCGAATACACTGCCCTGTTCACATTTGCAAACTATTGCATGTGTATCCGGTGCATAAGTAAACACCGTCTCCTTAGAGCTTGTATTACTACTACTTATATCCCTGTATTTTCAACCATTTTTGCCACTTGCCTCATAATGCCCTGAATATAGCCTACATTATATTATGTGTTGCTTACCTTTGGAATTTTGAGTTCTTCCATTTCTATTTTGTCATCTGTTCAGTGTGTCACAGACAACTAGTATGAGAAGGACGAAGTGGATAGACTAAATTGTAGATGCCAACTTGGTAACTAGATTTTTAAATATTTTATATGTAAGCTGAGACAAAATTCGATATGACCACTTCCACTTGAATTCTATTTTCTTTCTACCATTTTTCGTATCGTTTGTTTACTTCCTGTTAGGTTACAGAACGTGTTTTCTCGTTTTGTGTTACGGTACATAATGTGACTGATTGTAGCTATGTCATTTTTCACAGAGTATGTGTGTTCCTGGCAACCCTGGAACGCATCGCTTCACGACGGGATATGACGTCACAAATGCAATCAAATGTTGTGTGTGGTTGCCAGCATTCAGGCGGCAAAACGGGCTTTTTTGAACGACTGTAGCGCCGAAACGACGCACCAATGAGAAAAATGTTACTGAGAAAAGTTGTTTGTTTTGATGTCCTCTATACGTTTCCGTGGTCCGTGGGCGCCATTAAAATGACACCCTGTGTATATATATATACAGGGTGTCTCAAAAGTAATAGCGCAAACTGACACAGGTGAAAGTACACGATAAGAGAAGCAAAAAAGTCTCAGTAAACATGTGTCTGCAAACGAGCCGTTTTCGAGATAATCCCGAATGTGTGATTACAAGCCGCCACTGACTTCATTGTTTTGTAAACGTCGTCCTAGTTGGTAAAATGCTAATAAAGTGTGCGAATGTGTGGGTACAAGTCGTACCACCTCTCGGAAATGTTATGTTTGATTGCAACGCCACCTCTCGGAAATGTTCTGTTTTGTAAACAAAGAGCAAACCTCGGACCGCGGAAGGAGTAAAGCACTCGGTGTTTACAAAATGCAATCAATGACGGCTTGTAACGAAACATTCGCACACATTATTAGCATTTTACCAACTAGGACGACATTTACAAACAATGAAGTCAGTGGTGGCTTGTAATCACACATTCGCGATTATCTCGAAAACGGCTCGTTTGCAGACACATGTTTACTGAGACTTTTTTGCTTCTATTATCGTGTACTTTCACCTGTGTCAGTTTCCGCTATTTCTTATGAGACACCCTGTACACACACACACACACACACACATGATGTATGGAATCAAATCTACCATGATCAGTTCTATGTTTTCCTGTTCGTTCATTGGTAGACGTCCTTGGTGGTAGCAGGTCTTCGTGGAGGAGTGGTCAACATCACGCTGCGAAGTCAGGTCCCCTGTTCGAAGTCTAGTCAAGACATGGATGTATCATCTTGTTTGTACAGTTGTTTGTGCATAGTATTGTACGGAGGCAGTAAATTGATCTTCAGGCTCTAGCCTTTCCTTGAAACTGTCCGCTTTAGCTACTCTAATCTGGATCAAGACCTAGGAATTGGTACAGTCACCGGCATAAAAACTGTGGACATCTAGATTCTGAAATACTCGCTTTCTCTATGGTGTTATGTGTGTTGACTAACTCTACGGCGATGAGTGGATTGTAATAGCAAATTTTTCATGGAAAGTTAGGCAACACACATACCTCGTTCCAGAGAAGGTAGTTCTTGAGGATCAAAGTGTAACATATTTATCCCCCGTGACTGTATATACAGTCACGGACACTTCTGGGTTGTAGCAATTCCATTGACACCTAATGTAATCGTTACAACCGAGAAGTGTCTGTGACTGTACCAGTTCGAAAATCCCCTCCGCCACACCCACTCCATAGGGAACCGTTGCTTACGCATGCAGTGTGCCTATATTAGAACGCGACATTATTCGGATGCTTGTATTGCGTTCCTTTCCGCCGTGAGGCCGCCAGAGGAACGCAGCTGTTGTTTCTGTTAAAAGTGCACCAAAAGATTCCTTCCGTCCGTCATTCTGCGGAGGTAATTGGCCAACGAGTCTGCGTCGGTATTTCGATCTCCTGTAAAAGCGACCAATTCATGGCATCTCGCGACGGCGCCATTCGGTGAGAGGGAGTGCGTGCGTGCGTACATTGGCGCTAAATATAAAGAAAGAAAACGTTGTATGGGCTGAACTCTTAGATTTGTTTCATAGTTTTATATGTCACACATGAACAGAAGATGTAATACGAGGGTCACTATTTATATTTTGAGCCTAACAATGAAAAAACAGGAATTTGGCATTGAAAACTGCTTTATTGTTTTTCGAAGTATTCTCATTTATGGTCAATACACTTTTGCATTCGTTCGAACCATTTGTCAAAGCAGTTTTTCCAATCTTCTTGAGACACCTCCATAATATGGTTTTTGAACGCATCAACGGCGTCTTCCGCCGACGAAAATCGTTGTCCACGCAATTTATTCTTGACATTCGGGAACAAGAAGAAGTCATTGGGTGCCAAATCAGGACTGTACGGCGGATGACCCATCAATTCGATTTTTTGACTGTTCATGAAGTCGGTTGTTAGACGAGATGTGTGACACCTGGCATTGTCTTGATGAAGAATGATCCGACGGCGTTTGTTTGTTTTCCGTATTTGACCGAAGACCTCTGGCAAACAAATTGTTGTGTACCATTCAGAGTTGACCGTTCTACGTTCCTCTAAAGGCACAGTTGCCACATGACCAGTTTTCCCGAAAAAACAGGCGACCATTTGTTTCGATGTGCTTCGAGCGCGAACAACTTTTGTTGGATTGGGTTCATCTTGAAACACCCATAGTCGACTGCTGTTTACGTTCCGGCTCATATGCATATATCCATGATTCGTCACCTGTTACAATCTTATATACGTCTTTTGAAGCATCACGATTGTATTTATTGAGCATTTGTTTGCACCAATTGACGCGAGTGTGTTTTTGAGTTTTTGTCAAATTGTGTGGGATCCAACGAGAACATACCTTTCTCACAGCTAAATGATCGTGTAATATTCTATATATATGCTGGTGGAACTAATGCCTATGGTTGCCTCAATCTCACAGTATATCACATGACGATCTTGCAGTATTAGGTTTTGCACAGCATCAATGTTTTCTTGAACAACAACTGATTTTGGACGACCTTCGCGAATCTCGTCGGTGAGCGAATGGCGGCTACGATTAAATTCGTTATACCAGCGTTTCACAGTGGCAAAGGAGGGGGCTTCATCGCCAAATGTGGAAGTAAGTTGATCGATGCACTCTTGTCTTGATAATCCACGTCGAAAATCGTAAAAAATCATCACACGAAAATGTTCACGAGTTAATTCCATTTTATTGTTGTCGCGCAATCTCCAAGGCAACATAAACAACACAAATGAAACTATTGACAAAACATTTGAAGTACGTTGTGGTCAATAATGCCAGACGATTCCGTGCAAACGTCAAATCGCGCCTAACTTCAATAAGTGTTGCCAAGGCTCAAAATATAAATAGTGGCCCTCGTATTGTAATCTAAAAAACAGTTTCGAGTGATTTCTGTTACGTGCTGCGTTATTGGCTCGTAATCACTTTCATCAATCTCTACATATAATCACATAAGCTATACATGGCGATCATTTCTTTCTTTCGCCTTTATCCTTCTCCATTATTAAGCTAAGTTCATAAGTTTAGGTAAACACAATTAGTTTCAGAATTCCTCAACACTTTCATTCAATTCCCGTGCCCATTGTTGCTTTAATCTGCAATCCTAATATTTCTTCCACGTCCTGCCATCTATGATTCATTATTTCAATCGTTTTCCATATGTTCCACTAATACAATACATATATATGTAGAAGAAGAAGTAGTCTTCACCTATCGATAACCAGATGTCAAGAAGAAGAAGAAGTCCTTCACATCTCCATAGCGAAGAAGAAGAATCCTTCCAGTAGATACATTCCCATATACTTACAAGAAATATATATGTGATAAATAGAGCCCGGAAGTTCAGTCATTTAATTTCGTTAAAATAGGCAGGCAAAAAGGCATTTATAATGAGGAAAATAGGCACAAAAAATGAAAAAAGGCAAAATAAACCGAAAAAGGCACATTTGGAAAGCGCTTACTTTTATCTATAATTTCTGGCAAAATGTTAAAATCTACATTGGAAAGAGCATTTCAATTTTCTCCGTCTTGATTGCACATAACTACAAAGTGTTTTTTTAAGTTCTCAACATTCATGTTTTTCATAATAGAAAATGATCTTTCTACTTCGACAGAAGTTATTGGAGCATACATAAAACAAGCTAATGTAGCTGGACTCATTTTGGGTAACAGCATTTTCACCTTTTAGAACATCACAAATTGTTTTCAATTGTTTCAGGTCCTCATTTGCACTCACTACCCGTTTGCACTTTTCCGTAACAGCTAACCCCTTTTCTCCTGGCACTTCCATCATCTACTGCATAGATTCCTCGAAGATTTTCATGGATGCTATAATTGTAATTGACTCTGGCAATCCACCATAATGTGCAAAAATAAACTTGAATAGCACAGGAGTTATTTCACTTCACGAATTGAAGCCGCTTTATTTTCTGCAAGAGCATCGATCACCTCACTGATTTTTTCAAGGTTGTTACCATAATATATAGCTTCTGATATCCAGGTTCCCCATTTGGTCAAGACTGGTTGCGGAGGTAAACTAAGCTCAGATGCAACTTCCTTAAATTTTCTGGTTCGAGAGGGAGATTTCAAGAATATCTTCTTTGTGTTCGAAATCAACCTGTCCACTTCAGCAGTCAATCATGCACATACAAATGTTAACCGAAAGGCAATATCCTAACTGAGCATGAAATACATTTTTCTCACACTTTTCTCCTTCAGCAATGTTGAAACATGTATGATTTCACTATTACTTAAATAAGGCGAAAATTATTCACATAATAAACGGAAGAAAAATAAATGCCAACACCGTTTTTTGGGAGAGAAATCATTTATGTACATATTTTTTTTAAAAAAAAATGGTCAAATTTCATTGAAAAAGGCAAAAAAAGGCATTATAATTAAAAATAGGCAGTGGGGTCCCAAATAGGCAAAATAGGCAAAATGAAAAGGCTTCTAAAACATTCGAAACAACATAAGAAACGTATATCCGGAAAAAAATTATCAATATATGCAGTAGATAAAAAGAGGCATTTTGCCGAACTTCCGGGCTCTAGTGATAAATAAACAAATAGACAGCTTCAAATGCAATCCTGTATATAAATTGAATGTAGCCTGAAAAATTAAAAATATACGGTGCATTGTACCTTCTGTAGTAGGTTAAACAAGTTGTTTCCTTTCGTTTTTTCCTCAAATAAGTTATCATTCATTTTTGGTAGCCCTTAGTGTCTCATGCTTTACCTGGCCTAAACCGGACTTGTGTCACCCTCTCCGGGACGTGGTATCTGAGAAAAAATTAAATTTATAGTGACGGTTCTTGCCTATTTCAGTAAAAAGTGTCGGCTTCCGTGGTTAGCACAGCGCGCTACGACGCCAGAGATCACGGGTTCGAATCCCGGCCTGAGCATGGCTCTTTGTGAGTCTCCACAAATTTCATCATATCGCCATCTTTGAAATTAGCCTAAAGTGCCAGAAAAGCGATGTAAAATAAAACAAATCAATAAATTTAGTCAAAAGTCGAAGATATAGAGCGACCACAAACAAGAGAACCTTCCACCAAAAGCCTTCCCTTCCATCCCTTCAGATCGGGTCAAGCATGCCCCACTCTACCCCTTGCCTCCATGTGTGAGTACGATGTACGGGACACGCGGTTTTGCGCAGGTTGTATTGCTTGTAGTCCCACTATAGCTGCTTTTTAAGTGGCTAATCCGAGAAAATCTGTTGATGTGTCAAGTTCTGTGCCTATTTTGTATTTTAGGTTCCTTTTGCGTGCATACTTTGAGTTTTTAGTGCCTATCGAGCCTTTTCCTTCAACTGCAGAGGTCCCGAGTTAGAATCCCAACCTGGTACTTCGTCAACCACCATCTTCGCGATTAGCCAAAATTGGAAGAAAATCGAAGTAAAATAAATCAAATCAATCAATCCTCATCCTAGTTATAAGCCCTTAGTTTCCCTTACTTTCCTGATAACAATGTGACTACAGAGAGTACAAATAATATGGGGCAATGAAAAGTATCATTTTGGAGATGTAACATTTTTTTTTTACGAAATTTATTAACATTCAGTCAGTAATAAACTTGTGAGAATTTTTTAAAGTATAAAACAAACATTTTGTTTTCTTCAGCGAGGGGATTTTATTTCTAACAAACTCTCTAGCATTCTTAAACCCGAAGGTTTATGGCTGCAGCAAGACATGCCTTTCATCTGCCCCTATCCTGGGCAAGATCAATCCAATCGTATCCATCCTTACCGGGCCTCCCCGATGGTGTATTGGTAACGTCATCGGCTTGAGATCAAGGGGTCGAGGGTTCGATACCCGGTGGAGGAACATGACACAGATCCCACTTTAAACTGTAGGTCCAGTCCCGATTAGCCTTTCTGTGCATAAAGTGGACTTAAAACCATAATTCAAACAATCAATCTTCCATCCTTCGATTTGTTTTAGGTCCATCTCAACGTTATCCCTCCATCTTAGTCTTGGCCTTCCTACAGGTCTCTTGCCATCAGGTTTCCAAACAAGAATCCTGTAAACTCCTCTTTCCTCCCCATTCGTGCCACATGTCCTGACCACGTAAGTCTTCTTGATTTAATTATTCTCTGCACATGAGGACAAAATGTGCAGTTATATGGGATTTTATTTCTAAACTGAAATATGATATCAGGCAAATTATTGGGTGGGTTCGAGCCCCACTGGTCCGTAGACGCCACTGCGTGCGTTCACACGCATTCGAGTTCACGATGCGAGCGAATCTGGCCAAATAATAGAAATATCGTTGTCGCACTGTTTGGTCCAAAAGTTAATTAAATCTTTGTGTGCTCTTAAGCCCTAACGAAGCGGCATCAAAGTCCTCTTTGGCAACCTTCCTGCGAAGACGTTTCTTCCACCATCCGAACATCAACCCACATATCCAGCCCATTTGTAAGTAAAATATATTATCGTCGATGTTGTTTTTGTTGTGTTCCACCTTATCAGAGAAGGCCGGCCCCTCACGTGTGACTGTTGCCGGTGGGCTGGTTGCGAGTAGGCGGTGGACCTTGCTCAAAGAAAGCACAATCATCAATGTTGCCAGATGCACAACTTTTGCTGACGCAACGGTGCAAGCAGTCATTGTCGTAGTTCGAGATCACCGCAGGGTGTCCGCTAAGTATCCATCCTCTCAACTGCTACTTGTTCTGAGGCTAGTCATGATTCGAACTATGTGAGAACATCATTGGTAGGTTAAAACTCTGATTTAGGCGCAGTCTGACTTTGACTTCAAATTTCACTCTTTCACAGCCACTGCTGCTTTCTTGTCTTCTGTGAGCCATGAGAAGATAGTGGCCAGATTTCTCAGCAAATTTTTGCAGATCTGTGGGCCCTTGTGCAGATTCATAGAAGTAAGAAAAAAGTAAAGCGCCCCTGCACCACGGCATGAAGGCCTATAGGGGGTGTGGTGTGGAGTTAGGACCCCACACTTTCTTGATCACGGCCGAAGCTGGGGGTGATGTGATCAGCAACACGCCCCTGGCCGCCTTTACCTCTCACAGTTTCCTCCAGGCACCCACTGGTGACGCTGGGTGGGCGCCGGAGCCGCTTGAACAGTTGGGAAAAATCCCAGTTCTCCCCCGCCGGTGATCGAACCCGGGTCTCTCGCATGGTAGTCAGACACACTAAAGACTTTTTTAAAGGAAAGCCCCTAAGTTGCTGCTTCCCCCATGCACTTCATTCACTCATACCACTTTTTACTTAATTCACTATTTCATTTCTATCAGGACAGACGAACACAAACATCCATGTCCGAGCCGGGATTCGAACCCGGGACCCCTGGCATTGCAGCACGCTCCGCTAACCACTCCGCCACGGAGGTCGACTAACGACTGAGCTGCCGCGGTTCATTGCACAGATATAGTGCTTTTTAAAAGCACTATTCACCATCGCAAGTACTTTTCAGTTTAGAGTGTGGCCAATAACATCCAGTAATCAAAGGACTACCTTACCAATTTCTACCGCCTATTCATCAACTTTTTGGACTGTAGCCTTCACCAGACGCTGCTCCTGTAGGAGGTAAGTTGCCGATTACAGCTTTAGGAACCCCCTTCTGTAGCAGTCGCTGAAGGGACCCACGTCAACAGCGAATAACAAAAATTCACTCCTGGATTTCTGTTTCAACACCCAAAAAAAGGCATGTCCCACCGGATGAAACTTTCCACCTTGCATTCCTATTAATGATTTGATTTTGTTTTAGGAAATAAAAATAAAATATTTTATTTCGTACAACCATGTCCTTATTTTGATCATTAGCCGTTTATAGCGGAATAAACATTCCCTGCGTTTGTGTGCGTTTGTATACACAGAGAGAGAAAGAGAGAGAGAGAGAGAGAGAGAGAGAGAGAGAGCTATTGGGGAAACATTGGGAAAGCATACGACTACCATACCACATTTTTGATTGTTGTCATGGTAGTGGTAGTCCACTCGATTTATTCCCCATTGAGGACTTCCCAGCTCAGGAACTGTGGGAATTCAAATGAAAACAGTGTTCACTCTATCTACTAAGTTAGATGTAATGTCGCTGCTTATACCACTGTCAGTAATTATAGCACGGTCGTTTTTCGCATCTGCATTGGCAGTGGAGCTCTTTTCACTCGTCTGTTCCACCTGACTCCATATTCATCTTGTGGCCTGCTTTTTAGATCTGCTACGTATTATTATTTTTTTCTCCTGAGATTTCCAGATCTTTCTTCATCTTTCTGCAACTTCGAGAAGAGGCTGACTACTTCCACCGGAACCCAGATTTCTGAGCTTCTTGGGCCTTCCCTATGGCGCAGTGGTAGCGTCGTCGCCTTGTAATCAAGGGGTCCCGGGTTCGATATCCAGTAGAGGCACAATGTGGTTCGGATCCCACTTTAAACTGTATGTCCAGTCCGATTAGCCTTACTGTGCATAAAGTGGACTTAAAACACTCAATCAATCAATTGTGAGCTTCTCGCTCGTCACACGTCTTGTCGGTTGTGAGAGACTCCGGTCTCCGCAACGCCAGGGTCTTTTTACTAACTTGTAAACGGTATAATTTATTCAAGCCGAGTGTAGCCCTGCATTGTTAGTGAGGTAGAAGAAGAGGCGCGTTCCGTGTAGGAGCATAGAATAGTTGGGAGGAAACACAAACGAAAAAATGTCAAGACAAGCGTATTGCAGAATTGTGGATTTTGCACTATTTTTTAAAGTCTGTATTCAGACAATGAGGATCTGAGAAAGGAGTGGACTTTGGGGGGAGACGATTACCCGTGGTACCAAACGAGTTGCAACTTCAGAAACCCACAGCCATACCTACAGGGAAGGGCACTGGGTCAAGGGGACACTGAATGTGCCATAATAGTTTTGAATAGTAAACGAAGCTGTTCGATGTGAAAATATTTATACGTAATGAAATTAATATTATTGTCGGACTCCAAGATATAGAGTAAGTAAAGCAAAGAGTCACATCAAGTTTATTGTTATTACTTAAAAACAATTATACAGGGTGTTTCAAAGTCCCTCAACCTTAACATTGATCGCTTATAATATAAAACTAAGAGAGATAATTATACAGAGTTTTCTACGTTATGAAACCTCCTCTTTTTATATTTTACTATCTGATTACCCGGCGTTGCCCGGGTATTTATTTACCCCCAATATTCTATTAGACAGGAAAATAATGAATTCTAACTATGAACTTGAAGTTGAACGGCATTGGGAGTGTCACTATTCATCTCAGCGGCCCCAAAAACTATGGATTCCATACAAATATCGGTCATTTTCGGATCACAAAGTCATATCAGCCTGAATGTTAGACAACCCGAGAAACATCGTTGTGCGGGATTGTATAGAGTCACGAATGTCTGTTTGTGCGAAATTTAATATCGGTCGTTCGCGATTATTTTTACATGTCACCCCTTCCCACTCCACCCCTAGGGGTGTCTTATCCCAAAAATATTATTTCGAGATTGCAAGTGATACGTGTACCAAGTTTGGTTGAAATTGCTCCAGGCGTTCGAGAGTTATGCCGGAACAAACATATATACACACCCACACACACACACATACATAATATTCTTCAGAGCCATTTCACTCTATACAGAAGATTTGAATGATTAATAAATTATCTAGTAAGAGATTTTTTCCAGGATGTCAATTTCAGGACCTGAAATCATTATGCAACGCTGTGCACTGCACACAGCAGTTTAGCCTGTTCCTGTGTAAATCACCACGACCTCGTTAAGTTTGCCTTCTCGAAGGCACTAGGAGTCCAGAAAGAACTCAAGGCTTCCTGCATATTGACTTTATTAACCTAATAACAACTTCTTTGTATTCTTTAAAAGTACACTCTACGCCATTAAAATAAGTTAGCAGCACACTGGTACTTATTAGGTACTTTGACTTTGATTGTTAATGTACCTATTTGTGTCAAAGATGGGAAATAAATTAGTTGTATTTCTCGTATCCCCATATGATAACTCTCATCTCATGATATTTGGATTATTTTCAAACGTTTGCTGTTTATGAAACGGGAAATATTTCCATTTTTAAGTCGCGAAATACAAAGCCCTTGTTTATTGAATCTAGATTTGAAGGTTGCTGCTTGTCGTTGTGTTTATACCACAAACACAGAGATTCCATAATTTACCTGGTTATGTTGTTAAAATAATAATTTAACTGTAAATTTAAATGGCACATCCAATTACCCTTACTGAGTAGTCAAATTGACTCAAGAATACATTTTCATTTATCGGAACAACAACCCAATTACGAAGGTGTTCCAAAAAGTAAGAGCAAATTTACAGTATTTTTACGGAACGAACACAGTGGACATTTCAAACTCCCGCGCAAGAAGTATACATTCTCAGAGGATTATTGATTCTGTCAAATACGGTAGATGGTATGGCGTGCTCAATCGGAAGGACACCCTATACAAAATGGCGGCGTTCTTAGCTGTTTGCATCGTAGAAGAGCAGCGAGCAGTCATAAGATGTTTTTCATCTCGTGAAATGCATCAAGAATTCTGCAACAGATTGGAGAGAGCTGCTTTGGCTACAGCAGATGGGTAGATGTGTTTAAAAATGGTCGAACATCAATCTGTCGTGAGGAGCAGTATCGTCATCTCATCATTGAAGGGAAGGTGCGTAGCAGGAGTTCGGGGTCGAAAGCTCTGGTAAACTTAACGACCGCCACCGGTTAGGAAATGAAGGAGTCCTGTTCTCTGCCTCTCCCTGAACTGTGAGCGAATGGTGCATGTTGGCAGCAGAAGGTGTCATTACGACTGGACAAAAATCAGGAGCGTGGCAACACCGCTTTCTGCACTTGGAAACTCCCACTCCTGCAGACAAAAGCTATTGTTCGGATCTCTCATTGCGCGGGCTTTAGCAAAATTTCTTTCTAAAGTAGGGGCTCCATGATATTTCAAAATTAACTGAATTCGTCTCAATTCTTAGCGTTCATCTAAATTCACAAAGTACGAGCAACACTTGTTCGCATTGAAATGCCCCCGCGAGTAAAGTATAAACCGTGACGCTGGCAACACTGATGATGGCATGTGTATTTATTCGGAGGACACGAAGAAGCAAGGAAGGAATCTCTTAATGTGACGTTTTTCCCCCTGCTGTGTTCGATTGTAGCAGGCCAAAGTAGAAGCAGCTTCACACATCGTTCGGATGGCAAGGGAAAACAAAACAACTGGATTTCGTCTTCACTTGAATTAGACGACGCGAATAGCGAGGGTGGAACAGCCGTTGGCTCGGAAGCTCCGTGAGACACGCGCAGTGATCTTCTACTTTTTCTATCTTGTAGGTACAATTATAAGACGTAGTAAACAAACGTGTATGGTTTCACTTTATGCTAAGATACGCTAATCAGTTTAACGTAAGATCTGAACCAGTGCGCAATGTGTTGGTGTTGAACCCAGGACCGCCCGATAGCCTCATCTCTACGCCATGATGGGTATAATGGGGGCAGTTCTTTATTTACGTTGTTTTCAGTAAACTGAGAGAATGTCATGGAGTGCTGAAATTTTCCTCATGGTTACATATAGCCTACTTACATGAATTCCGGTTGGATTGTCCAGTTGATGAATGGACACTCACAAACAATCATGCCCAGGCCGGGATTCGAACCCGGAACTCCTGGCGTCGTGGCGCGATGTGCTAACCACTCCACGGCGAGGGCGGCTTAGACTAGTTGCGAATCGATTCAGGATCTAAAGGCCGACTGGATTTTTAGTAGGAACGCTCTAGTTGTCGTTGGACTGGCTACCTGGCTGGAAGTGATGACTGGAAGTGATAGTATCAAAGTGATAATATCAAATAGGTTAAAACCATATATGTCATTGTTAGTAGGTAACACACAATATGGAATGCTAAGTGTTGGCACCATACACAAAGCATTAATGATAACTATAGATATAATAGCAACATATGAAGAGAAGAATGACACTGACGCAGCCATTTTCACGCTTGACTTTGCATCTGCATATGATTATGCTAGCCATAAATACTTAAAATAAGTTTTACAAAAACTTGGGTTTGGTGACAAATTTATTAGTTGGGTACAACTATTAACTATAAATATATATATATTAAGGTACTTGTTAATGGGTTCCTAACATCGACAATACAGGTGAAAAGAGGAGTCTTACAAGGATCCCCATTAAGTTAATATCTGTTCATGTTATCGTTATCACCTTTTCTGAACATGATTCAAACAAAATTGTCATCTCTGAGATATTGTGAAAATAACTTACATGTATGTGGGTATATGGACGATGTAACAGCCTTTCATTAACTCGAAGACTGATTATGAGGAAGTTATAGTCTGTCTAAATGAATACATGCAAATATCAGGTGCAAAAATTAATTATAAAAAATCGTATTTGTTGCCATTGGGAAAGCAAACAAACTTAACATATGGACGTGAAATTGTAACTAAAGATAAAGTAAGAATATTGGGGATAGTTTTTCAGAATAAATTACAATCGACGATAAGTATAAATTTTGAAACAATAGTAAATAACATACAAGGTTTCATTAAAACCAATGTGTTAAGAAATTTATCGCTTATATCACGAGTGCATTATTTAAACAGATACATATTCGCAAAAGTTTGGTTTGTTGCAGCACTCTTTCCTTTGTCAAGAATTTTTGCAACACGTTTACGATCGCTAGCTACGTATTTCTTGTGGCAAGGTCAGGTTTTCAGAGTGGCTTATAACACTGCAGTGCAACAGCAAACGGCAGGTGGATTGGGACTAATGCACGTGGAATGGAAAGCAACGGCTTTGTTCAACACGTGTAATCTACAGATGCTTACACAACAACCAGATAGCTACACAGCGATAGTGCTACGATCGATCCTCAATAAAATTCCCTTGACCTTGCCAATGCACACAACAGCTATCCCGAAAAACTCGCAAAGCCCACAACCACCTTCACACACATATCCGATCACCTAATCAAAGACAATGGTCACTTAAGGGAAGGGTTCTGGAACTTGCGAATTGGGAGCAACACTCTTACCGAGCGAGGTAACAGGGGTATTTTTGAAGAAAAAAAAATGATGTTAGTTCAGACATTTGCTACTAGATGGCGCCCCTTGTCATTTCATTGAAAAAAGTTCTTATCGAAGGGAGGAATTGATCCTTGGACCTCACGAGCTGCCTTAACCATTATGCCCAACTGCCACTTTCTTAGAAACCACCTGATTCTGCTATATTAGCTTCAGCACAATCTGTAAGCTGAAATAATACAACATGTATGTTAAAAAGTTCTCTCCGAGGGGAGGATTCGATCCTTCGACCTGTTAATTGTGGAGCAGCTGCCTTAACCAATAGACCAAACTACCATTTAACTAATACTGCTGCTATTTTAGCACGAACCCAAAGTGTAAATTGAAATAATACAACCTGCGGATGAACATCTGTCGCATCTGTCGTGCAAAAGATCTCATAGCTTTGGATAAATTGCTAAATATCGTATCAATCCCTAAGATTGTATGTTTATTTTATTAAGTTCATGTTGACCAGGGCATTCACTTGTTTTTCTCAGCTGTCTCAAGCCTCTTAGGCATGTTTACAATGCATTGTGTTGTGCCATGCAAACCTCCTGAGCATTCAGGAACAGGTAACACTTCTGGTTTTAGAGTCAGCCGTTTGCATGGTAGCAATTATGATAATCACACGATTCGGCGATTCGGCATCGAGGAAGAGCTCGATGGCCAGGGAAGATAGAGGTGAGACAAGCTGGGAGGTGACTGGACTTTTGGAATTGAGTTGGTAGAGAGAGGTGGTCAGCAAGGCAGGAGGTCGATAGTGGAAGCACGCTTTGGTCAGCATAAGAGAGAAGCTTACAGAGGACTTCGATTATTTCGATTCAGCTAAGAGACTTCAGTTAGACAGGTAATTATCCTACACCCAGCCATGATACAGGTTCAACTGTTCGCAAAACCCAACGAGTGACCATTGTCTTTTCAGTAGTTTAATTCCTTTGTGTAATTTGTACCTTTCGCATGCCAAGCGATAACTCGTCATGCAAATGACGAGTGGTCTCATCAAAAGGATGAATGATGAGTAGTTTACATCACCCCATCAATTAACTGGTTAACCTTCTAGGTTCGTTACGTGGTGGAGATAAGCGGGCCTTTTCATTTATTTTTTTTTAGAAATGAAAAGAAATTGTTAACCGGTTTAAAAATTCAATCCCACCCCAAATTTCGTTACGTAGTGGAGATTTGGGCTTCTCATCCATTTCCTCGGAAATGCGATGAGAAAATAGAACGTTATCTAGTAGAGGTTTCAACAATCAGTTTTAAATTCAACCCCACCCCAAAATTTTGTTCACTTGTGTAGTTTTGGTATGTCCTTGCCAAAATTAATTTTGAAAATACATGGGGCTTATAGTTTTTTTTGCATTAATGGGGGGGAGAAGAATTTATATATGCCATGATAGATGTTTAGTCTAACATGAGGATGAATTCGATTAAATTTATCGACTTCAAGTTTGGGTCGGTAATCAGCGAAATGTAAAATGCGGAGGAACCTGCGCCCTAGCCCCGTCGTGGTTACCCACGTCGGGCTGGCGCTTTGGTATCATGAGCGTCTGGCAGTCCGCATGGCGGAAGGTTCGATGTCGGATTTTAGGGAGGCCCATTTCATCAAAAATGTGGCCGGCCCAGGGACGTCCGTGGACGATTCCCTATCAATCTGCTCCTGGTAGCTCTGTGGTTCACTCACGAACCCGGTACTTTGGTTACGACAAATTCCCACCTGGGAAATTTTACCATTCACAATTTTAAATAAGGAATAAGGAAAAGGCATTTAGATTTGATGATTTCTTGCATTGACAGTGATTTTAGAACGTAAAAGGTAGGAACATTTTTTACATGATCTTGGATACGAAAATTATTACAACGTTGGTTATGAGGATGCAGTAAGCTACAGTGAACAGTAAACGATTTTACCCTTAACATTTTAATTAATTAACAACGTGGATTAAAAGTGGATTTTAAAGTTATTGATGAATGAGGAAAATAAATTAGTGCCACCGAATCAGAGTCAATCAACACTATGTGCATTTTAACGAGTCATAGCAGAGAGTATGCTTGTTTGACAGTTGAATATTTATCCTTAGCACGTTGTAGCTTCGAAGGTTAAAAACTTTAAAATGCAGATTGTTTTAAAATTTTAAATATAAATATTGCAAGTTTGCTCCAAGTTACGGCATTTATTAAAGTGAAACAGGTCTAATATTTTAAATCCACTCGCGTGACAGAATAATAATTAATAATAAAATGGCACTAATAATAGTAACAATTAAAATCAGACTTATTATTTTAATAATGTGCTTTAGGCACAAAAGTTTTTTGCAGTATGTAACAATACTAGCTCAGCGAATACATCACTAGAATTTTATAGTTACTTTTCAGAAGAAGGTATATGATTATATTAGCAAAGTTTATTTTAAGCGCCAATTATGAGTATATTTATATTATATGAATATGTAGACGTCGACGTCAAGATTTTTTTTGCGCCCCTATAACAAGTATTTTCCTTCGGATATTGGATAGCTACCGATAATCCTGGAAATCCATTCTGCCATCGCAGAATGATAATGATTAAACCACAACGGTTTTAGTTTCTAACTTTGCCACAATAATATGCTAAGCATATTTTAGAATGAGTAGAGAGAATTAAAGATTCTTCAAGTTTTAGTGATGTTAGTATTTTAATGCATTTAAAGATCGCATAAATAATTATTATTATTTTATTTCAGGTAGTCAGGAGTAAATCAGTCTCAATTTTTCCTTTACCTTGTACCTCAGTACGGTTCGATTGATTTTAAGTATTTAAACATAAAGTTAACACCTGAAATTAAATAAGATAAGTTTGCAGTAAAATTTAAAATAAGATAAGTTAAACAGTGCCAATAAATTTAGAGAGTAAATAAATTATATTAAATAAATAAATTACGCAGATAATTTGAGCCTAGAGTCAGAACTAATTAAAAGTTGAGTTAAAATATCTACTAATTAGACTAGGCAGGCTTAAAGTACGTATTAGTTTTGAAGAACTGTTTGTTTTGATTGCCTAAGCAACATGAAAATCATTGCGATTTTAGTTATTTTAAACGGATTTCTTCCATACGTAAAAGCTTCTAATTTTATTTATCTGTTGAACAAGTCCTTTGACTATCCTTATAATATAATTACAATTTTATTATTAACAACATTTATTATTAGTATTTTTATAATTTTCATAATTTGTTACTGTCAATGTCAACGCAAGAAATCTATTACTTATGACCATGAGTGTACCAACGAATTACCGTTAAGCAAACTTAATAATGATCCACCGTCCATTGATCAGATTTACGATGATGTTGCACCGATTGTTGAAGTGGTACCATTAAAAACGAGTCACCCGCCAATTCCCCCACCCCTGCCTCAGTCCATTATTATTCAACCTAGGGTACAACTAGAAGTTCAAGATGTATCCAGAAATAGTTTAGTCACTAAAGACGACAGTATAGATTTGCCGAAGAATATTTTATCCGCTAAAGATAGAGTTCAGAAATTTGCCGTAAGCAAGGGTCCTAATTTTGTTCAAAACAGTCGCAAAATGGAAAGTGAATTGCCTATTTCACCCTGTGTTCAGCCAGTTGTAAAAGTTAAAGAGTTATTTGCGAATCAGTCACCAGTAAAAGTCGAGAAAGTTTTAAATGTCACTTTAAAAGCAGAAAGTAAGCCAAATTCTCAGGTTTCCGAACGTGTTGTATCGTTCACAGACCATATTTTTTACGACTTCACGTTCGCCTAGAATTTTTATATTAATTACGATTCAAATTTTAAGTATAATTCATTTTTTACGTTTGATTGTACCTTATGCAAGGTTTATTAGTCATTTAGTTTGCTAGCAGCTTTCCAAGTTTTGTTATTGTACGAGCACGGAAGTGTTCAAGTAAACACACTGTCGCAAGCGCGACGATATTTTTTCCCTTTCCATCCCGCCTATGATGTAATTTTCAAAAGTCCTTGACTTCCATTTCGATTCTCGCAGCGCTTACTAGACTTTGTTTGTAGTAATTTAAAGTTTTGTACACGTTAACGCGTCATGTTGGTAGTTAGCGAATCATGGCGTTGCATTTTCTTCCTCCGTTCCTTTGCTCGCTGCCCGAAGCAGCGATTTTCCCCCTCCACCTCTCCGACGGCATCCCGAACGTACCCGAAGATGTCGACCGAAAACGCCGACAAGCGAGCCTACGATTTTCTTCGCTGTAGAGAAATTAGTTCAGTCCTTCCAAGCGACTACGAAAATGCAACTTTGCAGGAACTTTGTCAGCGAATTCCTTTCTCCGCACTGTAGCTCTCTCCCGAGTACTTTGAACACGCTGGAAGCTTAGAAAACACTTAGCATGGAAATTACTACAACCAGTGGCGTTCGTTCATTAAAATTTTATGGGACCAGTTTAGTTCCGCATATAGCCATTAGAATTTGATTTTCACGATAGAACTTCATGTCAACAATGTTAGGGATATTTTTTGTTACATACATAACTTTTGCCATAAAACGTCGCATTTATGCACTTCAGACTAATCACGACCAATAATTTTACAAGGGAACAACAAGACGAAATTTTTTTTGTTTTTGTCGCAAAATTTTCCCGTTTTTATAGAGATATTTATAGTAAGTAACCTTTTTTGGGAAATTGACGCACTTTTCATTAGAATTACGATAAAGATAAACAAAATTTTGATCGAAATCAGGGAAATTTTTACAAAGGGTAATTTTAGCACTTTATGCACATAGAGTAATCAAAATTTGTCAGCAACATGCCCAGGCTAAGCTTCGGTGATTAGCACAGGTTTTTATTATTTTTATTGTGTTTCAAATTTGAATATTACCCTTTTAATTCCCTAATGCTATATTTTGTTACCACCTGGAGTTTCAACGAAACTCAGAAGTAGCATTTACTGAAATTTTGTCTTACATTGCATATTTATGAACCACGGCAAATTGCACCGGCCTATCGTTTATTAGGAGGCCATTAGAGGCTTGTCAAAGCAACCTCTTAGGACACTAATAGCTTGCTTTGCGCAACACAAATTTTATTTATATATTTTAAGGGTTCACAACATAATTTATTTTATAATTTTCAACAGAATTCAGAACATGCTTGCAACACTTACTTTTGTTTATTAATTCTACATTTTGTAATTTTGAAGGAAGTCTATTAATTACAATAAATTATTCCAGTTTATTAGGACACGTAATGGTATTTTAATATCAGGCTCAGGTCAATTTATTGTCATTCAGAATTTGAATAATAATTTGAATACCCACAGATCTATTCAGATTAACGAGGGGCAATCTAAATTTTTTTATTATCAGGATTTTTCGCAGATTATTGTAGACCAACAAATTTTACATACAAGAATTTTAGCTTTCGAACAAGTAAAAATGAAGGAAATTGAGTTACTACCTAATATTCCCAAGAATTTATCTGATTTCACTATTCCCCAATGGACTCCGCTTGAACTTGCTTTAAAGCAACTTAATCAATCAATTAGTAAGAGCATCTCATTTCAGGAATTAGTTTTAAACCCTTTGCCCATGTCTATATTAGTTTTTGTTATTTGGAATGTTTTATTAACCGCAACCCTAGGATATTATTTGTATAAACATTATCAGCTTTCTAAACAGGTTCACTCAAAGCGTCACGGTAATAATTAATAGTTTAAGGCAACACATTAATCATGGACATTAATATTTTAATTACGGTTGTATACTTTATGTAAATTTTCTTTATTTATTTTCAAAGAGTTATGGCAATTATTTTATCTATTTATTTAATTTATTTTATTTTGATGAGACAATTTAATTTGATTTTAAAGAAAAGGCAATGGAAATAAGTTGGTATTGTGTACTTGCATGAACATGAATTATGCATTTCCTATCCTTCACTATTTCCTTTCTTTGTCATAATTTTCCCTTTAGGAACGCCATGGACAAGCAATGCCTACACCATCCATGGGCATTTTTCATGACGGACATCCGCAGGCAGTCTACTATTACCAGGCAGAAAGACTTATTACCATTCTACGAGGGAGACATGCAGACATTTCTAATTATTACTACACGGAGACTACCTTTTACAGGAAGGATGTAGTCAACCATACATTTCCCAGTATAGCGGACTATACACTATCAACGACACCTAGTGATGGAGCTAGATAAAATTTCCCTCCACACTGTTTGCAGTTCAAACAACAACTTTTCCCCATCTCCCAAGTTCTACGGGTAATTTACCACATTTTTTACATTGCCCCAATGCAGTCAAGACGACAAGCAATCCAGAAAGAAGAAGAAGCATAGAAAACAGCAGTTCCGGTCACAAACAATAATTACAGAATTGTGCTACAGTGTTTCTACACATACACATGCGAGCTCCTATCATGTGTATCTATTTGGTCATCTAACATGCATTATGGGAAACAGTACTTTTCCATAGCCCTTATACACATTTTCAGTTTTGTGCCATGCATGAGAACCAGTTTTATATGCATTCAAGTTTACATTATACTACAAGGAAGCGACAAGCGCCAGTGGTGTCAATTGACCAGTGCATCAACTAGTGCATATTTTTTTTAAGAAGAAGCTTTTACAATGGATATCCAATTGCGCATGCAAGCTATAACAAGCATAACTACAGCACTTTCAAACATTGCAGAAAGTATGCTTTAGTTTTATGCAAATGTTTTTCCCAAACAGTTAAATGTGTTTCACCAACATGGTACATAGTTAAAAATACAATTGCACATTGGACATTTTCTGATATTTTCAATCAGAGTAGACAGTTGGTAAGATACTGCAAGATTATTTTTTTGTGTGTGTGTGCAGTCATACAAAGGTATTCACCAAGCCATATATATGTATACAGTGTACAGATTAACGTAGAAAAGAAAATTGAACGCTATAGTTATGTTTTACCAGCGACAGTTATCAGTGTAACCAATTATATGCATTGAATATTGTATTATAATACATTGGAATGTGCAACATAGCCGTGCAAGTTCATATATTCAACGATGTTAGGAGTGAACTGGCTACGTAATTAGCAAAACGTATTACACAGGCTTTAACACAAGACGAAACATTGAGATATATATATATTGTGTCAATATTTTACATGCCTATTTAGGACGAATGTGACTATTCACATTTTATAGACTTACGTGTGTACCCTTGTCAGGGTTTGTAGCGTATTTACGGGCTCCAATCTTAAGAAACAGTGGGAACTATGTTTTGTTTTGTAAGACGCTCCAGCCGTTTGCCTCGCTGGGCGACACAGAGTAGAAACCGCTTGGCTAGGCATCACAGACTATTGACTAAGTGATCACGCAACGAGCAATTCTACATAATAAACATTACGTACGCACAAATGTGGTACATTAAGAGTTTTATCGCTTAACGACACGAACGTTTGTGATTTCTAGTCTTATAATATTACATATTATTGTGTTTTACATCGTATAAACATACGAATTTGTTAGTATTACTGGTATTATTTATTATAATGTTTAGGGAATAAAATTTTTTTTTTAGCAATTAGGACAATTAGTGATAGTTATGTTCGGTGGTCTTATTTTGTATATTTGGTTTTTCTAAGAAAATATATGGAATTGGCGAACCTGGGTCATGTCAAGCTTTGCGATTTGACTTTTAAATTTTCAAAGGAGAAAATTTTTCTCCGCCGGGACGAACGTATTAATCCCTAAGATTGTATGTTTATTTTATTAAGTCTCTCTGAACGCTTCATGTTGACCAGGGCATTCACTTGTTTTTCTCAGCTGTCTCAAGCCTCTTAGGCATGTTTACAATGCATTGTGTTGTGCCATGCAAACCTCCTGAGCATTCAGGAACAGGTAACACTTCTGGTTTTAGAGTCAGCCGTTTGCATGGTAGCAATTATGATAATCACACGATTCGGCGATTCGGCATCGAGGAAGAGCTCGATGGCCAGGGAAGATAGAGGTGAGACAAGCTGGGAGGTGACTGGACTTTTGGAATTGAGTTGGTAGAGAGAGGTGGTCAGCAAGGCAGGAGGTCGATAGTGGAAGCACGCTTTGGTCAGCATAAGAGAGAAGCTTACAGAGGACTTCGATTATTTCGATTCAGCTAAGAGACTTCAGTTAGACAGGTAATTATCCTACACCCAGCCATGATACAGGTTCAACGGTTCACAAAACCCAACGAGTGACCATTGTCTTTTCAGTAGTTTAATTCCTTTGTGTAATTTGTACCTTTCGCATGCCAAGCGATAACTCGTCATGCAAATGACGAGTGGTCTCATCAAAAGGATGAATGATGAGTAGTTTACATCACCCCATCAATTAACTGGTTAACCTTCTAGGTTCGTTACGTGGTGGAGATAAGCGGGCCTTTTCATTTATTTTTTTTTTAGAAATGAAAAGAAATTGTTAACCGGTTTAAAAATTCAATCCCACCCCAAATTTCGTTACGTAGTGGAGATTTGGGCTTCTCATCCATTTCCTCGGAAATGCGATGAGAAAATAGAATGTTATCTAGTAGAGGTTTCAACAATCAGTTTTAAATTCAACCCCACCCCAAAATTTTGTTCACTTGTGTAGTTTTGGTATGTCCTTGCCAAAATTAATTTTGAAAATACATGGGGCTTATAGTTTTTTTGCATTAATGGGGGGGGGAGAAGAATTTATATATGCCATGATAGATGTTTAGTCTAACATGAGGATGAATTCGATTAAATTTATCGACTTCAAGTTTGTGTTGGTAATCAGCCAAATGTAAAATGCGGAGGAACCTGCGCCCTAGCTCCGTCGTGGTTACCCACGTCGGGCTGGCGCTTTGGTATCATGAGCGTCTGGCAGTCCGCATGGCGGAAGGTTCGATGTCGGATTTTAGGGAGGCCCATTTCATCAAAAATGTGGCCGGCCCAGGGACGTCCGTGGACGATTCCCTATCAATCTGCTCCTGGTAGCTCTGTGGTTCACTCACGAACCCGGTACTTTGGTTACGACAAATTCCCACCTGGGAAATTTTACCATTCACAATTTTAAATAAGGAAAAGGCATTTAGATTTGATGATTTCTTGCATTGACAGTGATTTTAGAACGTAAAAGGTAGGAACATTCTTTACATGATCTTGGATACGAAAATTATTACAACGTTGGTTATGAGGATGCAGTAAGCTACAGTGAACAGTAAACGATTTTACCCTTAACATTTTAATTAATTAACAACGTGGATTAAAAGTGGATTTTAAAGTTATTGATGAATGAGGAAAATAAATTAGTGCCACCGAGTCAGAGTCAATCAGCACTATGTGCATTTTAACGAGTCATAGCAGAGAGTATGCTTGTTTGAGTCAATATTTTGTTTTTGTTATTATTATTAATTGAAATTCCTTAAAAGTTTAATTTAAATTTGGTTTAAAACTGACCGTAACTTGTAAAGGATTTAGAATGCTTGAACTATGACTGCTAAGACTTTTGCAACGAGGAAATTACATTTTATACATATATAGTTTTGGGAACGAATAAGGCCCCGAGGACCACTCATTTATATTCTTAATGACTGAAGTCTCCTAGCACCTCATGAAGGGAGCTTGGATTAAGGAGATAGTCAAGTTTATACGAGATAGTCACTTGCCTTATGTTACCCTAACTTTCGGATACATTGCCTGAAAATTTTAATCCATGTTAATATGTAAAGAAACGAAACGCTAATTATATTCCTCGACACGCTGTAAAATTATGTCCGCTATTACGCCAAGCGTATATAGTTAGAGTGGCGTACCGTGATTTAGGGTATAAACCGCCCGATTAATTAAAAGTTCTAGTTGAGAAGTAATAGATGTATAAATAGGCTGCAGTGACGAGAGATGTCTGTACATAGGTAAGCAGTAGTGACGAGAATGAATCCGTACACATACGAGGGGCGATCAGGTTGCTCTGACCCTAACATAGAAAGAGCGGCAATAGGGTTTCAATTTTGTTTTTATTTTTCAACATACTCCCCTGCAACTCCAATGCACTTTTCCCATCGGTGCTCCAACGCCTAGATACCTTGCAAAAAAAATTCTTCCGACTGGTCCTCCAACCATGAGTCCACAGCCCTTATCACCTCAGAATCATCAGACAATTTTTGCCCACGAATGTCATTCTTCAAATGTTTGAACAAATGGAAATCACTGGGGGCCAAATCTGGGGAATAGGGTGGGTGGGGCAACAATTCGAACGATGCATCTGCAATAGCGGCCCTCGCAATGCGTGAGGTGTGGACAGATGCATTGTCCTGGTGAAGGAGCACACCGCGAGTCAACATCCCACGCCTTTTTTCTTGATGGAATCGCGTAATTTCTTGATTAGGTCACTGTAGTATGTGTCAGTGATGGTTTGGCCTCTTTGTAGATAGTCCACAAGAAGGACACCCTTGCAGTCCCAGAAAATTAAGGCCATCACCTTCTTGGCTGACGTTTGCACCTTGAACTTCTTCGTTGGTGGAGAATGTGGGTGTTTCCACTCCATGCTTTGTGATTTTGTTTCTGGGTTGAAGTGATGGACCCATGTTTCAACCATAGTTACAAATCGGGCAAGGAAATCGTCTATATCAGCACGAAACTTGTCGAGAAGTTCTTGACTGATGAGCACTCGGGTACGCTTCTGATCTGGGGTGAGGTTTCGAGGGACCCATCTTGCAGCATTTTTTTTTTATTTGCAATTCCTGGGTAATTATGTTTTTGACAGTGCCATATGACAGGCCACACATCTCAGCAACATGACGACGGACTCAACTTTCCTTCAGCACCATATCGTGGACTTGGTTAATGTTTTCGGTCGCCATGACAGTTTTTGGTGCTCCACCTGCATGTTCATCCTCACACGACTCTCTCCCACAATTAAACTCACGACACCATCTCTTCACCATACTGTATGAAGGAGCAGTGTCCCCTAGTGTATCCACCAAGTCCTCATGAATTTTGGATACCGTCCACTTCTTCTCAAAATATTTGATCACCGCTCTCACCTCAGTTTTCTCCATTCTGGCACATTGACACAACTTCACTCAGTTATATCCCTGTAAAAAGGAAACTGTACGCTACTCAGACTTGCAATTCAGAATGGAAGCATACTAAGGATCACTAAACAATAACAAAATAAAAAATCAATCATAACGTCATTCCTTCTATGTTAGGGTCGGAGCAACCTGATCGCCCCTCGTATATACATATACTTATATGCTTTAAGCAAAGTTAGGCACAGCCAACTTATTTTGAATAACTAGAAGAGAATTAGGAGAGCATCACACGGCGTGGACGTTTCTCACATATTAACGAGATTTTTTTGTTAGTATATATATTTATATATTTTTTTTTTCCTGTCCGAAACATTGTTTCGTTTGACAGTTGAATATTTATCCTTACCACGTTGTAGCTTCGAAGGTTAAAAACTTTAAAATGCAGATTGTTTTAAAATTTTAAATATAAATATTGCAAGTTTGCTCCAAGTTACGGCATTTATTAAAGTGAAACAGGTCTAATATTTTAAATCCACTCGCGTGACAGAATAATAATTAATAATAAAATGGCACTAATAATAGTAACAATTAAAAGCAGACTTATTATTTTAATAATGTGCTTTAGGCACAAAAGTTTTTTGAGGTATGTAACAATACTAGCTCAGCGAATACATCACTAGAATTTTATAGTTACTTTTCAGAAGAAGGTATATGATTATATTAGCAAACTTTATTTTAAGCGCCAATTATGAGTATATTTATATTATATGAATATGTAGACGTCGACGTCAAGATTTTTTTTTGCGCCCCTATAACAAGTATTTTCCTTCGGATATTGGATAGCTACCGATAATCCTGGAAATCCATTCTGCCATCGCAGAATGATAATGATTAAACCACAACGGTTTTAGTTTCTAACTTTGCCACAATAATATGCTAAGCATATTTTAGAATGAGTAGAGAGAATTAAAGATTCTTCAAGTTTTAGTGATGTTAGTATTTTAATGCATTTAAAGATCGCATAAATAATTATTATTATTTTATTTCAGGTAGTCAGGAGTAAATCAGTCTCAATTTTTCCTTTACCTTGTACCTCAGTACGGTTCGATTGATTTTAAGTATTTAAACATAAAGTTAACACCTGAAATTAAATAAGATAAGTTTGCAGTAAAATTTAAAATAAGATAAGTTAAACAGTGCCAATAAATTTAGAGAATAAATAAATTATATTAAATAAATAAATTACGCAGATAATTTGAGCCTAGAGTCAGAACTAATTAAAAGTTGAGTTAAAATATCTACTAATTAGACTAGGCAGGCTTAAAGTACGTATTAGTTTTGAAGAACTGTTTGTTTTGATTGCCTAAGCAACATGAAAATCATTGCGATTTTAGTTATTTTAAACGGATTTCTTCCATACGTAAAAGCTTCTAATTTTATTTATCTGTTGAACAAGTCCTTTGACTATCCTTATAATATAATTACAATTTTATTATTAACAACATTTATTATTAGTATTTTTATAATTTTCATAATTTGTTACTGTCAATGTCAACGCAAGAAATCTATTACTTATGACCATGAGTGTACCAACGAATTACCGTTAAGCAAACTTAATAATGATCCACCGTCCATTGATCAGATTTACGATGATGTTGCACCGATTGTTGAAGTGGTACCATTAAAAACGAGTCACCCGCCAATTCCCCCACCCCTGCCTCAGTCCATTATTATTCAACCTAGGGTACAACTAGAAGTTCAAGATCTATCCAGAAATAGTTTAGTCACTAAAGACTACAGTATAGATTTGCCGAAGAATATTTTATCCGTTAAAGATAGAGTTCAGAAATTTGCCGTACGCAAGGGTCCTAATTTTGTTCAAAACAGTCGCAAAATGGAAAGTGAATTGCCTATTTCACCCTGTGTTCAGCCAGTTGTAAAAGTTAAAGAGTTATTTGCGAATCAGTCACCAGTGAAAGTCGAGAAAGTTTTAAATGTCACTTTAAAAGCAGAAAGTAAGCCAAATTCTCAGGTTTCCGAACGTATTGTATCGTTCACAGACCATATTTTTTACGACTTCACGTTCGCCTAGAATTTTTATATTAATTACGATTCAAATTTTAAGTATAATTCATTTTTTACGTTTGATTGTACCTTATGCAAGGTTTATTAGTCATTTAGTTTGCTAGCAGCTTTCCAAGTTTTGTTATTGTACGAGCACGGAAGTGTTCAAGTAAACACACTGTCGCAAGCGCGACGATATTTTTTCCCTTTCCATCCCGCCTATGATGTAATTTTCAAAAGTCCTTGACTTCCATTTCGATTCTCGCAGCGCTTACTAGACTTTGTTTGTAGTAATTTAAAGTTTTGTACACGTTAACGCGTCATGTTGGTAGTTAGCGAATCATGGCGTTGCATTTTCTTCTTCCGTTCCTTTGCTTGCTGCCCGAAGCAGCGATTTTCCCCCTCCACCTCTCCGACGGCATCCCGAACGTACCCGAAGATGTCGACCGAAAACGCCGACAAGCGAGCCTACGATTTTCTTCGCTGTAGAGAAATTAGTTCAGTCCTTCCAAGCGACTACGAAAATGCAACTTTGCAGGAACTTTGTCAGCGAATTCCTTTCTCCGCACTGTAGCTCTCTCCCGAGTACTTTGAACACGCTGGAAGCTTAGAAAACACTTAGCATGGAAATTACTACAACCAGTGGCGTTCGTTCATTAAAATTTTATGGGACCAGTTTAGTTCCGCATATAGCCATTAGAATTTGATTTTCACGATAGAACTTCATGTCAACAATGTTAGGGATATTTTTTGTTACATACATAACTTTTGCCATAAAACGTCGCATTTATGCACTTCAGACTAATCACGACCAATAATTTTACAAGGGAACAACAAGACGAAATTTTTTTTGTTTTTCTCGCAAAATTTTCCCGTTTTTTATAGAGATATTTATAGTAAGTAACCTTTTTTGGGAAATTGACGCACTTTTCATTAGAATTACGATAAAGATAAACAAAATTTTGATCGAAATCAGGGAAATTTTTACAAAGGGTAATTTTAGCACTTTATGCACATAGAGTAATCAAAATTTGTCAGCAACATGCCCAGGCTAAGCTTCGGTGATTAGCACAGGTTTTTATTATTTTTATTGTGTTTCAAATTTGAATATCACCCTTTTAATTCCCTAATGCTATATTTTGTTACCACCTGGAGTTTCAACGAAACTCAGAAGTAGCATTTACTGAAATTTTGTCTTACATTGCATATTTATGAACCACGGTAAATTGCACAGGCCTATCGTTTATTAGGAGGCCATTAGAGGCTTGTCAAAGCAACCTCTTAGGACACTAATAGCTTGCTTTGCGCAACACAAATTTTATATATATATTTTAAGGGTTCACAACATAATTTATTTTATAATTTTCAACAGAATTCAGAACATGCTTGCAACACTTACTTTTGTTTATTAATTCTACATTTTGTAATTTTGAAGGAAGTCTATTAATTACAATAAATTATTCCAGTTTATTAGGACACGTAATGGTATTTTAATATCAGGCTCAGGTCAATTTATTGTCATTCAGAATTTGAATAATAATTTGAATACCCACAGATCTATTCAGATTAACGAGGGGCAATCTATATTTTTTAATTATCAGGATTTTTCGCAGATTATTGTAGACCAACAAATTTTACATACAAGAATTATAGCTTTCGAACAAGTAAAAATGAAGGAAATTGAGTTACTACCTAATATTCCCAAGAATTTATCTGATTTCACTATTCCCCAATGGACTCCGCTTGAACTTGCTTTAAAGCAACTTAATCAATCAATTAGTAAGAGCATCTCATTTCAGGAATTAGTTTTAAACCCTTTGCCCATGTCTATATTAGTTTTTGTTATTTGGAATGTTTTATTAACCGCAACCCTAGGATATTATTTGTATAAACATTATCAGCTTTCTAAACAGGTTCACTCAGAGCGTCACGGTAATAATTAATAGTTTAAGGCAACACATTAATCATGGACATTAATATTTTAATTACGGTTGTATACTTTATGTAAATTTTCCTTATTTATTTTCAAAGAGTTATGGCAATTATTTTATCTATTTATTTAATTTATTTTATTTTGATGAGACAATTTAATTTGATTTTAAAGAAAAGGCAATGGAAATAAGTTGGTATTGTGTACTTGCATGAACATGAATTATACATTTCCTATCCTTCACTATTTCCTTTCTTTGTCATAATTTTCCCTTTAGGAACGCCATGGACAAGCAATGCCTACACCATCCATGGGCATTTTTCATGACGGACATCCGCAGGCAGTCTACTATTACCAGGCAGAAAGACTTATTACCATTCTACGAGGGAGACATGCAGACATTTCTAATTATTACTACACGGAGACTACCTTTTACAGGAAGGATGTAGTCAACCATGCATTTCCCAGTATAGCGGACTATACACTATCAACGACACCTAGTGATGGAGCTAGATAAAATTTCCCTCCACACTGTTTGCAGTTCAAACAACAACTTTTCCCCATCTCCCAAGTTCTACGGGTAATTTACCACATTTTTTACATTGCCCCAATGCAGTCAAGACGACAAGCAATCCAGAAAGAAGAAGAAGCATAGAAAACATACATTCTACAAACAGCAGTTCCGGTCACAAACAATAATTACAGAATTGTGCTACAGTGTTTCTACACATACACATGCGAGCTCCTATCATGTGTATCTATTTGGTCATCTAACATGCATTATGGGAAACAGTACTTTTCCATAGCCCTTATACACATTTTCAGTTTTGTGCCATGCATGAGTACCAGTTTTATATGCATTCAAGTTTACATTATACTACAAGGAAGCGACAAGCGCCAGTGGTGTCAATTGACCAGTGCATCAACTAGTGCATATTTTTTTTTTAAGAAGAAGCTTTTACAATGGATATCCAATTGCACATGCAAGCTATAACAAGCATAACTACAGCACTTTCAAATATTGCAGAAAGTATGCTTTAGTTTTATGCAAATGTTTCTCCCAAACAGTTAATTGTGTTTCACCAACATGGTACATAGTTAAAAATACAATTGCACATTGGACATTTTCTGATATTTTCAATCAGAGTAGACAGTTGGTAAGATACTGCAAGATTATTTTTTTTTGTGTGTGTGCAGTCATACAAAGGTATTCACCAAGCCATATATATGTATACAGTGTACAGATTAACGTAGAAAAGAAAATTGAACGCTATAGTTATGTTTTACCAGCGACAGTTATCATTGTAACCAATTATATGCATTGAATATTGTATTATAATACATTGGAATGTGCAACATAGCCGTGCAAGTTCATATATTCAATGATGTTAGGAGTGAACTGGCTACGTAATTAGCAAAACGTATTACACAGGCTTTAACACAAGACAAAACATTGAGATATATATATTGTGTCAATATTTTACATGCCTATTTAGGACGAATGTGACTATTCACATTTTATAGACTTACGTGTGTACCCTTGTCAGGGTTTGTAGCGTATTTACGGGCTCCAATCTTAAGAAACAGTGGGAACTATGTTTTGTTTTGTAAGACGCTCCAGCCGTTTGTCTCGCTGGGCGACACAGAGTAGAAACCGCTTGGCTAGGCATCACAGACTATTGACTAAGTGATCACGCAACGAGCAATTCTACATAATAAACATTACGTACGCACAAACGTGGTACATTAAGAGTTTTATCGCTTAACGACACGAACGTTTGTGATTTCTAGTCTTATAATATTACATATTATTGTGTTTTACATCGTATAAACATACGAATTTGTTAGTATTACTGGTATTATTTATTATAATGTTTAGGGAATAAAAAAAAAATTTTAGCAATTAGGACAATTAGTGATAGTTATGTTCGGTGGTCTTATTTTGTATATTTGGTTTTTCTAAGAAAATATATGGAATTGGCGAACCTGGGTCATGTCAAGCTTTGCGATTTGACTTTTAAATTTTCAAAGGAGAAAATTTTTCTCCGCCGGGGCAAACGTATTAATCCCTAAGATTGTATGTTTATTTTATTAAGTCTCTCTGAACGCTTCATGTTGACCAGGGCATTCACTTGTTTTTCTCAGCTGTCTCAAGCCTCTTAGGCATGTTTACAATGCATTGTGTTGTGCCATGCAAACCTCCTGAGCATTCAGGAACAGGTAACACTTCTGGTTTTAGAGTCAGCCGTTTGCATGGTAGCAATTATGATAATCACACGATTCGGCGATTCGGCATCGAGGAAGAGCTCGATGGCCAGGGAAGATAGAGGTGAGACAAGCTGGGAGGTGACTGGACTTTTGGAATTGAGTTGGTAGAGAGAGGTGGTCAGCAAGGCAGGAGGTCGATAGTGGAAGCACGCTTTGGTCAGCATAAGAGAGAAGCTTACAGAGGACTTCGATTATTTCGATTCAGCTAAGAGACTTCCGTTAGACAGGTAATTATCCTACACCCAGCCATGATACAGGTTCAACGGTTCGCAAAACCCAACAAGTGACCATTGTCTTTTCAGTAGTTTAATTCCTTTGTGTAATTTGTACCTTTCGCATGCCAAGCGATAACTCGTCATGCAAATGACGAGTGGTCTCATCAAAAGGATGAATGATGAGTAGTTTACATCACCCCATCAATTAACTGGTTAACCTTTTAGGTTCGTTACGATATTAATGAACATAGAACACGAATGCACGTCGTTATCGAGCAGCGAAGAAAAAGAACCAACACTTGGAAACCACAGGGGGAAAAAAATATTTTCCTTTGCAAACTCACAGATTATCTTCACGTGACCAAACTTTCGCTCTGATTGGCTGCTACCACAGAATCTATCAGAGGCGCCAGTTGTAATTAGAACACGGCCTAGTCGCCAAAACCAGTCTAGTAGCCAGCCTGGCAGTCATCACTTCCAGCCAGGTAGCCAGTCCAACGACAACTAGAGCGTTCCTACTAAAAATCCAGTCGGCCTTTAGATCCTGATTCGATTCGCAACTAGTGTAAGCCGCCCTCGCGGTGGAGTGGTTAGCACATCGCGCCACGACGCCAGGAGTTCCGGGTTCGAATCCCGGTCTGGGCATGTATGTGTGTGAGTGTCCATTCATCAATTTCATCACATCACATCACTTTCTAAACCTGGTTTTATCAACAAAGGTGTACCTCAGGGGACTCCCCTGGGTACCCTTTTGTTTATTTTATTTCTAAATGATATAGAAGATGTTGTAAAGTATTCTTAATGTCTTTTTTATGCTGATGACTTGAAGCTGTATGCAGAGATTAATGATGTGAATGACCATTATAAACTACAAACGGACATTAATGCAATTAAGAAGTGGTTAGATAATAATCAACTTTCAATCAACTTATCTAAGTCAGCTGCAATGGCCTTCTCACGCAAGAGACAGCACTCCTGCTACAATTATAACATAGACAATGTGGATCTTAGTCTTGTAGAAGATGTTAAGGATCTTCGAGTTTTTCTTGACAGGAAACTTAACTCTAAGGTGCATCTTAATCATATGGTGTCAACAAGTAGAAAACTGACAGGTTGGGTCATAAACAAATGGCAAGGTCTGAACAACCTCCACCTTCTCTTAGTTATGTACATGGCTTTTGTCAGACCCATTCTGGAATTCAGTTCTGTGACATGGAATTTTTCCTGTGGTGTTGGAAAATGTGACATCATTGAGAATAAACAAAAGAAATTTCTTTCCTATTTATATTTTAGATTTAAACTGTTTAAATTATTTTATAGTTATGACAACCTATTGAACAAGTTAAAAGTTGAATACCTTTCAGCTAGAAGAAACAGAAATGACATAAAATTCGTTGAGAAAATTTTAGAAGGTTGCTACTCTGTCCCTACGCTTTTATCGAGAATATCTATAAGAGCTACGCCGTATCGAGTACACACTAATGGGTCGTTATTGACAACATCTACAGATTATAAATATAATGAGTTTTTAAACTCCGTAGTCAGTAGTTATAATGGTTTCCAACTAGCCCTAAAGATCAATTGTATTTTAATCATTCATCAGGCCTATTTTAATGACTTATCATGTACACTTTAATGTATATATCATTCATATTTTATTGTAAATCTTATTGTATTTAGTATTTATTTTGTACAGTCACATCTTTATCATTCGATCGTGCATTATAAATGTATGACTTTTTTGTATTTACATGTATACGTACTGCTGTACTAAGGCCAGCCAGCTGTTTTTCAGCAGGATAATACTTGCATAAATAAATCATATCATCACTCATCCCCATCTTCGAAAATTAGTCAAAAGTGGCAGAAAAAGCTAAATAAAATAAAACTAATCAACTAGTTTAAGTCCAACTGGACAATCAAACAGGAAATCATATGTTAGACCAAGAAACACTACGATTTTTTTCCATTCGGCTAGCCTGCAAGGAAAGTTGTCGCTTGAGAAGTTCATGCAAATGTGTTGGCATAGTACTTCCATTCAAGTCTACAGGAAAATCGACGTAACTCTATTCTTGAACAAATACTTGTAAACAGTGACGGCAATTAGGAGGGGCAGTTGCCCCCTCAGTTTTCGCTACTTTTGCCCCCGCACTATGCTAAATCTTATCTACTCGCAGAGAAGGTAAGACAGATTTTTTTCCTGGCTTGGCAAAACAGCCTATGGTATCGGCACTAGTCGCGTCGTGTAGGATGACTCATTCTGTTTCCGTAGCAAGTTGTCACATGTTGCGAAACCACGTTAGTGAGCAGCTGTGTTGATTTACGTGGAACGTGTTTCGTTTACCCCTCCAGGTTTTTGTGTATAACATTGCTTTTCGCGATGAGTATTCAAGATGAACAGCGACATGCCATAAAATTTTGTTGGCGTTTAGGGAAAAGTGCTGCGGAAACATATGCAATGTTTCAACAGGCATATGCCGATCAAGACAGACTGAGTAGTGAGTAGAGCCACAGTATTACCAAGGAGTCATTGAGAGACTGCGACAGCACGAAGCAAAAAAGAGACCGCATTTGAAGAACTCCTTCATATTGCACCACGATAACGCACGCCCGCATATCGCGCGGGCTCTTCAGGATTACGCGACGAAGAGAAAAATAGAAATTTTCCCGCATCCACCATACAGCCCGGACCTTGCAGCCTGCGACTTTTGGCTATTTCCACTTTTAAAGTCCGCTTTACGTGGTCGTCATTTCATGACGAACAAAGAAGTGATCACCGCAGCGCAAGTTTTCTTCAGTTCGCTACCTGACGACGAATTTTCAAAGACATTCAAAAAGTGGCAGGAGCGTATGGACGCTTGCTTAGCTGTCAATGGTGCCTATTTTGAAAAAGATGTACGTCTACTCGATATGGCTGATTCTGAATAAAAATTTTGTGGTTTGTAATTTTTTTTGTTTCATTTTCATGATTCTTGGAGGGGTACATGCTTGTCTTTTAACTGCTACGCAGTCACGACTTTTTGACCTATTGCGCTCATTTTGGTATCAATCGGCAGCTAATGAACTAAATTTTCACCCTAGTACATTTGCTAGCCAATCGAGGTCGCTGTTTTCCTATACACGAATTAGTCTCACCTTCTCTGCGACAGCCTTTGTACTTTCTTTGCACCCGTAGTTTTGGCACCCTGCCCCCCCCCCCCCCGGGTTTTGGGACCCAATCGCCGCCACTGCTTGTAAATAAAGAGGATCATTTTTTGATTCTAGATAAGTTTGGTGAATTTTGCTGTGGAAAATCATGGCTAAATATGTGCTGCCATATTGACGTAATTGGCCTGTGAAGTAAATACAATTTGCAGTTTATAGCTAAAATTAGAGAAATGCAATTTTTTTTTTAATGTTCCATAGTTCTAGTCCGCCTGCCATTTGTGTTTGGCACAGGACTGCGCAAGGTACACGAAATAAGTAATTATGCCACATAAAACATCACACAGCACTTTGAATTTTCTGATATACTGCTGTGTGATACTAGGAAATTTCGAAAATTTTTATGTAGGCTTACACTTTGAGTAACAATGAGAGTATTCTTCTTGACTAGTTACTGTAATTTTATCACATTGCATGTATTTGATTGATTTATTACTTAGGTATCTTTTAGTTCGCTTTTCTGCCACCTGTGCGCAATATTTTCCTGCCTTTCACGTTCTTTTTTTTAGGAATACTTGGCCAAAAGGGCCCCCTTTTGGGAACGCCACTGTGAGTGATGATATGATGAAATTAATGAAGGGGCGCTCACAAATACTGGCGTACCCAGGGGAGGAGCGATGGACCAATAGTCCTCCCGAAATTTTGAGAATATCGAAATTTTCAAATGAAAGGAATAAGGTACTCGGGGGGAAAAAACGAAGTGGAAAAATTACAACTTCCCTTAAAATGACATATGATTTCTGTCTGAACAATTTGTGAAATGAAGGTTAGAAACGGTATTTACGAAATATTTTATAGTGAATCCCGCCTCTACCTTAGAGCAGAAATCTGAAATCCACTTTTACAATTCCGAGGAAAAAAGATTTTGTGTATGCTAGTGCTCACAAAGAACACCCATGCCTGGATTTGAACCCAGAACCCTTGGCTTCGTAGGCCGCTGTGGCAACCATTCCGTCACAGAGATCGGCGTACATACATAAGTATGTTATATATATATATGCATTAATTACACATAATTCACTTCCCAAACATACACAAACTCGGGAGATGAGACAGATATCTTTCCCTTACCTTGTGAATTAAAAGACGGACTCTTGCGTAACAAACCCTGCAACAAAAGCAGGACAGGATTTAGAGCAGACAAAGGGAAGAGAGAGGGAGCTGTTATAAATAAAACGTCACATGTCACCGAACGTAACGATGTTGTATTCTCTTTCCTCGGATCACGAACTTCAACTGTTAAATTCGTTCCCACGACCGCAGCGCCCAGCGGGGGCGGAAACGCAACACGTAGCCGAGCACCATGTACGTGCTGGCATCTGGTAGCCAAGCCGGGAATTACCGACACTTTGTGGGACAGCTCGGGGCAATAAACAGCCTCGCGGAAGGACCGGTAGCAGGGGAAGACTTGATAAGCTGCGAGGTGTCGTAAGGATCAAAGGATGTCGAAACGGAAACATGTTCTGCTTGTTTCTGAAAAATAACAGTTCAAGTCGCTGCAGGATATGTTTCAAGGGAATAAAAGGGAGGTTATTTGTTCCCCGCCCGTGATTCATAGGAACAAGCGTAAGCATTCATCAAGAACAGTGCTTCTTTGCTCTTGTGCGGAGGGAACTTGGTAGGCAGAAGCGACGAGGTGCTTGTCATAGAGTGTCAGTTTACAAATTCATACCATAAGATCTTTCTGAGACGGTATTATCCTAGAACAGCTCAGTTAGTATATGCTTTGTAAAGTAGAAATAAGTCATGAGTGCCACGAAGGGGGAGGAGGGGAGTCATGACGCAAACCGCACAATCAGAATTTCGGGCAAAGTGTTTAGTATAGCTACGACGCCAAGGGTGTCCCGGGTTCGAATCCCGGTTGTTCTTTGTAAGTGTCCCTTCTTCAGTTGCATCATATCATCGCCCCTCTTCATATTCGCGATTAGCTAAAATTGGCAAAAATGCGAAGTAAAATAAAACAATCAAATCTAATACTTCGTATGTATATGTGTGTGTGGTGTGTGTGCCTTGGCCTATCTCCTGACTGCCAGTCTCCCTCCCACAATCTTACCTAGAGGTGTGAAGATCTTCAACCGTGATGGGGTGACGTGGGGTCAGCACGTCGAACCCTCAGTCGTTAAAGGAGATATCCGTGACCAGGTTACGCTACTCACTCGTAGCTCCCCAATTTCCTCACGATGGTGGGTTGCCACCGGTCCTATACACAGGCCGAGAACCCAGAGACTGAACCCAGGCGGACTCGAACCCATGCCGTCCCGCAGTCAGAGTCCAAAGCACAGCGCATTAGACCGCACGGCCACGAAGGAGGGGTATACATAAAAAAATAATACATCTTGGCACCATACTGCGATGAGACGGGTTGTGTGGTAATCCTTTGCGCAACAAACAAAATATATTTGCTTAGTAATTCATGCACGTTAGCTGCTTTCAAGCCACTTTTGCTACATTTATAATCCATTAGATGAAGAAAAAGGAGAATTCGGGGGATCAAGTAAAGTGTTCAGTAATAGGATAGTAGAAGACACTCTGTCGTAATTAAATGCTTTGTGGAGGGCATTATGACATTATCTGGGAGGGGGACGTGCCATTGAGCCAATGGGGGGCACGCCTCAGAATGAAGAATTATTAGTATTATTAGTTATTATCAATTCAAATTGATATCCCGACCAGGGGTGCCCATGCCCCCCTCCCAAATCAAGTCATCCGTTCCCCCCAAAACATATCATTCGCGCCCTCTAACTATATCGTAATCCCTACAAGTATTTAATTACGTGTGTTAGCTTTACCAACACTAAGCATTATATTTTAAGAAGTGATGTTATTAATGAATATGGAGAATATCGCTTATGCATTGTAATGCAGCTATAGTATAAAACTTCACATTCACCTGAGTAGAGCGCCAAACACACATCCTCGTAACACACGGTTGCGAGCGAAGCGAGCAAGATAATTTTTACATCCATTTCTATCCGGACTTTCAAGAGTATTAATTTAATGGGGTATCACTACTTTCTTAGGATCCCACGATATTTATTATTTTCCCCCATTTGGCGCCGAAAACGTGTGGATACCATATCGCTAATATAGTCCCCACAATATAATGTTCGAACTCTCCTCCTGTACAGAAATCCCTTCATCTAAGATTTAACACTTTATCAAGAGCTTCATATCTCCCATATTCAATCCTCCCACCAAAATTTCCAAGCCAATTTTAGCCTTACTGTTGATATTGAAGAGTGGATATTGCCTCCTCCAAAAAATAATTCTCAGTCTACACACCAGAATTTTCGCAACAGTCTAAAACAATAGTAATAAACTAGATTTGGATACCCTCCCTCAATTTAATGCTCAATTCCCCTCTAACTAAAATACCTCCCATAATCTAAGACCTAGAGTTGGATACTGTCCCTTCCAACGTTTAATTCAGAACCCCCCCCCCCCAGAACCCACGTGTCAATTAAGGCCTAATATGTAAGAATTGGATATTTCTCACTCCCCCTCGATAATGCCTTTAAACACTTTCTTTTCTTCATCTAATGGATTAAGTATGGTGCATTTAAGGTGTAAATGTTTTACATATTTTGGATAAATATATAAATGTCGATTTTTACATTATTTGAAGGGGAAAAATTTCCCCCAAAAATCTCGATGGCGCAGCCTGCGCCATAATCCCCCTTGTGGGCACCCCTGATCTCGACAATTTCGATCAGATCATATTGGGCAAGCAAATCGAAATGTAAGGATATATGCATATTACTATTTTTTATATTGTAACGACCCTGCTTGGTCGCCATTTAATTATTATTAGACCTTGCGTGGTCGCTATATTCTTTTTAGTCGGATGAAAGAGTTAAGCGGAATGTCCCTGCGAGGCGTACGCTTTTAGTTTAAATGTATTCTGAAAACGTTAACGGTTCCACCTCTACGTTTACGAGCTTCACTCATTATTAGACCCTGCGTGGTCGCTATATTCTTTTTAATGTTATCAATTATTGTCATTTACATTGTTCAACTTGTTGTTTAGAATAGCAGAGTCCTGCGAGGCTCATTATTAATTGTATTGTCTGAATGCACACAGTTTTAGTTTATATTGTCACGTGCATCTAGTGATTTTCCCACTAGTAATTTCTCAATGTCAAAACCTTGATATTTCTCAGTACGAAGGTTGCAATATGTAAAGAAAATGAGTTAGCAACGCGTACTTGTAGTAAAAATTTTCACCACCCATGCGCCACCGCGAGTATAAAACCCAGCACAGCGAGACCGGAGCTCAGTTGGCTCCCGGATGTCAACTGGCAAACATCTTGGGAAAAACCGGCCATCCAGCCAGAAGCCTAGCAGCCATCCCAGAAGGAAGGAAGGAGGAAGAAAGAAGAAGAAGCAACCTAACTACCCGGTCTAGGTGCCAGGTTCTACCTGCCTGGCTTGACTAGGAGCACCTAGACCTCCTTCCTAACCTGCCGCCCTTGTACAGGAGACACCGGTCGGCTTGCCAATTCCTAGCTAACGCCGGGGGTGTCGCGGCATCCTTAAATCCTTTACCCAGCGCCCGCTTGTCGGAGGTGCCGGCTGGCTACGGCCAGTTCCTAGCTTTGGTTGGGGGTACCGCGCACATACTACTTTCTCTTACAGGGGAGCCCGTGACGTCAGCAGAGAACAGCGCCCTAAATAAAATTAGGTCCCTATACTCCCCCTGGCGCCTCACTGCGAGGAATAAATTGAATGGTCCCTTCCCCCCTTTTTGAATCCAGAAGTGGTGAATGCACGTGTATGGTAAATGTAAATGCACTTGAGTGATAAAGGTTAAAGACTAGTGTGCTAACAGACTTTCTTACGATAAGTTTATAATAAATATATATACATATAAAGCTGTTGTTCACGTTTTACCCAGCAAGCCCTGAGATATCTAGAATCTGTGTTCAACGACTGGTAAGAAGTTAGCATTTATGGGTAGACTTTTGCCGTCCTCCTAATTGAAGTGTTTAGAGTGTGGTGGGACGTTGCAAAAGTATTTGGCGCCATAACGTGGGGCCGACAGAATTGTGCAATTAAGTGAAGTCAACCGAACCGTGCATTAAAAGGACTGTCCAGTGAAAGTGAAAGTGTGGACTGTATTAAACATGGAGCAAGAATTTACTGGTATGAACCTGAGAAGTAGGGGGAGGAAGACCATGGATTCAGAGTCTGGATTTGGTTGCTGTGAAGAACTGGGAGAAGAGGCAGCATATTTCCAGTGTTGCCAGTGCCTGCGCCAAATTCACTGGAACTGTGATGGAAAAGATGTGGCTACCTTCCCTGCTGTAGGAGTTAAATGCCAGACGTGTGAAGGTGCTCCGCAGACCCAAGTAGCGGAGACCGCAATACAAGAACCAAGTCCGCTGACCAAGCCTCCATCAGACCATTGGTTGTTGGAATGGCTGACGAAAGATAGGGAAGACAGAAAGAAAGAGAAACAGGAGGAAGACAAGATGCGCAAAAGAGAGGCGGTTCAAGCTGAAAAGCTGAGAAAAAAGGAACTGTTAGAACTTAGATCCTTAATAGAGTTTCATGAAGAGAAAAGAGAGCTAGAAAAACGAGAAATTGAAGAGAAAAGAGAGTTAGAAAAACGAGAAATTGATGAGAAAATGCAAAAGGACTTTGAAACTCTCCGAGCTTTAATTGAGAGTCAAGAGGAAGTAAGAAGAAAAGAAAAAGAGGAAGAGGAAGCCAAAAGACGAAGAGAAAAAGAGGAAGAAGAAGAAAAGCGTAGGAATGAACTGCAAGCCCTCTTTGCCCAGCAGAGGACTGACATAGAAGGTCTTAAGGCCGGAGTAGAAAGTATCCAAATTACTTCTCAGCAAGATATAGTAAAGGTTGAGGAAAGATTAAAAGAGGCTCTTCAGGAAAAACTAGAACCATTATCTCAGTGGCGCGGACAAGTAGAGATTACAGTGGAGACCATTGAGAAAGCTGTCCAAAACTTGGGTGACAAGACCGAATCCATCGAGAAAGTCGTGCAGGAACAGAAGGAAGTGATGGAGTCAATGACCTCAACTCTGCGGAAGGACGTAGAGCAGGCAGCTGAAGAGAAGGTGAATTCTCTTAGGGTAGAGACAAAGAAGCTTGAAGTATCTCTGCGAAGAGAAATGCAAGATCAGACAGGAACGTTTGTCCAGAGGGTAAGCGAACTTCAGGTTCAGTTCCAAAGATTGAATGTTCAGCCAGAACCCACTCCAGATGTTCATTCCAGCCCTTTTACTCCGGATAGAGATCTGAATCCGGATGCTACTCCTTATGAGCCGCCGAGGTTAGCTGAGAAACCTCTATTCGCTGCAAACAGAATGAAGGCTGATGGAAGAAAGAGGCCTCGATACGATGATACTTCAGATGGATCGCCACCTAGAAGAAGGCCAGATTTTAAGATGCCTAGAATGGCGGATATCGCCCACATCCCTAAATTTAAAGGCGACATTGAAGCTCAGTCAGCTGAAAAATATCTTCGGGAGCTCAACGTCAGCTTTGAACTTATGCAGGTACCCGAACATTATAGGCTAGAGTTGCTTCCTAGAGTCTTCACTGATAAAGCTGAACACTGGCTTGCAGGGAATATTGATAGTTTCGTGAATTATGCTGACTTTTGCGCCAGGTTCAAAGGAGAATTCGCTTCTGAGAAGGCTAGACAACGGCAGCTAACCGCTGTGAGAAACAGGAGATATTCCAGACTTGTCCACGAAAGTATGGAGAGCTTTGCCTGGAGCGTTTATGCGGCCTATAGAAACCTGAGTGATAACTTTAATGAGGGAGAAGTACTTAATTTGATCATCGGGCAACTTCCTTATAGAATGCGAAACCTTTGTTTAGCACATGCGCCTAGAACGGTAGATGACCTAACTCATTTCCTCAAGGATTTTGAAATCTATGATGAACCAGATGCATGGAGGAACAAAGATGAACCGAAGGGAAAAGAACAGAATTCCTCAAGAAACTATAAAGTCCGGAACATAGAAACGAGGTCAGAAGGTAATTATCAGCGCCCTCAACGTTTCACTAATGAAAGAGGAGGCAGGCGTGATTTTAGAAGAAACTCTTTCCGACCTTACCAAAACCAAAGACGTAGATCTCCTGACCCAATAAGTATCCGTGAGGGTAGAAGTAGCCCTAGTCCTCCGAGACGACAATTTTCGGGTGAGCAGAATGAGATTCGCGGACCTCCATCTCCTAGACAAAACATTACATCGGAGCAGGAGGAGGCCGTAGAAACCGCGCGAGAGTTTCATCAAAATCAAAGGTCCCAGTCTAGCCAGACAAACTAGGACCTTGTCTAAATGCTTCGTTCCTGTTTAGGCAAGGGACTTCGATGGAGCGGCCCAAATTAATAGATAAAGATGTCCAAGAGTTACAAGTAAATTTCCAGCTAACAGAAACTGAAGAGACCATTTTACAAAAGGAATTGAAGTCTGCAAGGGAATCCAAAATTAGATACAGATCTCCAGTGGTGAAAGCTAAATTAATGGACTTTACAGTGACCTGTGTGATTGATACTGGAAGTGAATGCTCGATCCTTAATTATTCAATCTGGACTAAGTTAGTAGATAAGATACCTGGCATACAGATCCAGAAAGTTCCAGAGGTGCGATTGGTAGATTTCTCTGGAAGTCATAAGAAGCGTGTCATCGGAAGTAGACGTGTGGGACTGGAGATCGGAATTGTGAAATATATTGTTACAGATCTTCTTTTAGTCAAGAAATTCATCGAGCAGCACGATGTAGAGATGCGATTCAGAAGAAGCTCAGTGAAGTTATTTTTCGGGAGAACTCCTGATCATGAGGAAGGGAATCCTCTGAATATTGAAGCAGTGCGGTACATCCACATGGCCCAGGAAGAGGATGTTGAGATGTATAAATCCGCGGACCTACGACGGAAAGTAGAGTCAGTAGATATTTTGACTGGTTCCCAAACACAGGAGTCGAGAAGTGTGCTGGACTGTACTCTGAAGAGAATCCCTGAGAAGCTCGTGCCAGTGAAGGAAGATAAGTGTGAGATGTTGCAGTGTACCGAAACTGTTCTTTACACGCCCTATTCTGTGCCACTTTTCCTGATGGAAGTTCTGGAGAATGAACTATATCTGTGGAAGACTTGGAACATTATCCGACCATCACGGTATCTATTTGTGAGTGTATTGGTTATCAGCTGGCTAGTTACTTTGTTCTACATTCTGTGTCAGATATTACAATGTATTATTCTTGGGTCATTAATCCATGTATTCATGCCTAACGAAGTCCTTCATCATTACAACTGGTCTTTCAACGAAGCAGACCGCAAATCTCCAACTGGAATCAAAAGCTGTTTCTAGCCAAGTCCAACGAGCGCACTAGAAATATCAAACGAAAATTTAAGACTAAAGACCATGCGCTCGAGCTGCACGAAGACGACTTGGTTCTTGTTCGAAATCATAAGCTTAGTTCGAGGAAGAATAGAACAATAGCTAAGCTCTTCGAAGTGTATATTGGACCTTATTTAGCCACTGATCTTCGGAACAACACAGCAATGTTAGTTCACCCCAGGACCAGGCAACCCATCGACCTAGTCAACTTCGACAACCTTCGCATCTACAGGTGTTCATCGGAGCGAAGAAGAGAAGTGGTAGGGGAAGAAGATGACCTAGTGACTAATGTGTAGAAGAAACAGACTCTTATTACCGTCATATTTTCTATTGAATTTTAAATTAATGTTTCATGAAAATTTTTCATAAATTGTAAGATTTAAATTTCTTCAAAATTTTCGCCCGAGGAAGGGGCATATGTAACGACCCTGCTTGGTCGCCATTTAATTATTATTAGACCTTGCGTGGTCGCTATATTCTTTTTAGTCGGATGAAAGAGTTAAGCGGAATGTCCCTGCGAGGCGTACGCTTTTAGTTTAAATGTATTCTGAAAACGTTAACGGTTCCACCTCTACGTTTACGAGCTTCACTCATTATTAGACCCTGCGTGGTCGCTATATTCTTTTTAATGTTATCAATTATTGTCATTTACATTGTTCAACGTGTTGTTTAGAATAGCAGAGTCCTGCGAGGCTCATTATTAATTGTATTGTCTGAATGCACACAGTTTTAGTTTATATTGTCACGTGCATCTAGTGATTTTCCCACTAGTAATTTCTCAATGTCAAAACCTTGATATTTCTCAGTACGAAGGTTGCAATATGTAAAAAAATGGGTTAGCAACGCGTACTTGTAGTAAAAATGTTCACCACCCATGCGCCACCGCGAGTATAAAACCCAGCACAGCGAGACCGGAGCTCAGTTGGCTCCCGGATGTCAACTGGCAAACATCTTGGGAAAAACCGGCCATCCAGCCAGAAGCCTAGCAGCCATCCCAGAAGGAAGGAAGGAGGAAGAAAGAAGAAGAAGAGCCTAGCAGCAACCTAACTACCCGGTCTAGGTGCCAGGTTCTACCTGCCTGGCTTGACTAGGAGCACCTAGACCTCCTTCCTAACCTGCCGCCCTTGTACAGGAGACACCGGTCGGCCTGCCGATTCCTAGCTAACGCCGGGGGTGTCGCGGCATCCTTAAATCCTTTACCCAGCGCCCGCTTGTCGGAGGTGCCGGCTGGCTACGGCCAGTTCCTAGCTTTGGTTGGGGGTACCGCGCACATACTACTTTCTCTTACAGGGGAGCCCGTGACGTCAGCAGAGAACAGCGCCCTAAATAAAATTAGGTCCCTATACTCCCCCTGGCGCCTCACTGCGAGGAATAAATTGAATGGTCCCTTCCCCCCCTTTTGAATCCAGAAGTGGTGAATGCACGTGTATGGTAAATGTAAATGCACTTGAGTGATAAAGGTTAAAGACTAGTGTGCTAACAGACTTTCTTACGATAAGTTTATAATAAATATATATACATATAAAGCTGTTGTTCACGTTTTACCCAGCAAGCCCTGAGATATCTAGAATCTGTGTTCAACGACTGGTAAGAAGTTAGCATTTATGGGTAGACTTTTGCCGTCCTCCTAATTGAAGTGTTTAGAGTGTGGTGGGACGTTGCAATATCATCAGTAAAATTCTGCATTTTTCATTTGACTTTCAGTTGTTTTTGATTTCACTCTGTGCTCAGCACAGCACTTAAAAATAAATATTATTATTATTGAAAATTTCTCCATCACGACTTTGTGAAAGGCCCTCACCGATAGCGTGGTGATAATATCGTCGCCTTGTAATCAAGAGGTCCCGGGTTCGATACCCGGTGGAGGCACATAGTGGTTCGGATTCCACTTTAAACTGTAGGTCCAGTCCCGATTAGCCTATCCCTATCTGTGCTTAAAGTGGACTTACAAAAGCTAATCAAGCAAACATTTTCGTGAAAACTCTCTTCTTAGCATGTCTGTCTGTCACATGTTGCCCTCATGCAACAGATTGAAAGAAAAGTACATGTTGCTACACATCGACCACTTCACGGTTCGAAAATGTGTAATTAGTTCTAAGTCTATGAGAGATATTAAGCAGATATGACGCAAGTGGAACGCCCTCTGGCCCACTTGCCTTAGATTGTCCAGGGCTACTCCCAGTGCGCATGCGTATTACCAAGCAACAGCCAACCACCTCAATCAAGAGCTCGTTTGAATTCCACATGGAAGAAAGAACTGGCCATAGGGTTTGAATTGAAATTTGAATCCAAGACACACAAGGTGATAATTGACTGAGTATACCAGCGAGACCGCCCCGTCTTAAGGGATGATTTCACCCCCAGCTCATAAGAAGATAGAAGTCACACTTCTTATTCAAATGTATTCCAGATGTAAACTTCTCACCAAGTGAGCCAATTAGGCTAAATAAAAAGTGTACTTTCAATGGTCGTAAGTACAATAACTGACATTGCATCAAACTATTGTGAAACTGACAATATTACATCCCCCAATACATTTATTTTTGGCTTTGTAAAGGTACTAATTTTATGAAAGGTTTTATTTTCGTTGTTCACACATTAACTCCTGCACAAGAAGGATGAAATGATTAACTGTTTTTCGGAACTTCATGTAGCTATAGAGCTCAAGTGTATATTCAATGAATTTAAGTATTACTTCCATAAAAACAGCTTTCTTGCATAGCAAGACTTCTAGTCTGTTTTAAAAATGAAAAAATAAAAATTTACTAGAACCTACGCACGGCGGAAGAGCGCATACTGAAAGAAAAGATTATTATGAACTTATCAATTACTTTAATGTTTTCCTCTCTAATCGTTCTTAGTAATATTTAGCACAGTACCGATCCGATATAAAGTTAATTACAAATATTTTCCAAAGAACATACATGGTGCATGTTTATGTATGCAGCAACCAGGTGAATACATTAGGTTTTGTTTTAGAAAAAGAAACTACATACTTACATTTTCAAAAGAAAGGTATTTAAGTAACACTTGTATAATCGTAGAAACAATAAGAGAAGGACAGACTAGTTTGATATGCCTATATCGATAGGGTACCGATGAATCTTTTCCACACCTACACACACACACGCACACACACACACACAAACACACTATTATTATTTTAAGACAGTTTCTGCATCACCTAGTTTAGCAGAGGGGAAAATATTATGAATATTCCACATACATCCCAATTAAATTAATCAAAACCTTGAATTGAATATTAAAAATAAAAAAAATATTATTAGCAAGATAATACTGAGAGTAAATTCGCAAATAAAAAGTAATTATTTTATTTGAATGTTCTTTTATTAGGTAAAATTATGTGATTTGAAAACTTCTCAGACACTCTGAGAATACATACATACGTAAATACAAATTAACATACGCCACATTGCTGCAACAATGGGAAGAAAATGTAATGACAGTAGAAGAAAGGATTACCAAAGTGTTGAACGCGCTCTATAAAAATATTAAAGTTCTTATTTTACAAACATTTACTCACGTCATGAATAGATTCTCTGGAGCTATCGACCAGGTGAGGTGTGGAAAGGATTCCAAGCTTTCGAGAGCTAACGTCACTCTCATCTTCATGGTAGAAGTTATAACCGATTATTTTGAGGACTGATTATTTCTTCCGAGAAGAAGGAGGATAGAGATATTAACACCCCTCGGGCAAAATGAACTGTCCTTACTACGCAGTTTGTAAAGGGACAAAGAAAAACCCGATGCAGGTGAAGTTTTTCGAGCAGTGTTTGTTGAGCCTTTGAGTGGAAGGCTGCGTTACTTCGCACGTTGGCTGCATAAGTTTACATGCAGCAGTTGGCGTCGAGATTTCTGAACAGGGTGACTTCGCGAACTCGATCGTGCTATCTGCAGCAAGTCGCATATATTCGTGGACTGTTTTGTTGAAGTCGTTTGACTAAGGCCCGCTATAGACGAAAGCATTTCTTTTTAACATTTATGCCATGACCAAAAAGCTACCATGTAAAGTGAGAAATGTTATGGCATTTCAGATGCCATGGCTAGAGGCACATATTTTTGGTAAATAAAAATGCAAAATTTCGGTACAAAAACTGAGTCAATTTCGGGTTCAAAAGCGGTAAATAAAATGAAATATCGCAGTTATAGCGGTAAAAAATTGGATGAAAAGTGGTATATAAAAAGACATTTTGGTTTTAAAATTGTGAATATAATCCTAAATTTGATTTAAAAACTACACTTATTCCACAGAATTAACATTTCACTTCTAATAGCACATTTATGTAGTTATAAGAGTATTAAGTTTATTTCTGTGTAAAGGAGTCCATTTTTGCTTCTCCAATATTAACAGCAGAATTAATCAATTTTCCGGGAATTGCATAACTCTCAGGATACTTCAGACTTCAGAAAGTGTCGCGTCGGTATATAAATGGTAAATTTCGTGTTTAAGAGTTAATTTCGCTCTTTGAAGTTCATTTCGCATTATTTCGTGACAAAACATGGTCACAAAATGCATCTCACACCTTTCAAAAACATGAAAAATTAACACTACAATGTGTTTTTTCAAATTTAGTTTTTTCGTCAAAAACGAAATATGCATGCCCCTAGCCATGGCATATTTCATGGCATTTCTCAAGGATAGGCTCGGTCCGTAGCATTTTTCGTAGCGTAACCAATCAGAGGCGAGCTCTAGGTCACGAGTGCAACTGTAATGGCGGCCGCGTGAGATGTTAAACAACGTATCACTTCACACTTTTAAACGACGATAACTATTCAACCGAGAGGAATATCGCTTCGTATTAAATGGTTTAGTTAAAGAAGAATGGCGCTGATTAAATACATACTTTATAATGTTTACTGTTCACGAATGGAAGAATATTTTAGCTTTTTCAATTGTAAACACCGTGCACGCAGCATTGAGGATGTAACTCGATGTGCCTTTCGTGTTGTATGTATTGTACATTGTAATTGAAACAGCTAACCGAAATGTTCCATAAAATCTGTTATAAGATTTTTGGAAGCATTTACGTAGCATTCATGTTAGCAAAAATGCTAAAGGAAATGCTTTTGTCTACAGCCGGCTTTAGTGACAGTTACCAGTGACCTGTGTTCCGGACATTTGATTGGAAAAAGAGCGCGCGGAATTTTATTGAAATACAGACTGTTTTCTCGTGGCAATTTTTATAGCGCGAGAAGTGAAAAGAACACTGCAAGTTTGTTGTTGTGAACTGAGAATTGCTAATCGAGAAGGTGACGGCGTTGAGACCAAGTTCGACCTTTGAACTATGAATTCGGCGATGAGTGACCTCGAGGGATAGACGTCAAAGATCTTCGGTGGAAAGAAGAAGCAGCGGAAACAAGATGTCAAGGAACTTTTGCGAAAAGTGTTCCTCCTAGTGTCGAGAGCTCTCGAGATGTGTACTTTCGTATCGAAGTGTTGATCAGAGTAAAAGTAAGGTAGGGGGCCCAAATATCGCCCCTAGTCACTTTTGCGTGTCTGGAGACCATATCAAATGACATAGGAGCTCCAAAATTGTATATAACATTCGTCAACTATCTCTTTACCTGGAAACCAAGCCAATGCACTTGTATAATCTATTGTTAGTATCAAAACAAATTAATTTAGTAAGTACTCACATATCGCAAAACTAAAAACTACGTGCCTACTTTCGTCCCCCTAAACAAGATAGGAAAAAAAGAGGGTAATAATGATTTGCCAAGGTATTCATGTTACTTACAAGAGGTCACTACAAACGTGAACATAATGAACATAGTTGGTCGAATGTAGCAAACTGAAAACATGAATTTAGCACAAGTCACAAACAATATTGTTTACTTTGTTATTATTTATTTGTAAGATGGGCCTTTAGTCTTCCAAGCAAGTATAACAAATAAATTGCACATAGCTTTTGGCGCCGGGGTATGTTTCGTGGACATGCAGTGGATCCCGTGAACGAAATTAAGAACATGACGGGGGACGAAATTAAGAACAACCCTCAAACTAACATTGTGGTTCCTACCTTTTCAACAAGTGACCTTCACGGAACACAACGCACACACCCTTCTATATTGACAACGTACCTTCGCCAATGACATGCAACGAATACAAAACCTACACTCAAATTGGGTGCAAATGACTGCTAACAATGATATTGCAAGAACTCATCTGTTCACGAAACCGAAACTTCTCCGTTACACCGGACCATAAATTGTCTTGAGCCCAAAATTTTCACAACTCGCTCTGTTTGTCTTCCCCAATCCTTGAACCGAGGGGGACCAAATTGGGGGCGGGGACGAAATTCGGGCCCCCTACCTTAAAAGCGCAGCGCTGAGTAAATCTCGTAAGTAGAGGTCGAGCATATTCCTTTGCTGTTTATTAACCTGTGTTACTTTCAGTTTACAACGTAAGATTAATCTAAGGCAACTGGATGTAATTTTTGTATTAGTTTTAACTAAGTAAAACAAAGCCCTCCAGCTTTCCAGGGCAAATTAAAAATTTATTAACTGCTTTAATTTAGAACTTTGTAATAAAAATGAGTAAGGAATCCTTGAGTTTTCCTTAGCAGTTTTTAGAAATCAAATTAGAAGTTTAAAGGAAAAATCGGTTCTAGCGTAAACGAAACTGCGACGCAAAAAAAGTCCAAAACAACTTTTAATGTTATAAAGTGAAGCTTGGAATCCTTTCATAAACTCACCTGGTCGATAGCCCCAGAGAATCTGGGGCCCGGATTTTTATGACCCTAAAAATCTTTGAAAAATTGCCTTTAAAATGACAACAAAAATCCTGTAAAATGACCTAAAATCTTTGAAAAATGACCCAAAAATTCGTAGAAAACTTAATCTGCTTATTGAATATAGTATATATATTCCAAGACAAACAATTTAACAATTGGTTCTTCACCTTGGTGCGTGAATAAGAAACTTGACAGTGTTGCATTTCGCGATTTTCAGACAGGCTTTGTTGCGCTGGTAGTTAACACAGAGTAAGATAACATTCAAACAAAACAGAAATTGTTGGTTGAACTTCTTATGTTTCAGCATGCAACGACACAAAATCTTAAAGAAAAAAATGACCTAAAAATGACGCAAAATTTTAAAAAATGACCGAAAAATAGAAAAAAACATGGTAAAAAATGACCAAAAAATTAAAAAAAAATTACATTTCTTCAACCTGAGGAGGGTGTTCACGATTTCTGTACTAGTTAAAAATGTCTACATTGCACCAGTTAAAAGATGAAATGTCATCAAAATCCGGGCCCCAGTCATCGCCAGGAATGCTTCAAGACTCTTCATTTATTACTGTGTGTTTGAGATGCAGATTGACAGCATTATGGAATATATCACGTGATTACACACGTTACGGTTGTGCCCTTATCAAAATGTAACCAACTACCTTAAATGTGAAATAAAGGAGAACGGAGAAGGTCTTCATCTCTCCGTCTTTCTCTCTCTCTCTCTCTCTCTCTCTCTCGACAAAATAAGCACTGCTGGGTTGATATAAACGCATAATGTGCATTGCAAATAGAGTTGCAATATAGCATGAATGATAAAGATAATGTTGATGAACTTCATTCTGGCTCCTGCAAGTGGTCATTGAAGAGAAGTGGACTTAGATATAGGTCATGGACCAAGAATTGCACTTTTTCTTTGATTCCTAGCAAGCGCTACATTTCTGGGACGAAGTCTGCATATGTCCTGCAATAAAGGTCATTCACCTCTCATCAGAATATCTCGATGCTTTTTTTTATTGTAAATTCTTATCGCGAAGATTATTATTGCTATCCAGTGAGCTGTTTTGTTTTTGCTTTTCCGGAATAGCTTAATGAAAATTTATTCCAATTCATAAATCATTTACTTTTATGTTTATAGAATTGATTTTTTACTAATATTTTCATTTTTATTTGCCCGACGGTTCAATTTTCAAATGCAATAACCAGGAGCAGTGGCGTAGCAAGGGATGGTCGAAGTGGGCGACCGCCCGGGGCTTCGCGCATGAAGGCCTCGCACCGACATTTTATGTGCATCCTTGGATATTTTCTTCTTATGCCATGGTTTGTGATATTTACATTCTACAAATTTTGTAACGAGAAAGCAAAGAAAAACTCATTCAAAATAATATAGATTATAGACTCGTAGTTTGCATTTCTGATTTAAAGAAAAAAGTTTAGCATATTTAAGTATATTTTAGTACCTGAAGAACGTCTTTTAAAAAATATATATTACTACTGCTTCGGTTAAAGAAAATTCCAGCAGAGTGTTCCAAGAAATATACCTCTGGCCAGTGTAAATTTCTCTGTCGGATATTATTACATTTCGACAGTAAATTATTGTTATTTAAATATGATAATTTGCTTACGTATCCTTGAAGATTTTATATGGATTTACATTGAGATTTCAAATTAAAAGAACGGATGAGGGCCTCGCATTCTAATCTCGCCCAGGGCTTCCCCATATGTTGCTACGCCACTGCCCAGGAATCCAGAGTTCGAATCCTGGTGCGGACATATATGTTCTTCGTGACCGTCACTTCGTCATATCCTCAATCATGCTCATCGTCGCGATTAGCCAAAAGTGCAGAAGAAACGGTTCTAGATAACAAAAATACAAATGCGAGCATATGTATGAATGTGAACATTCATTCATTCATTGTTTTCTGCCCAGGGGCAGGTCTTTCCTTGTAACCTCTATGCTGTTCGATCTTCCGCCCTTCATGTTGAATGAATTATTCTCGCAAAGAACTTGTTCAGCCAAAGACAAATATACGATATGCTACGTGTGTGAGTCAACTATTTTCTTCTATCGTTCGAGGCATGAAATAAATAGAACTAGCTGCAATATTAATGTTAACACCTGCTGGACAGTACTTACCTGAACGAATGTAAGGAGGGAAAAGGCCACAGAAATGATGGCAGGTCAGAGCAGATTCTCACAAATACCACCACCAACATCAATGCACTCCTGAGCGCGTCGGAGGACATCTTGTGTTGCACTACAAAGTTCCCGATGATGTTTCCGGATTAACGCAGCAGCATTTATAATGCGAATGTGCAGTTCATCCCTTGTATTCGCCCTTTCCCGGTAAACCTCCTGCTGCATCCACCCCCATAAACAGAAATCAAGAGGGGTTAGATAGGGAGAACGAGGTGGCCACGGAACCAGACCACTACCACGACGACGACAACGACCAATCTATCGATTAAGGTAGGTGGAATTCAGATTTTGAATGATAAACCGACTGGAATGAGCAGTTCTACATTTATTGCTTGCTTCATTACTTAATTATCGTGTACTAATTACTTCTACACCACAAATTCATGCAATAAATATCAGCATGTCCCTTCTCGTATATACTTACACAATTACCATTACATTGCCATGTTTTACTTGTTTACGTTTTCCTACATCATTTTTATTTCTGTTCATATCTCAGTTATCGTTCAAAATCGGACCCATGTTCATATGAACTTTTTTGCTTAGAATCACCCATACTACCAGTTCCCAAAGTATTGCCGCTTCCTCCCGGAACACCCTGTATATTATTATTATAATATATTAATATTTGCTCGTAGAAACTGCAATTTTTTTGTGATTAGAAGTTGCACATACATTCGTGTTTATACAAAAGTGTGTAAATAGATATGCACTGAACAGAAATATGCACATGACACGCAAGCTCCAGATAAACGAGCTTCAAATTATCGATAAACTTCTGTAATTCAGATCGACATGAAAAAATGATGGGAGGGGGGAGACTTGGCTTTCTTTTCTCAGGCTCTGCATTTACAAATTCATTTCCAACCGGGGAAAAAGAAGAGAACACGTAAAACTTAGTATCATAGACATTTTTATTGTTCATCAATACATTTTCAATATTGAAACTTAATTTTTAGATGACTAAATGATAATTGTACTACTTCCATGTCAAACGTTCATGAATACAATAAAAAGTACTTATATGAAAATGCAGTAGCGTGACGAAGGGAAGGTTCGTTGGTGTTATAACCCCTCCCCAATTTGGCTTATCTCTAAAAGTAAAAACTTTAAATGCTGGAAAAAATTGTAAAATTTAGAACAGATTGAGAAAATAAGGTATATCCCCCCACCCCTTTCCGAAAATTCTGAGCACGGTACTGTAAAATTTTATATATTTAAATTTAAAAAAAAGATTGTGCAATTTAATTAATAGACCTTAAACAGCACACGGTGTTATTCCAATTGCAAAATTTAAATGCATTTCTGTTTATAACCTTGATAAACACTTGAAAAATATCCAAATATGGAACAAAAAATTCTCGACCCCCCCCCCCCCAAACTTTGCCCCCTTTTCTCCATTTTGATCAATTGTAGCATTACTGAAAACTTATCACTCTCTCCTGTGGTGTTTCGATTCTTTTTTGTTTCTATTTTTTGTTATTTTACGTCACTTTACTACGTTTTGGGATAGTCGCTCAATAAAATAATTATTATAATAATGATTTTAAAAAGGCATGAGCACTACGTACCTTAAACCGGTGTGCCGTCACAGCGCTAGCTGGTCTAAAGTGCCCCCTTCCCCGTCACACGCCCGTGACGTCAATCCATTGTACTCGATTGGGAGACGGACGATCCAACTCTGCAAAGAAATGTAATACAGCCAGGAGAGAACGTATTAGCAAGAGTTTACTGTATTGCCTTTGTGTTGTGAATTGGAGAAGATTTTCAAGGAGAAAATATAAAAAGTGGACGTCTTTCATTTTGTAGAAAACATACTTATTGTATATTTTTATAAACTGAAATTCAATTAATGATATGAATGAGAGGTATGTTGGCTTTTTTAATATAAAGCATTACGTTCGAATCTTCTTTGCTTGGAAGATTGTAAAGAATATATAATTAAATTTGTGAAGAACACATGTTGTATTGTGCTTTTTCGTGTCCATTTAACTGTATATGCTTTAAAAATCGATTCCATGGTGCACGATACTAACATTTATTGCACGTAAGACCTTTATGCATGATATTTGCTGTATTACGTATGCTAAACTTGCGTGATCATTGGCATTTTTGCTTCCAAACTTCGCATCAGCCACCTGTCACAAACAGTGAATGTCTTCAATTAACATCTAAGAGAGTTGATTCGAGCTATTCATTAATCATACCAACGACAAAATTTGTTGATAATGCTCAGAAATGTTGTATCAAATCGGCAAGTTTCTACTTATCCAGCTCGGTAGGCCATCTTTCAAACAGAACAACAATTCGCCAAGAAATTCTTGCCTTGCTTTACCATGTAGCCGTTTACGGATAGTCGTTCGCTTCATTGGTTGAATTGGGTTATTTTATGTGACTTTTCTACCATGTGTGGCTAATCGCGATGATGATGAAATTGATGAACACATGAGCGATGAAGAAACACTCACAACCCCTGACGTCGTAGCGCGTTATGCTAACCACTCCACTACGGAGATTGGTTACTTCAGTCCTCAGGCCTTCTCTGCAATGCGCCTCCATTTTTCTCTACTCTTCATCTCCTGCCATATTCTTATTCTCATCTTTTTCTGAATCCTTCTTCACTTTGTCCAACCATCACCAAAAGATTAGCATTTTCTAAAATTGTAATCGAAACCATTACACAAGAATCACTTAAACAGTGCGTTGTGTGGCACAATGCGTGTCTATGTAACAAAATGCAACATACCTTCACTACAGAACATAGCCAAATCTGCAATAAAAATTGTATTTTAAATTTTTCTAGACCTTATAACCACGAATCGAAAGCTATGAGTCATTTTGAATTTGCATAAGATCCAACTTGTATGACCGGTAGTGTACAATAACAATGATGAGATTCAACAAACAGGATGTCAAAATATCTAACATTCTCGCGATGAATGCGAAGGTCTATTGCACGGGGCACCTGAAGTAACTTTTTAATATCTCAGAATGTGTAGGGGAGACCGGGGTCAAATGTAACACGGGGTCAATTGTAGCAGTCGCGATTGTGGGTTTGTTTTAATTGACTTGAATGCCGGCAGATGGCTGAAGTAGTCGGAGAGACAAAGTGAACAAAGCCACGAAGGACCGTTAGAGTCAGTTGCAATCTAGGTTGTGCAGGAGCGAAAACGTGTTTTTTTGTCACAAACGTAAAAAACAAACTTATCAGATTTTTCATTGTCTTGAGCTTCATGAAAGTGATTGTTAGCATTCCAGCATATCAGCACACGTGCATTCGTATCCTGTTTCAGCTCACGTAAAAGTAAGTGGAAGTTCTTTATTTGTTTAAAAATAGTTTCGCTTTTCTTTCAATATGGCGTTGCTGGGTCAATTGTAACACACCGAGCGGGGACGGTTGTAACATGTTACAATTGCCCCCATATACACTCACGTTGTGTGCTAAATTGTTTTCCTTTGTAGTTCCCTTCAACAATTTCATTACATATTATGTATTTGTTTGTTTCAGTATGACGCGTAATCGTGAAAGACGAACGGACCGAGAGACACCCCAAGAAGTGATGGAAGCTGCTGCTTCTGCTGTTATAGACAATGACCAATCAGTGAGGAGGACGCTAATGATTTCGGACTTTGCCATGTCTCCCTCTAGAGGTTTTGTAATATGAAACGCGAAAACAAGAATCCAAAAACTGGATACAATCCTCATAACCGTGTCTTCCAATCGCATGAAGAGGAAATATTGACAGATTATGTGAAGAGAGCTGCTGATTTATATTATGGACTCTCCACCAAGGATCTGAGGCGGCTTGCCTATCAGTGCGCCGTTCGCTAAAGTTTACATTTTCCGAAGAACTGGAGAGACAATGAGATGGCTGGTGTTGACTGGCTGAGTGCATTTTTGAAGAGGAATCCGTCCCTGTCCCTTCGCCGACCGGAAGCAACAAGTCTTTCCAGAGCAATGAACTTCAATCGAACAAATAAACAATTTTTTTGATAATCTGTCAAAAGTCCTAGACGAGCATAAATTGGAGCCAACAATGTCTACAACGTAGACGAGACGAGAGTCCATACAGTGCAAACTCCGACCAAAACCATTGCTTCAAAAGGAACGAAGCAAGTGCCTCCATAACATCTGCAGAACGAGGGACTTTGGTAACAGTTTGCCTGGCAGTTGGTTCGGTGGGGAACTGTGTGCCACCAATGTTTATATTCGCCCGTAAAAACTTTCGCGAGCATTTTGTTAATGGTGGAATTGGGGTTGGAAATGCATGTGGCTGGATGCAATCAGAACAATTTCTTGAATTTGTCAAGCATTTTGTTAAGCATGCAAAACCAACGCAACAAAACAAAGTTATTTTGCTGCCTGACAATCACGACAACCACCTATTCTTACCAACCATTGAGTTCTGCAGAGAAAACGGAATAATTTTGCTATCATTTCCGGACCACTGTTCTCATCGCCTCCAACCTCTCGACGTCGGAGTGTACGGTCCATTCAAGAAGTATATGAACTCGGCAATGGACTCCTGGATGAAAAGCCACCCAGGATCTGGGATGACCATATATGATATTCCGAAGATAGTTGCATTTGCACTTCCGCAAGCTCTAACCCCAAAAAATATTTTGTTGGGGTTTCCTTCTACAGGCATCTGGCCATTTAATAGAAACATCTTCGATGATTCTGAATTTGCCCCTTCAGATGTCGCAGACAGGCTGAATGAAATTCGAGCCAGACTGATTCCTCCGGCAACCACCAGAACAACGACAAGTGGGGATGACGCTACGCCTACGCAATCAGATTTTTCTCCTCAATTGGTTTGCACCTTTCTCAGGGCAGATTTTGAAAAAAATACCAAAACGAAAACCAGGAAGAAACAGACGAAGAACTGCAGTGTTAACAGATAGACCAGAGAAAGACGCGTTAGAACAAGAGAGTAGAAACCGCTCCATGAAGACATCTGGTGGCGATGTAAAGAAACAAGTCAAACGGAAACTATTGCTACAGAAAAAAGAGAACACGGTTGAGTCATCATCATCAACAGAAGAAGATTGTTATTGTCTCGTCGTCTTGACAACTACAGAAACAGCCGTCCTAAAGAGCAGTGGGTTCAGTGCATTACTTGCAATGAATGGGCTCATGTTCGATGCACTAAAGGTGAAATTAATTTTGAGTGTCCAAACTGTTTCTCAGACTAAAATGTAAGTTAGTTAGTCTGTTCATAATCTGAGAACCATTTATGAATGTATGTATCGTACGGTATGTATGTTTCTATGTATGTATGTTGTATTTTATGTATGATAGCCCACTATACTCACCAATTCTTTTAATTTATGATGAGTGTTACAATTGACCCATATGAGTGTTACAATTGTCCCCATTAGTGGGGTCAATTGTAACAGTACTCCCTTCCGAACTTATTTGCATATTTCACACATATCATGGATCATAAATATGTTTTGTGTGTGTACAATGATTGGCGAAGGGTGAATAAATGGTTTTCAATAAAAATCCGTGATTAATTATTGCAAATGTTACAAATATGCCACAACATTCAAATTTTGTTACATTTGACCCCGGTCTCCCCTACAGTAAAATAGTATACACCTAACCCTATTTTCAAAACTTTGTAAGATAGCATGGTACGTGAAGTGTCCGACATCACCCAGGTAGAGAAAAGAAAATACGTCTAAAACTTGCAAACAAAGAAAGCCGCTAGTATCGGAACGAAGAATATCCTCTGATGCAACCAGATCCACGAACAAGGGTTGCTATGGGGCAGTTTCCATGACACCAAACACTAAGGAGGCAAGATTTGTTCGAGGAATCGTTGCTATGTCGTGTCAATGGCCAACAGCTGTATACATCGAACCTAAACCTCTTGAAGCGGTGACAGATATATTACAGCTCCTGCACTTGCTTTACAATATCGGAAGCTCTATCGCTAACAGGTACATCATTGTCCACTCTCATATTTGGTCCAAATACACTGTAAAATATTGACTGAAGAAATGACCTTCAATTTTCGTTGCCATCCAACTACCGTTAAAGAGAATGATCGTGACCGTTTTTAATGTAATAGCAATGATATAGTTGGCCTAATTAATGTTTTTTGAATGATTCAGTTTTAAACAATATATTTATGGTTTAAGTAGCTGTAATTTATAATTGTTATTTATCTTTATGATAAATATTCAAACTGAAATGGAAAACGGTTGTGTACTGTTTTTATAAATTAACAGGCAGGCTGTCAAGTTTTTAACGGTAGAATATTGTGAATTTTACGGTAAATTCTAACAGTGTAGTTTGTTAATTTGTTTATTTTACCCATAGTTCTCTCACTAGATAATATCAAGAGTTCGAAATTAGGAAAATGTGATTACATTTTTTTGTTTTGCGCCTACGTAAGTCTTTGGTCGCCACTCCTGGCGCAATCACAAGTTGCAAATAGGGAACAAAACCTTTCCACTCACCTTTTCATCTTCAGAACAGCTCCTTTTCATTGAAAAAACTACTAACATGTAGGCTCCAGATGAAGGAAAATGTTTTGTTATTCTTGTGCTTGACGGCTGCGACCGCCGTGCAACTGAAAATTCTTTGGTGCAACCTGACGTATATTTATTTCAACTACTCTTCAAGCAAAAGTAAAAATCATCTTGCAACTTGCGAAATGTGCACTGTCGTTACGAATTCTTTGTTGATTGATCGAGCTTATTGCAAGTCGTATTATGCCACTTTTGCTTAATCGCGGCTTTGGAGATAAGATGAAACGCATGAAGGGACAATCACGAACATATGCGGACGACTGACACAACCCCACATAGGAGCTTCGTTGGCCTGCAATATTGTAGTTACGAGGTTGACTTCTGGGTGCCTTAAGCCCCCGTCTTATTTGTTCGGAAGACTCTACGTGTACCATTCATCTTCAAGCATGTTGAACAGAACTTACAATAGCACCCACGCACTAACCACTATGGGAAGAAAGTAGAAAGAGTGCACAGGAGGTTACGGTTAGAAGATGTGAAAGGGATGGGGAAGCAGAACGGAAATTAATATCTGTCCCAAAGGCATCACCACCGTTCAAAGAAAAGTTTATGTTTAAGCATTAAGAAATATGAAAACAGGTGCGGGATAATGTATTTTCAAATACGGGACAATTGACATCTCGGAATACGGGACTTATTACTTTTAGAGCCTATTTTTGTACTTTTCTGTTCTTATAAGCCCTTAATTTCTTAATCATGGTGTGGCCACGGATAATGTGTATAATATAGGACAGCGAAAGGTATGTTGCAGATGCAGTAGTGACGATTGAGTGCCAAAACTGGAGGGGGGAACAGTTTACTTTTTCGCAAGTGAAAGGGCATCTGCCCCACACGCCTCCTCCTAATCGCCGCAACTGTGCAGATGTAACAAATTATGAAATACTTTTTATAACAGTCAGTAATTAAGATGAAAAGATTCTCTGGGGCTATCGACCAGGTGAGTTGTGGAAAAGATTCCAAGCTTTCGAGAGCTAACGTCGCTCTCATCTTCAGGGTATTTCAGGAATCTTTCCACAACTCACCTGGTCGATAGCCCCAGAGAATCTTTTCAGGAAAGCTTCAAGACTTACTTACAGTCAGTAATTAAGTTGTGAGAATTCTTTAATATACAAGTATAAGGTTGAAACATCGTATTTTCTTGCCGAACTCCTTGTCGGGGTGGTGAGCACAGCCCTACGATACTAGGGCTCCCGAGTTCCAATCCCGTCCTGGGCATGGGTGTTCCTTGTTAATGTCCCTTCATCATATCATCACTCATCCTCATTGTCCCAATTAAACAGAAATGTGACGCTAAATATTTAAAAAAATCAAATCAGAATCGAGTACCGATTAGTTTATCCGAGTACAAAGAACACATTTTGATGAACTTTTGATGTTGAAATTGTTGTTTCCATAACGTAGACTTCTGTAAACTTTCAATGCAAATCTGTTTGGGTGCCTGTTTCCAGTGGCTGCTCCGATCGGAGTCTTTCAAGATGTAAGTGGTGCAGAGGCCTCCTTCTAAACCACTTAATGGTACGTTCGATGGAAGAGTAAAGCGTAGACCTTGATTTGTAGCATCAAAGACATCCTCACACGATCGCTTCCATGCAAATTCACCCGCAAGCCACAGCTACCGTATGTGGAATGTTGGTTGAACAACCCGTCCTCCTTCTACCCACACATACGGGACTAAATAATGTCCTGGGATAATTACAGGCAAGCCGCTGAAGAGAATACTAATTTTACGTTTACTGCCAGCCGCGGTAGCCACCATTTAATGCCCACGAAGAAGGAAGATCATGGCGAATAGTTCCCCAAAACCAGTCGTTTCTTAATTGTTTTCGCTCTCAATCATAATTAATTTTACATCCCATCTTTGAAATTCATTAAAGTCGATGTCGACGGTCATAATTATACTGTACGTATCGAACTCCTTCGAACTGGCTCATTAATGGGAAGCTTCTTGCAAGCAGATCGAATGCTCAGTTTTTATTTTCAGAGACTGGATATAAAAAAGTTCTCGGTTTTCGTTTCACTTTTTCATCCAGTGAAAAAGTACTCACCAAATAACTAGTTAACTGTAACAGTTACATTTTTTAGTAATTCTTATTTTAACTACACATTTCCTCGGGAATCTGTGGAGCAAAGCCGCGCATAACGGCAGAGAAGGGGAGAAAGCGAGTGGGAGGAGCAAAGCAGTGGTAGCTGCTGTCGCGTTTCCGTTCCATGCAATCCCTTCCCCTCTCACGCGTTAATTGGTCGAGCCCTCTCGAGTCTTACTTCGCTTGCTCAAGAAATTCACTGGTCAGAGTGTAGTTACTTTTAAAAGAAAGTAGAGCGCTAACTGTAACAGAGTTACGTTTTGCGATGGAAGTAACGTAATCGACAGTTACTTTGCAGCACTCGTGTGTCGTATCGTTAACGTAACAATTTGTAACGTAGAGGAAGAGCTAAATTTGGCAACTCTGTTGGAAACTGCGTGTCTTCTCTGAATGTTAAAGTGAAAGGATTTTCATGGAACCACTTAAGACAAGGAAGCTACACTCCGTCTTTGGAATTTGTGGAGCAAGGACGCGCTTAACTGTAGAGAAGGGGAGAAAGCGAGTCGGCGGCTCTACAACTAATCACGTAGATAGCTGCGTTGTACATCTGACCTAGTCGCATCATAAGAGTAAATTATGGTGTACATTATACAGTGCGTTCGAAAAGTCATGCACTAGTACAACAATACGTAACATCGACTTACCTTACAGTAGTTGTTGGAAGTGGTTCCCATGAACATCCAGGCATATCTGCGCGTGTTTCTTCTTCTTCTCGAAGACTCTCACAAGTTGTTCATGTGGACTGTTTGCAGCAGCGATTGCTTCTCGCAAGTAAACTGCACACAACGCAGGATTACCAACCTTTGCAGAAAACATTACTCGCAGCGCACGGAATACAATCTCTCAACATATAACCGTGTTTACTTTTCGAACGTTTGTCAGTCTCGCTTTTTTAATTAGCACATCGCTGTCTGTAACATCCGTACCTCATCCTTTTCATGTAGCAAACAATGTACTGTGACCATACGTCCTGGTTTCCGCTGGGCAGTCCTTCTTTTTTTTTTAGTCTTGTCCTGCCGCCTCAACCAAGCTCCAAAAGCCAAACGTGCTCTTCTTTGAAGAATGTCCTGCTTAACATGACTCATCGGCTTGCAGAGTTTAAAAATACCTTCAGTTCAGAAGGAAGTGCATTGTAAACTGCAGTTTCCATGCCCTTGGCAAATGCCATTCCCTTCGCACCTCCCCTTCTACTCTATTGAGAGAAGTCGAAACTCAAAGTTAAAAACCTTAGCACATTTGTTAAATACTGAATGTAACTTAAGCCGAGGAGGGACAATTACTCACCAGTTGTGCATTTATTTCAATATCGTGGGATTGGGCACTGCTATTTAAGAAAGGGACTAGTATGCAAGAGAGTATGAATTTCTCTCCACGTTGCAAGTGGAAACTGTTTTCCAAGTGAATTAGTAAGCTAGACACGATGTTTGAAAAATATGATTAATAAGTATTTACAGAATCCCATGTATTCCTTATGGGAAATCTACTTCACCTTAAAGTTACGGCTAATCAAATGGGAGTTTCGACTTTTCCTACTACTATGACATATTCAATGTGTCCTTTTTCCTTCCATGTACTTTTCTACGTCATTGGATGTTTGACATTCCCGAGAGAACGAATAAAATAATGGTCCCATAAGCCTAGTGCATTTATCCTTGCCTCCTACGGCCATACTGGCAGTGTTGCCAAATCTGATGTGCAAAAAAGAGCTAAATTTCACCATTAATAGAGCTAAAGATGACTTTTCAAGGAGCTAGAATAACGAAGGCTGCATAAGGAGCCTCCTAGGGTAATTAATTTTAGGTGTCAGAGGGGTGGGGGCGTTGCTATTATCGTTAGCTTTAAAGTGATGGCAATTTATTCTTGATTTTCACCGCCTAGATTTAACGGCATCACCCATCTCAATAATCCACTGATGCTCATATGAAATCGAAAATAAAGGGTTCCCGGATAACAATATTGTCATCTTCACCTTAGCCAGGGCGCTATGTAAAAGTAGCTGAGGAGGTAAGAGGGGTGAGTGAAGCAGCCAATATAACAATATCACGCCACGTGCAAAATGTACACTCATGGCAAAAGTTGGTCTTTGTGGGCCGGAGCCAGTGGTGGCATCATGGTGGGGCAAGGGCGGGTGCTACAGTTCACAGCCAAACGAGTGCATGAAAGAGCCAGATCTGGCTCCAAAAAAGCGAAGTTGGCAACAGTGATCGGCAGCTGCCGCAGCGAGAAAGACCTGGGGAAAATTGTCCCTCTTCCCCTTAACTTGCACGTGTTCCAGATTTCATGAGTTGATTCTGAAAAGCCGTACTTTGTTGCAAGTAGTTCATTCCCATGAAAGTATGTTTTCGAAATTTCCTCTCCTTTCGATACACCGCTATATTCCAAATTATGAAAAATTGCATGTACTTAGAATTCCTTCTAGAGTATTCACGTGAATCTTCCTGTGTTTTACTTTCGCTGTTGTCTACATATTCACTAAAGTTTGACAAGCTTATGTTGCCACGAAACTACCGATGCCTATAGGCATCAGCGGAAACAAACCACATGAAGATGCACTTCAATGATCTACAAGAAATTCTAAGCCGATTTCGGAATATCATAGTGGTTTTTCGAAAAAGGAATGAGTTAGTTTCGAAAACGCCTATTTTTTGGTCGGCCAAAGATCCCGCCGAGTCTCAAGTCCACCTCTAAATTACTTTGATTTCAACTTAGAAGGAAAATGTTAAGTTATTTCGTACTCCTGCTCATCCGTGTTACGTCGACATTCGCGAAGTAACCTTGAACATTGTTCAGCGACTTATTCTGTAACACGGTGTTGTGTGTGATCAAAGTTTTGTATGATTTTACTTGATACGATCGCGATTTAAAAAAATGAAAGCCTTATTGTTCTCACTGTTGAAGTTATTTTTAGCGTTAAACGTAAACGAACGTTTGCTAACAAAATCGGTACTGTGCAACAAAGAAGGCAGACGAAGATGAAGTATTATATTCATCAATACGTCAAACATAAGCGGCCGATAAACACAGATATATTTTAACCGTAGCATAACAGTGTGAAAACCATCAGGCAGTGAGGAAACTCTTCTGGGATATCTTTGTCATCTTCGCTCTTGATAAGAACGCCGTCAGCAGTTGAACTTGACCGACTGCATTGGGTCCATCCTGAATGAAGGATTTGAGAAAGCACTCAAAGAAATGAGGAATGTGAAAGCAACGGGCACTGATGAAATTCCTGTTGAACTTATCAAATGCCTGGGAGATGGAAAAAGAGAAATACTGCACTTATGCAATGAAATCTATGAGAAAGGGGATTGGCCACAAGATTTCACGGAGACTGTTTTGGTACCTCTGCAGAGGAAAAGCAATGCCAGAAAATGTTCTGAGTACAGGACAATCAGCTTGATATCTCACTCGGCAAAAATTCTTCTAAGAATTCTGAACAGACGCCTATACTCGAAGGTCAGTGGGGAGTTAGAGGAAGAACAGTTTGGTTTCAGGAAAGGAAGAGGTACAAGGGATGCAATTGGTTTACTGAGGACCATTGGGGAAAGATATTTAGAGAAAGGAAAGGAGGTGTTTGTAGTATTTGTAGACCTGGAGAAAGCCTTTGATAGAGTGAATTGGGTTAAACTTTTATAAATTTTGAAGAAAATTGGTGTAGATTGGAAAGAGAGAAGACTTCTAAGCAACTTATACATGAATCAACGAGTTAAAGTGAGAACAGGAGACGAAATGACAGAAGGCTGTGAAATTGGAAGAGGAGAACGACAAGGATGCTGCCTATCGCCTACTTTGTTTAATATCTATTTAGAAGATATAGTGAAAACTTGTTTCCAGGGCACAGGAGGTGTCAAATTGGGAGGAAGAAGAATAAACTGCATAAGATTTGCTGATGACATGGCATTATTCGCTGAGGATGAAATAACCATAAATAGTATGTTAGAAGAGTTAAACAGCAGCTGTGAGCAGTGTGGGATGAAGATTAATGTAAAGAAGACAAAGGCATTGGTTATTGGACGGAAACCAAGGAATATTAATGTGAGAGCAAACAGTGAAAGAATCCAGCAAGTGGATAGCTTCAAGTACCTCGGAAGCACTATAAGCAGTGACATGAGCTGCAACCAAGAAGTGAAAATGAGAATCGCAATAGCAAAAGAAGCTTTCAATAGAAGAAAAAATCTTTTTTGTGGGCCCATGTACATAGGTCTAAGGAAGAGATTAGTGAAATGTTTTGTGTGGAGTGTAGCACTATATGGTGCAGAAACCTGGACGTTGAGAAGAAATGAAGAGAAACGACTCGAAGCTTTTGAAATGTGGACATGGCGAAAAATGGAGCGTGTAAAATGGACGGACAAGGTAAAAAACGAAGCCGTACTGAAAAGAGTTGGTGAAAAAAGATCTATACTGGAGACCATCAAGAAGAGGAAAAGAAACTGGTTAGGACACTGTCTAAGAAGGAACTGCCTGCTAAGAGATGCCTTGGAGGGAACGGTTGGAGGAAGAAAAGTCCGTGGAAGAAAGAAATATCAGCTTATCGATGATATTAAATTAACTGGGTCGTATGCTATTACGAAGCGTAAGGCAGAGAATAGGGAAAGCTGGAGATTGCAGTGAAAAACCTGCCAATTAGGCAGAAAACAATGAATGAATGAATCGTTTTTCAAACCTCCGTATCAGAAAGAAATTAGCATCACATAAACCAAACTATGCATGCACGAAATCGTCTGATAATGTGTACTGCAAAAGAGAAACCAATTTTATTCTTCCTCTAGAATTACTTTCTTCCAAGTAGCTTTGCCACTATGCGCACAAACATAATTTCCGCATCTAAATTAGAAAGTAAGTGCAACTGTTTTTAGAATATCTTATGCACTTTTACTTCCATAAATTTTATGTGGAGTGATGGAGTGCAGCATTATGTATAGTTAATGTGCCGACCTCCGTGAGGGAGTTGTTAGCACAGCACGCTCCGACGCCATGGGTTCCGGATGCGAATCTAAGCATAGGCATGGGTGTTCTTTGTGAGCGTCCCTTTATCAATTTCATCCTATCATCACTCATCCTCATCTTCGCAATTAGCCAAAAGTGACAGGAAAGAGAAGTTAAATAACCAAATCTAATGTGCCTAATAAATTGTTGCGATGAGCTTCAGGAAATATGGTGTCCTGTAGGTCGTAGGGGTTATATTTATCATATATTAACATATAAGACATTCCTGCTTCATGATACGGAATATCACAGCCAAAGCCACATCAGCTAATAAAATTTGTGTTAAAACTTGCGAATTTGTTAGTATATTTCAATTTATATTATTAAATACCTATATTTTAAAAAAATGCTTGACTTACTCTTAACAAAAATAGATGCAAATGTTGGCTTCACTAAGATGCAACTACACCCGTGTCAGCAAAGAATTTTTACGAAAGTTTTCCCATTCCGAGAAACCGGGAAAATTAGCGGTTAAGGTGTTGTTGTCTGACCCAGTTTCCCTTTGTCAGCATTTTAATGTTTTATTAACATGGAAACAAGGTTTAACAGTGTTACCATTTTTTTTTCGAAAATTTGTCATTCTGCGAGACCGCTCACGACATTCCAAATTCTGGAGAGAGAAAAGTTTATAATCACTGTCAGATTCTAATGAATCTTCGTGTGGTTTGGTAAACAGTTTCATTTCATGGCTTCGTAAGACTATTTTTAACTCAGTGCTCCGTAAAAAATTCTAAACAGATATAATTTTTCACAATTTGGAATATCGTAATGGTTTCTCGGAATGACAAATTTTCGGAAAAAAAATGGTATTGTTAAACCTTGTTTCCATGTTAATAAAACATTAGCATGCTGACCAAAGCAAACTTTTATACGTAGTATAAAAAATATACATAGAAACGTAACGTTTCCACCCTCTAACAGGGTCTTCTTCAGGCGAATATTCACAATAAATTTAAAAACATTACGTTTTTATGTATATTTTTTTATACTATAAATGTTTCCCTTGGTCAACATTTTAATGTTTTAATAAAGAAAAGTATTTGCTGAGACAGCCCATCGAAATAGCATCACTTTCCAGAAGTGAACAATGAAAAACCAACAGAAAAATTTTACAGTGAGAAGAGGATGTATTCTAAGTAACAATATAAAAGACTAACATTTTCACAAAGAGTCGTTTATTCAAAATATATTCTCAAATGCAATATCGAAGCTCTGCAGAGAGAATATACAGTGTATTTAAGTGTACAGAGGTGTACGCAACAAAGACATCTTGAGCAAATATGGAAATAACTGAAGGGATTGTTGCACAACTTTTGAAAGTCATTCAACATTTTTCATTAAGGAGTTTCTTTTTGATCTATTAACACAATGATGTTACGAGCCACATTACGCTGTTTTACAGGAACTTCTATTAATTACAATTTACAACAAATGGATTTCAATGCTTCAAAAATATACAATTTGTTTTTCATGAGATCCAATACTCCACCTTTTTTTAACACTCCTGTTGTGGTCTAATGTGTACTGAAAATTCTCAAATCTCCCTTAGAAATTTCAGATAACTCCTGTTTCTAAACCTACGGAAAGATCACGATATAACCTTTCTTTTTTATATATTTGACAATAACAACATAGTTTTACTTCTTTTTAACAAATTAAGAACATCACAGTCTATAATCATGTTTATATATGTAGGTATAGGTTTCTAGCAATCTACGTACCTTTTTTGTTTAAATTCACTTGTGTGTTTTTACAATCATGTTTTTTGCTATCTAGTTGAATGTCGGTGATACCAATTCTTGAGAAAAAGTTTAGTCCTGAAGTTCTACAAAATCATTTTCTTGAAGTTATCAAGTGTGAAAATTGAGATTGACGTGTATTTTTAGCAGGTATAAGACTGATAAACCACTACTTTGGAATAAGCCTTGTAATCAATCTGAGAAACAGAGACCAGAGCATAACAGTATGTTCTGACGATTGTGTATTTAATAAGAGAGTTTGTGTGAAAAATATTGATTTATTATATTAATTGTAATAATCTATATCACTCATGACGTTTTTACCATGTCAATACCTAAAAACATAAGGAAATGTACATTCTATCACATCATTCTTGATTACTTCTTGCACTCGATGACTTAAATTTAGTGTCTATAAATAGCGAGAAATGTGTTTTCTAATTCTATCGCAAAATGTGAAAGCTTAGTTTTGTCTTTTTTTTTAATATTCAAAAAATATATATTATCACTACTACTGCCCAGAGTGAAAAATATTCCTCAAATGCAACATCAACATTGAAAGACTTTTCTCTACCCTCATTTTTATTCTAAAGAAAAAGTTAGTCTGCAAAGAGATTACGTCTCAAGTTACAGTATTATATAATAATAATATGCTGATCTGAACAGATCCGATCACAACAAAGAGACGTGCATTGAAAATATCTAGCGTATTCCTCAATCAAATTTCTACCAATTCTTGTCGTTCATTGGAATCACAATGCTAGGCTTTAAAAGTGAAATACATGTTTTGTTCAAGTCTTACATGCTAATCATTTGATTACCTCATTCGCCTTTCAATCTGACACTAAAAACAATAGAACAATAATAATACTAATATTGAAAACAAGGAATATACAAATGCTATCAAAATTTTACATCGAATGTACCTTGCCTGCCAAATCTGGAGAAATGACAATGAAATCTAGTTTGTATAATCATTAATATCCAATCATGAATGCAGATAAAAGCACATATTTTATGAACATAAATTACAGTGATTATGTTTTTTGAAAATTTGAGGAATACGTCAGTTTTAGAATTCATCTGAACTACATTATAAGCTAGTGTGATTTGCAAAAATGACTTCATTACTCGAAGATGATAAAATTTATACGAAGGCATTACTATACAGATATGCTTCCACAAATCTTAAAACAGACACACACACTATCTATGGTAGTCTCTTACTTCCTTGAACTCTTCAAAATACCAACAATTAACTTTCTAATACTTAAAATATTACAATTTGTACTTTTCTCAACAAAGTCCTTAATCTATACTTGCACTCTACAAAACAATCAATGTACGATTACTTTCTTAAAATTGTTGTCATATTCCTGAGAACCATGAAATTTAAATTAAGTTTTAATTACTTCAATTTTAACGAAGTACTTAACGCTTCAACGACATTAGGCAGTGAAAACTTTTTTCTACTCCTATTAGAAGCTAAAGGAATGACACTTTCCGTGAAGAAACTAGGAATCTAAGCACAACTGTTTTATATGCAGAACCAAAACACACACATAAAATATTTGTTCATTGACTTACAATCAATTTTTACAACTGTGATTGTGGGCTTCAAGAAGCTCGAGTTAAAAAATCCACACGTTCAGTTTTAACAAGTAAATAAAAACTATGAAAAAAATACAGAATATGTTACACCTTGAGCAAAATATTTTCACTTTTCCCATTAATTCTTTTGTTTACAACACTGGGTCTGAAACATTATTGTTTGATATTTTAAACATTTTTTTTTTTTTAAGTAATCAGCGTGCTACATTTTCTTTCTTACACAACCCACTCAAATAGTTGTACACTAAGAAAACATTCAAACAGACGGATAAAGGAGCAAGGATCTGCAAAAATATAAAAATACAAAGGTATTTTTTATTCTGCATTTGAAAGATATTCGACTGCAATACTGAGATATCCTAGTGCTCTTTTCTTGCCTATGTATTTGGAACGTTTTTGCTAACTGGGTCAGTGTCGACTCCAATTTTATTTTTTTACAACGCCTGAAATGAAACGTGATGTGATACATTTAAGCTTGTCTTTGCGGAAAAATATATATATATTCAAGATAATCTAGTGCCTTACTTGTAGGAATATCCCAGTACTGCGGCCCATACAATAAAGTGTACGTTTCAGTAAAAGTATACGTTTTCAGAAAATACAATAGTCTGCTTATATTTATGAACATGAATTGAACTATAGACATTTGAAAACGTACCTAAACACTACCACCTGTTCTTAGACACAGGAGCCAAAACGATTCAACAAAGTGTTTTTTTAGAATAAATTTAAAAACAACAATTTTCATCTACACCGCTACATAAGTTATATTGTATATATATATATATTTATATATAAAACATTTTGAGGCAAACGGGAAAACAGCAAACCGCCTTCTCACAACAGAGGCTTTGACAATTTAACATTAAATGCCACTGTGAACCATCACAAAGACAACCACTACACTTGAAGGAGGACTTGTAACGTTGACGTGTCCACTGCAGACTTCACAACAAGAAACATTTCTCTTTCTATCACACTACGGAAATGTTCAGAAACGTCACAAAAAAAAATCTAAAAATCAACATATCTCACTTAGGGATTATAACTCTGGCACTGTGCTTTGATTTAAATAAAAAATGTCTGTAATGGTAAAAAAATGTATAGAGAGCTCATGAAATGACTATAATAGTTCATAATTCACAGAATTCATGACACCACAGAGCGAGCTTTCAAATAAGCAACATCTCTGCTTTAATAAAAAATATAATGCCCTATGTGAATACAAAAAAAAAAGTATTGAGAAGAGAGTATGTGCCTTGCACCAAAATCTAAAGAGAGCGATGGCCAACTTCATTACTGACAACGCTATTCCTTTCACGACTAACTGTGAGATCCTAGTGTTACGTAAAAAGTACTTCTGTACCCAAAAATTATGGCAAGAAAACCAACGAGGGGTTAGAGCAGAATCCGTGAACACAGATACCATGAGGAGATTCTTTGGAACGTAACTTACAAAACCTTATGGTCGCAATCTTTGTATATCATCTTCTTTAACATGTTACTGAAGCATTGACTTGTAGCCTGTAATTGTATGATGCTGCAAATCATTCATGATACCAACTACCCCATCTGGAGATGAGGTTGAAGACTATTTACAACCAGAACAAGAAACCACTTAGGTTACAGTGGCTTCCATACCCCTATCGAAGTTAACGGAAGATCACCAGTAAGAAACCTTGCACTCTTCATTCCAGAAAAGGCTACAGCAGTTTACCGAATGCGTTTTATTCTTGAAAGAGGGACAGATATGAATGTAACTAACACACAGCTTTCCTTAAAGGAAAAATTAAATATTAATTACTATAAACTGGCACTTGTAATTAAAAAAAATAACAAAACTGTTATTCAAAAAATAAAAAGAAGCAATCTTATTGTTTCAGTTTCTTTTTTACAAAAAGAAATGAGACTGGCCACCATTTTTGGCACTAACGTAACCTCAGAGCAGAATGGTACTTCACAAAGTGGTGTGATTCCATTGCAATAATCAACTGACCGAAAACAACATTGACATGTTTGATGCTTATAATACCACTTTTGCCATTTGAACCCACCAACACCTTTCAGAAACCATTTAGAAAAAAATGAATACCACTACTCTGAGCAAGAACTTTTATGTTGCTAAGAATGGGAGCTGACACGAGAATTAACGAGTATTGCAATTTATAATCGAATCTAATTTCACTGTGAACAGTTACCAATTATTTTGAAGCCATGCCTTACGAAACGCTTTTTAAAGAATTTTCACGTTCTTCACTTTTCTTCATGCCTGGTCAAACATGTACAATAAGCTAGATTGACTCTTCCCTGATCTCTACCAAAATATCTATGATCTAAACAAATCACACACTTGTTATCCACATTGAAACGCAAATATATGCAGAAAAATCAAAACGAATTTTACATCGTTTTACAAGTACCACTTTAAATTTGAGCAACTGTACATGACATGAAACGATCAAGAAATGTATTATACAATACTACATGTACTATGATAGTGCTTGCTCTCAGTACGAGCATGATGCTTTCACTGACAAGGATAAATATACATCTAAATTACAATCACATACGATTGGACCCTGTAGCTCAAATAGTGCATAACTATTGCGACAATGTGTATGTGCGAATAAAACTGTGTAAATTGTGATGTTATATATTGTGATTAAATAAGATATTGCAAATTCTACTTCAAATTTTAGTCGAAAATTTATTGAGAAGTATTATCGACACCATCAATATACTTTTAACTCTTTCATGCCTATTTTCATAACGTGCTTGTTTACAATGTTAAAAATGTTATTATTTACGGATATTTAATATAAACATAAAAAAAATACTAATTCCTACTTCAGTTCGACAACCCACAAGTGAAGACATGTTTGGATATGTTATTTATTGGATAAATGTAAATATGAAATTATTATTTATTATTTCATCACCTTGCCGCAAGGTTGTTGATATTTTGTGACTGAATTTCCTAAATATATAATTGGTTCAACCAAAGTGTAATTGTTGGCAACGTAATTCTCTTGTCTTGAAGGGAACAGTAGTTGATTGATTGAAAAAAAGAAGTTATGCAGCACTGATTCAGGCTCAAGTCTTATATTTTGATTTTTGTTTATGCTAGGAGGAAGTTATGTCGAAACTTATTACATATTGTATGGTATATAGCAAGAAATGAAAAAGGAAATGTTGGTGAATAGGAAAAACCTAACCATTGTTTTTACTGGACTGCATTTGGGTACCGTTAAACTAACCCTGGTTAGAGCAGATTTTAATTGTAAGCGGTGGAGCGAGAAAAGGAATGACCATCTTTAAACGTACAATTACGGTAGTTTCTTGAAAGATGTAAAGAAGAACCCTGAACATCGAAGAATATGAAATGCATTATCTAAAATCCAGCAATAACGAGCAAGAATACGAAATTTTTCAACGTTACTTAATAATTGTTTTATATAGAACTGACTTTCTCAACGTGGAATTAATAGAAATGTCACTATCACTTTAAAATTACCGCACATTCTTGATCCCTTCAGTGGCTGAGTGTCTTGGACAAAGTATGATTCATCCATTATCCTTATCATTTATTCACTTCGACGTAATTAGCCAAACGTATCAAACCGAAGCAAAACAAGAAAATGCAAATGCGACATTAGTCTTGGATTAACATCGATGTGAATAATTTCTATTTTATCACCGAGAGAATGTTTTAATAATAATAATTCCTTGGATAAATAAATTGAATGTATTCTCCCGAGTTTAACTGAAGTAATCAGTGAAAAGGCCATCATGGCTGATGTTTCGAATTAATATGACGACCTCCCAAATGCCAATCCTACCCTATATTTATTCTAAGTGGAGAACGCTATACATTTTAAAGCCTCCGCCACCAGTAGAGTAGTAGATAACGCTGTTTTTACACTATGGGGACGCAAGTTCGATACCGTTAAGTGGTTTAACTGTAGGTCCAGTCCGAGTTGGCCCATTTCTACATAAAGGTGATACGATAAACAAACTTTGCGAAATGAATAATCTTTTGTAAATTTTGAAGTGTAATAGTGTATTGTTTCAAGATTCCCAAATAAACGTAAGAACATGTTGCTAGAGAAGTTGCGAATTTCCTCTATATCTTATGATCGTAACCCTGATGATTTCAACGTGAACAGTCTCTCTCTCTCTCTCTCTCTCTCAGTCACGTGACCTATATATCCACGTCCGACCAATCGATAAATGCAAGGTCGCGGGGGTGGAGCAACGTCCTCTGACGTCAAAGCACCGATGGGAGAGACTCACGTGACACGCTAACACCCGCCCACGTTCTTTTCAAGGGCCACACCCAATCTGTCACAGTCCGATGACAAAGCACGTGAGCGAGTTCCCTTCTGACGATTGCTTCTGTTTCGTGAATCTAACCCCTTCCAGCTTCCCCGGGGGGGGGGGGGAATTGCCCCCCCCCCACATCGGTCTTCACGCGATGCAACAACAAGGCATCACAGGATGAATGACCGAAGTTAACTTAATATTAAACCTTGAAAGGGTCATGATCAGTATCGATGCAAGATTCTTGCCACAGGCAAAAGAAAAAGTCCCTTCGCTGCACACAATTGGTCCTAACGCTTATCTTTTACAGCCAACCGCGCTACGAAATCGGGTGTCCCATGTTCTCATCAATTCATCCTCATTGCCGTGATTAACTTTAAGAAGCAGAAAATCGCCGAAATGACTTCTTCACTTATATGGTGACCTTGTCCGTGAAGTGATGATAAGAATGAAGATAAGTGTATGAAAAGAAAATTGAAAACTGTGTGCTTATTCTGAATTCGAACAGAGGTCCTTACGGTTCCGCGACGCTTTACCCTAACCGTTAGACCAAGGAAGACGTAAGGACATAACAATAATGATAAAAATGCTGGGAATCGTCCTCATAATCTCAGAAAGTGGACACCAAGACAATAAGAACAAAAGTACAGCAATTATAAAATTGTTATTCCCTGAGAAATTCAGCGGGACCAAGTTCGATACAGCAGTCGCGTTGTGTTTTCAACTAATAATTTTACATATGTTGTTCAGTCAAGTCGGTTTATGTCTTAACATTTCGCAAAATTAAGTGTCTTTTCTCATTTTATTGGGAATTTGAGGAACTTAAGGACCAGTTGATGTGCACTAATAAATTAACATAACAATCAGCAAGTAAACTTTGATGAAGATTATCAAGTAGGATAATCCCACATTTTTTAATTATAAGGTGACATCGTTAGACATCAGAGTCATCGTGATTGGTAACAGTAAGGATAACGGTATATAGTTGTATGAAATGTATAGCAAAAGTTTCAAAGTGTAATCTCTAAGTTAATTTCACTTTACTACATATATAACAGTTCCAAACTGATAAGTGATTGGAGAAACGAGTGAGTGGTAGCAGATATACTGTGTAAGCACTTAATTACATTCAAGAACTTTCTTAAAGTAAATGTAACTAACATAATTTATACGAGAATTGGAGAGGAGCCTTCAGTACTATTCTGTGCACTTTGGAAAGTTTTCTACATACCTTTGTGCCTACAATATCACTACCAAAGAATCCTCCAATCAAAATAAGTTTCCCACTTTTGGGTATTCATAATAAAACAACAAGCGGTGGGCACGACGAAACGAAAATAGTGCCTACGATTTTGAACCGAACGTCGAGGACTATGAACGAGAAATATTGAAAATGTGGAAGTGAACCCTTCCCCCACCACACGACGCACACATATTCACTGCTCAGTACACAGAAATATTGGATTAGAATGCCAAGTCCATCGTCAATCTATAGCAACACTTCAAACGTAAGAATCAGATCATCGTAGCGTGTGTGTTTCTGTGGGTGTGCTCTTCCATTTTTGTATACTTACGAGAGTATCGAAGGGACTTCTAATTTCTTTCATATAAATCTATTCTCCAACCACTGCAAGAATGAAATTATTGTAAACAAAACAACGTGGAGTCTGAGAAGTAGTAACTTCTCTCCTATGTGTTAGTTTTGATGCTATTTCGGCCATGAATTTAGTAGTCGTGGCTGTACAGTTTCATAATACAGTAAACCCTCGTTAACACAAACTCGCTTAAGACGAACGCTCGGTTAACATGAACAAAATGTTGGTCCCGGCAGGGATGTATTATATCTTATCCATATTTTTTTTTCTGTTGTTCCTCTGTCGTTCCTCTGCTAGGTATGTAAGAAATCGCTCAACAATCTCTATCATCTTGTCAACAACAATCAACTTATACAGTATTGTAACAAACAGAATCAGATCAACAATGTGTTTCTCTGTTAAAGATTAAAACTTGGGTGCAATTGCTCGACAATCGCGATCACCGCGTCAACAATGAGCTTATACGTATTTAACCAACGAATTCAGTTGTGTGTTACGTATTGTAAATGGTTAATGTGTAGAAAGAATTGTATTGCAACAATAAAATTTGAGTCCCCGGTTAGCACGAAATTTTTTTAACACGAACTCTTGACTTTTCGGTCCCTTGAGATTCGGGTTAACGAGGGTTTACTGTATAAGGTTCCGCAACTTCAATATAGCTGCTGTTTAATGGTATGACTTTTTCACATGCACTTCTGTATATCCCTCCGCGCAAGATCCCTGCACGGCTGTCATCCAAACAAACAAAAGGGTGTGTCAAAAGCCACTTGTATTTTATGAAACTGACTTCGCTCTTTACAACGCACAGGGACCACAACTTTTCCGACAACAGTAAGGAACCTGGCCCGTATGCAACGTGCGATACGTGAGCACAAAGTTGCAGTTGTTAATGAAGTAGCAACCGAACAGAGATCAGAATAAAATTCAATGTCTTCAAGATCTGTGATTAACCTTTTAATTTGCACCGGCTCTTTCTTAACCTATCTGAGCACAGTGTGAACTTCACACAAACTTCATGGAATTGGAATTTGGCATCATCGCCATGCGCTTCTCATTCAGGGGACCCTAGGTTCAAATCCCGGACAAGATATGAGCGTGTAATTGTGTTCCGCATATTTATTCGTTGTTCGTTCATCATTGTGACGATTAGCCTATACAGGTAAAAAGGTGACGTGAATTGGCCAAGTCAGACACACGATGTAAGAATCGAACCCGATCGCCAGCTTAGAAGTCAAGACATCTTACTGATTGGACTAACCTTAAAGGTAGTCTCAGACGTTCTGGAGAGAAAAGCTAAGGAGCTAAGGGAAGCAAGAAGTACGTATATCGTAACGAATAGAAGCAACAAGCGTCTTTATAGCAACAGACTGCAAAATTAGAGGTCTTTAGGTTTGAATTCATAGTAAGAAATTTAATGAAAAGGGAAAACAAGCATATATTTCTTTCTAAAAAGAAATTGAGCAGAGGAAAGATGGTACAGAAAGTACTAAACACAAAGAAAAATAAAGGAATACCATTATTAAAGCTATACTTTAGGGTAAGGTTCAACACTCTCCAAACGTCCCGCGAATTGAATCGATGTATTGTTTGGTGTTCCTACGAAGAGATCTCTCTCTTGCTGGCGAAGGGGACAATTATTCCAGCTCTTTGCTGCGGGATAAAAGAAACGCCCCAACAACATGCCAGGGGGTTAACCCTTTTCCCTTCGGTCCAGAAGAAAAGAACGAAGGGAAAACGCAGGACCGGTAGCGGCACGTCACCCGCCGCACGTATATGACGCAAGCAAGCAGGTGGTGGGTTTCCATGGCAACGGGGGAAAATGCTTTGACGCAGGCGCATGGCTCGGTGTACGTACTGCAATGACTCGTGGATTGCCGTAGAAACTTCAAAAGCAGTCGAAACAGACGACCGAAAACCAGTTGCGCACGGGCAGGCAGTCGGTGCTGGATGCGTACGATAACCTTCGTCGTGCCCCGAAACAGCACGTGATCGAAACGCACGCGATAAGCTGGGAGAAAGATTCCGTCTTCGACTACGTGAGATGCTAGGTCATATTGTTTGCTGCAATTTTCAACGTTTCTACTATTAAATTAGTGCATACCATTTCGCTACACCTCACAGAACATTTTCATTTTTAGGCAAGGGGTGTTTGAACTACTAAATGAACACTGACCGCTGATAATTATATTTCTATTTGTATTATTTTCCTATTATAGATATTTCTTATTTATGCTTTGAACTTATCGCGACGATGAGGATAAATGAAGCCTAGATGAAATTCATGGATAGACACTCACAAAGTGTCTACGCCGAGTCTCGAACCCCAAACCGACTACATTTTGTATAAATACGAATATTACTAGTCGAGCAAACAGTCGTTTCAGAACATACGGATATTACTAGTCGAGCAATCAGTTGTTTCAGAACATACGGATACTACTAGTCGAGCAATCAGTCGTTTCAGAACATACGGATATTACTAGTCGAGCAATCAGTTGTTTCAGAACATACGGATATTACTAGTCGAGCAATCAGTTGTTTCAGAACATACGAATTTACTAGTCGAGCAATTAGTTATTCCAGAACATACGGATATTACTAGTCGAGCAATCAGTCGTTTCACAACATACGGATATTACTAGTCGAGCAATCAGTTGTTTCAGAACATACGGATATTACTAGTCGAGCAATCAGTTGTTTCAGAACATACGAATTTACTAGTCGAGCAATTAGTTATTTCAGAACATACGGATATTACTAGTCGAGCAATCAGTCGTTTCAGAACATACGGATATTACTAGTCGAGCAATCAGTTGTTTCAGAACATACGGATATTACTAGTCGAGCAATCAGTTGTTTCAGAACATACGAATATTACTAATTAAATAGTCAGTTGTTTCAGAATATACGAATATTACTAGTCAAGCAATTAGTTATTTCAGAACATACGGATATTACTAATTAAATAGTCAGTTGTTTCAGAACATACGAATCTTACTAGTCAAGCAATTAGTTATTTCAGAACATACGGATACTACTAGTCGAGCAATCAGTCGTTTCAGAACATACGGATATTACTAGTCGAGCAATCAGTTGTTTCAGAACATACGGATATTACTAGTCGAGCAATCAGTTGTTTCAGAACATACGAATTTACTAGTCGAGCAATTAGTTATTTCAGAACATACGGATATTACTAGTCGAGCAATCAGTCGTTTCAGAACATACGGATATTACTAGTCGAGCAATCAGTTGTTTCAGAACATACGGATATTACTATAGTCGAGCAATCAGTTGCTTCAGAACATACTAATATTACTAGTCAAGCAATCAGTTGTTTTAGAGCAAGTTTGACATCATTGAGTACAATCATTGCTTTATATTTCATCCCAACCCTTCCACTGCAACTTGGTTCTCAATACTGACAGAATTCATGAAATTTTATTAAAAAATTGAATAACAAAAACCCAGCAAAGAGACGGGGGGGGGGGGATAAGATTCGTTCCACAAATTATCAAAACTAAGGATATTTTCTCCTCCCGTACATGCTAGTTATCTGTCGGATGAATCTCGGTAAAAAAAAATCGGAAAAAAAGAAAATTTTAATAACAGGCAGTTCAATTTTACATTGACCTAATGTTCAAAAAATTACTACGGCATTCTAAGTTGGGAAATGTATAACTACTAACGAATGCTGGACCAAAAACCTATTTGAATACATATTCGTATCACATTTGCGTATTTTCAAATTGTAACGTGTCAGGTTAATTGCACCTGAAATGACAGAAATGCAACCCCACATAGAGTCGAACCAGAGAACGCTTTGTTACAAGGTGATATCTGTAGCCACTATGCGAACAGGAAGGCTAAAATTTTTTATCATTATTTCCAGGAGTGTTTGGTCAGGGAACGAAAATAAATTAAATTAAATTATTATGTATATCTGAGATGTTCTCTGATCAGTCCAATCGAATGAAATATGTAATGAAATGTTAAACTTTTATAATTAATTGTTGTTGCTTTCATTTTGCTTATCAAGTGGTGGTCATTTCCTAAATTTCGCACACATATAATTATGTAATATTTGTGTATATTAAACAGAATGTTATAAAATCCTACTGAATTGTCTTATGCTGTGTATCAGTTTGCTCGAATGTATCGAAAAGATCTACACACCGCGAGTCTTCAATGGAATCTATAGGTGTAAATAATGGATATAGTGCATCTAATGAAACATTTACGACAATTAATTAGGCCTTTACATATAATTTGTGGCCGGCCAGGTTTTTAGTGTATTTGCAGAGAGAGCAAAAAAGTAACTCTTTTCCTAAATTCACTACAACGAATTGTTTTACAATAATTTGAATAATGGAGGAAGTGCAATGTTTTTTTTGTATGTTGTTTGTTGTACATACCTACATGCTGGATTTAAAGTTTAGTACGTATGTTCATTGTTGATCAGATTGCTCCATTAGTCTATGTCTAAAAATTTTAGGACGTTAACAAAACTACTTCCCTTATAGATACACAAAATATAATTCTGGGTACAAGTTTAAAAAAAACTGTGGGTCGTCGAACAGTGAAATCAATGTAAAGATATTCAAGCACGAAACGTATTTTTTCGCAATAGTTGGACGAATATAACTTGTAAAGAAGTTCTACGTATTTTGGTGATGGCAATGAATCAATAATGGAGTGAATATTAATTTAAAAACACCAAGGTCACATACAAAGGTCAAATATTACAATAATTAGCTAGTGTAAAACTAGTAGCAGAAACTGCAATATCGTTGTTAAACCACACGTACTACCATTTTTACATTTATAGTTAATCAAGAAAGCACGTGTCTCCCATTCATAGCAACACAAATTTATCAAATTGATCGACATCTTGTGTGATAGCTATAGTGTCAACATTATCAAGAAGTAAAACTTCGTAATAGGAACAGACCAAAAATTAGTCTCTCGTGGAAAAATTGACCAATAAGAGAAGACTGCAACCCATAGATTTACAAGAGTACTCGTGGAACAATAAACAGACCTACCAGATAAAAAGGAGAAAGGCTTCACAACACCAGACAGACAAAACCACAGCCACTATAACCCACAACAATGCAACACCAGAAGGCAAACGGCAACAATTAACAACGTCTGTTGGACCTGTTTGATGCTGAACCTGTCAGCGACAATGTAATGAACAGCCTTGTCTTGCTGTCTGGGACGTACACAACGACGAGATGACAAATCAAGTCGCCTTCTGAAAATACCCGAATAGCCAAACCACTCGTCTTATTCACAACCTTGATCCAAAAACCAGAGGGAGGAGGTTCCCTCCGAACAACCCTCTTCGACAACTGGACAAACCACCAATGCTCGTGCGGAGCAAGAGACCAACATCAAATACAAGGATGACCCGGTCATCCGATCAGACAAACAAGAATTTGAGATAGAGATTCCTTCAGTCGTTCTCCTTGGCTGTCTCCATCGGTTGCGGCGCCGGCGAATGGACCGAGAGGCTGGAGATGGCTTGCGACGGCGACAGCGGCTGGTCGGGCGTCAGGAGAGGCGTCGGCGACACCGAGTGCTCTTCCGAAAGACTCCTTGGAGGTCCACCGCGCGAAGACTCCGATTCCTCCAGGCTGCTGGACTCCTGGAGCTCGTACCTCGTGTGGGTCCTCATGTGCCTCGTGATCATGTCCCGTCGGCAGGCGGCGTAGGGGCACTGGGGACACTTGTAGGGCTTCTCCCCCGTGTGCGTTCGTTGGTGGGTCGACAGGTGGTCGGAGCGGGAGAAGACCTGCCCGCACACCCTGCAGGTGTAGGGCTTCACCCCCGTGTGGAGTCGCATGTGCCGCGTCAGCATGTCGCTCCGTGCGAACGACCGCTTGCACACTTCGCAGAGGTACGCCTTGGAGGCCGCGTCGGACTGGCGGCTCTTGTGCCGCGACGCCATGTGCTTGGCCAGGCGATCGTGGAGGCTGAACATCTGCCCGCACACGGGACATACGTAGGCCACGTCCGAACCCGGCGGCATCTCTTCCACCACCGGCGAAACTTCGAGGTTGTAGCGGACAGCTACGGATTCTTTGGTTGTCGGGGATGCGACGTCGCCTTTGACCACCGGAACGGACACCAAACCGGCCACGCCACGAGGAATGAACCCGGGACTGTCCATGGGCACCCGCGCCACCAGATGCGGCGGCAGTCCTGCCTTGGTGTAGAGAGATTCCGTGCTGGTGCTGCTTCCCATCCTTTCCCTGCTTCCCTTCATCGACAGATCCAGAGGGGAATCTTGCGGCGAAGACTGATCCGATTCCAGGGACCCGCCCTTCTGCGGGATCGTCAAGGGATGAGGCACGGGCCGGCCGTGTCTCAGGACTGTCCCCCTGAAAGGGTCGCGCGGAACGGAAGGCTCCGTCTTCGCGGTTGCCCCCGCGGCGCCCTCGAACCACATCTGCAAGTCGGAGTCGGAGTGGCTTCTTCTTCGGAATATGTCCGGCAGGTATTTGGTGTGCAGGTAATGCTCGAAGCTATATATAGGGGAAGGGGATATAGGGGTGCCTGGGGTGTTCGGCGTGTTGGGGGTGAGCGGGGACACGGGGGAGGCAGGGATGCCACCACCCGGAAAGTACCTCTCTTGGGGGTGAGAGGGGTCCAGAGCCTTCGGATCCTTGCCGGTGAACACGTTGCAGTGAGCACACGAACATCCTGGATACCTAAGGGCCGTACACTGGGTGCCAGCACCCATGTCGTCTTCATCAAAGTTCTTGACGTGCAGCCTAGGTGGTATCTGAATCACGCTAGGTGCTTCCAGCGCCACACCTACCCTCATTCCGTCTGCACTCTCCTCTTCTTCCTCGATGCTACTGTCTTTTATCCGCAACGGACTGAAACTAATTTTAGGGGAATCCGTCGTGGAAATTTGCGGAGAACCCGTGGAGCTGTGTGGGGATTTGTTGGAAGAAGATGCTGGACTAAACACATCTTCCTCCTCTTCGGAGATAGCCCCGTAATGGTACCGTTCTCTGTCGAGGCTATCGAATCGAAACACTTCGCTCTTAACTTGCCCAAGAGGGCTCGTCGGACACCCTTTGCCCTCGGCACCCGTCGCGGTTAACGGCATTTGGATCACACTGTGACACACTTGGGGTTCCGAAGGTGCCATATCTGGTTCTTGCCACTCCTCCTTAACACAAACCGTACTCACGTTTCTGTCCTCGTGTTCCGATGGTTGCCTCTTCGAAGCCTGTTCGTCTTCCAATCTCTCACTTTCGAACTCACCAACGTCCCCAGATTCCAACTCGGGGCGAGAACTGTACATGTGTTTCTTGTTCTTAAGCAAAGGCAGGCTCAGAAGTGAGTCGCTACCGTTAGTATCATTCCGAGGTTCGACACTCCTCGAATTGACGGAGGTTGTCACCTGGGTCGTAAGTTTGTCTAGCACTTGACTGAGGCGCTTGCGCTTCCGCTGCTTATTGTTATTGTTGTTGTTGTTGACGCCCTTACCGCCGGTGTTGTTGTTCTCGGGTCCTGGCTTGTTGTTGTTGTTGTTGTTGTTGTTGTTGACATGCTGCTGTCGTGGAGTATTCGCATCTAGAGAACTTTGCTGCACCCGCGTTTCGGCCATATCACTTGCCTGCCGCTGCCACATCCCACCTTACTAGCGTCTCCAGTGTCATCCAAGCACCGCGGAACTTTTTCATTGCTGACGGGAGATCCACCACTTCCTTGCCGTGCACACACACACACACTCACGCTCTCCCGAGCTCCGAGAGAGCGCGCCGACCGTCGCTCCTTTTCGCACTTGCTGCCTCTTCTCCGAGATGCTATCCCCGCACTCGCACACTCACGCACACTGAAACCTCTCGCTCACGTTGAAGGGAAAGCCAAGCGCCGGATTGCGCGCGCGCTGTCTCTCCGGAGTGGGAGTTCGTGGAGGGAGGCACCGCTCGCCGCAGGGAAGGTGGAGCCAGCCACGCCTGGCCGTGACGAGCCGGGCTCGGACGATCGCTGCTATTCCGCGAGAGGTCAACCTAGTTCAGAGTCCACTTCTATCCGCTCGCCATCCACCTGCAAGAGACCACAACAGAGTTACCAAACAACATCGTCAATCAGCCTTAAACAAAAGCTACGCTTGCATATTATTTGCACAAGGAAAATTGGTATTCAACAGGAATTACTAAAGGAATGGGAAAAAAATGGAACAAATTAAACTTGTATACAGTAAAGTATTTTTAATTCGAACTGGAAGGGGACACGAAAAAACTTCAAATTATAGAAACATGTGTCATTAAAAGTAATTGCAAGGGGAATAAGCTTCTGTTCGAATTACCGAGAATGATTCAAATTCGAATTAAAAAGAGTCCAATGTACAAAGTAATACAATTACAGAACTCAGAACTGTGAAGCAAAAAGTTTTTTTTCTCTCATCTATTCACAACATTAATGTCACATCACGTAGGGAAAAGGGCGGGGAGAGATTTCACTTAATGCCCTTACAAAACTCCTTTTCTCTGTCTGTGTGTGTATGTAATATGTTCATCTTACCCACCGCCCAAAAATTCTTTGAAGCTGCAGATGCTTGTCTTCGTAATTTGAACCGCAATCCATCATTTGTTTATGAATATTAACCTTTTTCTTTGGCCAAGCATGGAGTATTTCACTCTAGATAGTTTGTTTGAGTTTATTTTTAAGTCCACTTTATACGCAGAAAGCCTAATAGGGACTGGACCTAGAGTATAAAGTTGAATCCGAACCAAAATGTGCCTCTACCGGGTATAGAAACCCGGCACTCCCATTGATTACAAAGCAGCGACGTTACCACTACGCCATCGGGGAGGCACAGTTTCGATATCTAGTACTAAGCTTTGATATCACCAGGGTGCGAAATCCTGGGGGAGGGACGGGGGGATTTCCCCCCCACTAACAATCTTGGCCTCAAATATCCCCCATCAAAAATTTCCGGGGGGGAGAGTTTTTGTTAAAACGAACAAAATATAAGTAATTCTCTTTTAATTTCTAATATACTTTACTAAGAATAATATCGAAAACACACACAAATTAGTGTGGTTGTGAGTGTTGAATGCTTTCTCTCTCTCAAGAGATCATTAACAAATCTACATCAATATGCACAATGAAAGTAAAACAAGAATGCAAGACAATAACAACTATGAAATCTACTTCATTTATATTAACATAAAGCAAAAACGAAATAAAAACTTATGCATAATAAAACCACTTCAACTATTTCATAATTTATTAACATATTTAACCAGTTACTAAAGGAATTAGTTTGCTACATCATAATATCTAATATATATATAAAAGTAACAAATTAATTTCTTTTCATGTAATTAATAATAATATATATTTAATTTAGTAATTTATTATTAGTTTTGATAACATTATAAATATTATATCGTATAATTTATATATGTGTGTGGGGGGGAGGATGATTTGTAAATTAAGATCCTTCTCCCTCCACCAATCTTCAATGATTTAGCACCCTGGATATCACATATCAAAACATGCATAGGGTATGTACAGTCAGCGGCAATAAAAATGTTACACGTAGGTCCTGAAGTACTCGCTTCCCTGCAAAGCGTCTGGGATAGAAGCTGCTATTGAAAATGTGCTATTAGATTCCACTCATCGCCGTAGAGTTAGGCAACACACATAACACCTTGTAGGGAAGCGAGCATTTCAAGGTGTAGGTGGCAGTTGCCCCCCATTTCTCGCCACTGTTGCCCCCGCGCTATGCTAAACCTTATCAACAGAGGGAAATAATTGTGGAAACTGACAGAAAATTAACGTAAAGAAGAAAAATACAATACAATGCATAGGGCTACACACATGTATGGACGGATATATGTTTATGTAAATTGAAAGGACAACTAACTAACTAACTCTCTAGCCTTCTTAAACCGAAAGGTTTATGGCCGTAGCAACTGAAAGGACAACAAATTATCGAAACTTTTATGTAGCTCTAAACCACGTTCTTGGACTTGCATCTTTCTATATTTTTGTATTTTATTTATTCCGCGTTTTTATCTACAATTTCTGGTTGGATAAATTCTTGAAACGAGTGATAAACAAAGTGAACATCCGTTTTTATCCTGAGTTTAAACCAGGTTCGCAGATTTTGCTGCCTTTATCTCATCTCCACAGATTCCTGCAACTGCGTATATGGGCGCTCATTCGTCTCATCGAGATGTTATGACAGAATTAACGAAATTAACATTAACGTTTTCTGATAATGCTCTGAATGTTAGTGACAATGTTTCTTTATTAGCAATCAATCTTGATTCAGTTTTACCCCTTGCTCAGTGCTTGTACTGTACTACACCTATTAGAATATTATGCTTCGTCATCAGGTGGAGTTGACAATGGTTAACTCGTTAACATGCACACGAAAATGACGTGCGCGCATTAATACATATTTATGAACCATCGCTTCTTTATGCTTAGATGTGGAAATAACATTTACATGACTATCGTCAATGCACCGTTAGGTTGGTTGCTTTAACTTGTTTAAATTTGTTTAAAATCTCTTTGTTGCCTTTAATTTTGCACGCGTTCTTGAAAGGTTTCTGCTGCACAAGCGGCGTTTGTACCCACAGCCTGGTTCACTTTCCCTATCTCGGAAGCCTTCCCCAACACGCATGCCATTTATCGATTTGCCGAGTTTCGTTGACATAGACTCGAGTAGCGTATCCTTAAATATAGAAAACCCGCTTGGAACTCCGCTGTTCGGTATTGCCTAACGGTTAAGGCGCTTGTTAAAATGATCCACCGAATCTCCTAACGCAGCCTATCATTGATTGATTGATTTGATTTATTTTACTTCGCTTTTCTGGCACTAATCGTGACGATGAGAGTGCTAATGCTAGTTGGTATGGCGTCTGGCTGCGACGCGGGGGACTCGGGTTCGATTCCCTGGGTGGATGATTTAAGTTTGGAATTTTTCCGGCCTTGTCCCCGCATAAAGTGGCTCTGTGGCTAACCCAGCCTCAAATCAACTCTAGGGGGTAAAGGCGGTCGGAGCGTGGTGCTGATCACAAATGTGCCTTTATGGCACGGTGCTATTTGTCCATTTGCGTAACCCACTTGGTCTATGGTGATATGATGTGTTTATATGATGATTGTTGTTCCACTATACCACTAAATCATGCAAAGTGTGTATTTAGGCTAAAAGAGCATTTCGTTGTCGAAATTTGGTCGTCAATGCAAGAATGCAATGGCATATCCATGGGGGATTGATGGGGGTTCACCTTCCTTTCGAAAATCCTGAGTGAATGCCTGTTCTTTTACAACTTCTATGGAGTGTTTAGTTAGGGATATTAGTGAGTTTCTGTAATAGGACGGCGCTTCGATAAATAACCAATTTAAAGAAATCCTACTAACGTTCTTGTCCATTATTAAATTTATTGACACGGCATATATATATATCGACTGATTGACTGTCATCGTCGTTATTATTAATATTACTTAAAGTTACGTGGAGTTAGATAAGAAAGAAGGCTTGTTACGCAATAAGTGAAGATCAATAAATGTTAAATATGAAATTTATGTGAGCGTGCTTTTAATATTCATGATATATCAGGATCTTTTCGAGGCAGTTGAATAACTGAAGGGACAGCCGTGCTGCTCCCGGCTTAGGAGGTTTTATGCTGAGCATCCCTTCATCAATGCATCGTTATTCATTCTAACAGAGAGAGAGACACACACATTATATACGCATGGGACGTTGCATTGTCACGGGTGACACACGCGAACTACACTTTTTGTATTAAAGTAACTATTCTACAGATAGTTGAGCAACATTTTTCTTATTTTCTGTGCAATGAAATATGATATTTAACACTGTTGATTAAACATCCTAGATATATAGCTGTACGTACAATTTTGTGTCACGGGTGGGACAGATAAAACATGCTTCTTTACTTAATAAGAAATTTATTTTAATTTCTGTGAATTTTCAAATGATGAAAAATACATTATTTAAGATAAAGAGAGAAGGTAATTGACCTCTGAATATTCTACCCAGGTAGTGGAGTTGAAGACAGAATGTAACAGTTAAAGAAATCATTAATTGCTTTTTTTGTGTGTCACGTGTGGGACACAATAAAAAACAAAAGTAAATCATAAAGTTAAAATAAACGAACAATATGTAAAATGCCTTCTAACTTAATTATGTATAATACTTGAATTTCTATCCACGTGACAAAGTTAGATTGTTCACTCACAAGATTGCATTTACTTTTAAAAATTGAGATTCAGAAGCACTTTATCATGAAACGCCCTATATATAAACACAAAAAAGGTTTGCACTGTAAACATAACTGCTCGATCTGGCTTTTGCTGAATTAAAATACAGAGATGACCATTTCTGACTGAAGCAGTAAAAGATGTATCTCTTCTCGTTCGGATCGAAACCCGTGGCGTAGAGGAAGGTGCGAGTGTTTTCGGTGTTGATTACGTAATGAGGCCGGGGGTGGTGACGTGCTTGCTGCAGTGCGTCGTGCGGTATCGCGTGGACAGCTGCAGCTCTCTACCGCACTCCATACCCTCCGCCCCCGAAGAGTGGGAGGAACACAGCGCCTGCATTGAAGAAAGAGAGAGAGAGGGATTCAAGTAGACGTCGCATCCAGTAGCCTGCCACTCGCAGTTCTTCTCCTTCACGGAGAGAAAAATAGATCTTTTGTGACCTCTCCGTCCAATATCCCCCCCCCCCCCGCTTACCCCCTCCTCCTATTTTTCCATCTTCCTCGTTTCGCTTTCTTTCCCGTTTCTATACTTTTATGTTTCTTCCACTTCCGTACAAGTTGAAAACTCACGTTCAGAACTAGAATACGTGTCAAACATTTTGAAAGGACAATTGTCTTTTCAGCAGAGGGGGTTTTCCCACTAGGCTATCCTAGTGGACGCAAGTCCAGGATAGCAGCATAAAAATGAGACTATGAAGAATCTAAGTGTATTTTTTCATTGAAGTTTAATTAATAATTTTTAATCAGATGTGTGTAATTTTGCCTGTAGTATTATATGGATGTGAAACTTGGTCCCTTACATTGAAAGAGGAACATAAATTGAGAGAATTTGAAAATAAGATCCTTAGGAAAATATTTGGACCTAAAAGGGATGAGGAGACAGGTGAGTGGAGAAGGTTACATAATTTAGAACTACATAATTTGTATTCATGTCCAGATATTATTAGAATAATTAAATCAAGAAGACTTAGGTGGGCAGGCCATGTAGCACGAATGGGAGAGGAAAGAGGAGTTTACAGGATTCTTGTTGGGAAACCTGATGGTAAGAGACCTGTAGGAAGGCCAAGACGAAGATGGAGGGACAACGTTGAGATGGACCTAAGGGAAATCGGTAGGGATGGAAAAGAGTATATAGAACTTGCTCAAGATAGGGAAAGATGGAAGGCCTGTGTTGCTGCAGCCATGAACCTTCGGGTTTAAGAAGGCTAGAGAGTTAGTTAGTTAGTTAGTTATTAATCAGATGTGTCTATAATTAAAAGTTTACAACTGGATTAATACAGAACGTGCAATTAGTGGAAGTGAACTACCATGACAACAAAACTGTTAATATTAATAATAATAATAATAATAATAATGTCAGCAGACAGGCCCCAAAACAAAGGATAGGCAAGGGGGGGGAATTTATAACCCCCTTCCCCCCGTGCACAAAGGACTTCACACTTTGCCAACGCGACATGAAGGAATAACAACTTGGACCGTACAACGGGGAAGCATCACGCATAATGACCAGTCCTAGATATGAACGCGTAGTTCGGTTCCGTAGTAAAAACCATTCACTCGTCACTTGGAGATAGCAAGGGAACATATGCTTTATTGTTTCTTAGACCCTGCAAATGATCCGCTAGGGATCCCTGGTTCGAATCCCGGCGTGGGCAAGGGTGTTCTTTGGGAGTGCTCCTCCATCAATTTCATCACTCACCTTCATCTTGGCGATTAGCTAAAAGCAGCACATAAGCCAAATAAAGCAAAAGAAAACAATCAACCATCATGGGGGTTTTCATTCTCTGCAGAGCTAACCACTAATGACTCGTCTTTTCCCGCGGGCAATACATCTTTATGCTGCAGATTTTACAACTTAAGCCTAAATTCACCTACGAAATTCTTCACCATTACAAAGAAATTTTATAAAAATCTTAAATGGTTCATAAGTGTATATAAGTTCATTATTCGTTATTTTCCAAGAATAATTTAGCCGGTCGGTACAGCGTTTGACTGTCAAGCGAAAGACTCGGGTTCGATTCCAGTGGTGGATTATTTCAGGTGGGAAAACATTTTCCAGAGATATCCCCGCGTGGGGCGGCTCTGGGGTTCATTCAGCTTCTAATAAATGGGAGTAAAGGCGACCGGAGCGTGGTGCTAGTCACGTCCCTTCCAAATTGACAGAGATTGAGTCTACAATCCTCCATATGCCTTCATGGCATGTTGCAATATGCACGGGGCAGATTTAATTGGTTTAATTAACTTTAATTAATTCACCACCAGAAGATCTTGTTACAAATAGTAGTGGAGATAAGACAGCCGGGGGAATCCCTGTATTAAAATGTTACCCGACGGAACGGAACAATAGTGCAGGTCCTCTATAGCCGAAATTTGCTTCGTGCAACTGATGAATAGTAGGAATGGACACAAAATCCGGATAACGGATAGTATCCGAATTTCAAATTATCCGATATCCGTCTCAGATGCAACGGATAATCCGAATATTCTGATAATTCGGATATCCGTATAGAACAAATAAGATGAAGGAATTGTAGAAAATCCGTACAGTGCAATACGAAAATGACGAACATAAGAATATAAGGATAGCCTGTAGGATAATACGAACATCTGATATCCGGATAATATTTTATCCGGATTTGGCCATCCTTAAAGAAAAGTTCTACGTTCTTTGAATTTTACGCATTTAAAGAAAAAGTTTCTTGAGATAGGTTACAGCGATGCCAACTTCCTCTCGTTTCATTAAGCGAAGGAGATTCCCTTTGCAAGTTTCATGTGTTCCCCTGGCCTGGCGACTCTGCTAATCCAGAACTTGCGAACAGAACGATCGGAATTTTGCTCCCGAGAAACTCTCTTTGCAGACAAGCAGGGAGTTGTACGGACACACCCACGCTGCCACACGCCCCCGTCAGAGGAGCCCTTTAAAGGGGATGGTCCCAAACGGCAACTGCAATAGGGGAATATCGACCGCTCTTCTCAAATAGCTCTGGACCACCAATAGCGTACCACCGCTTTCAGTAGGTCATCAACAATCTGAAACTTTAATGTTCCGCGTTTATACTTTGCTGCTTAAAATTCCGACCCTGTATATTGCATGCACCAATCTACGACGTAGCTAACAGTTTCCCGGATCCTTTTTTAATTCAAGTAGGCCTAGCTATCCGTGTATGAACAACCAGGTTGTAAGGTGTCTGTTTACACTACTAAAGAATCGGTTCAATCCAGCGGTTGTTTCGTGGTTAAGCATGACAATCTTTCTATAAGGAGAAGTAAGGATTGGTCTATTGTACTTAGCTTTTCTGCTACTTTTGGATAACCGCGAAGGTGAGGATGAGTGGTGATATGAAATTGTTGAAGGAACACTCACAAAGCACACTCATCCAGGTCCAGGTCGAGATTCCAACCCCGGGCCCATATCTTCGTAGCCCGCTGTGCTTGATACATTGATTGAATTGGATCATTTTACATCGCTTTTCTGCTAGTAGTGACTATTCGCGACGAATGGTAATGTGATAAAATATATGAAAGGACAATCAGAAACATGTGAACGACACAACACGAGCGCCACAGAGGATTATACTCTCCGTAAGTCCAGACGCCAGAGACTCGTTAGTCTGCAAAATGCAGTTCAGGGTGTACCACGAGGAAGTGAGTGTTACTCCATGGAAGTGCGGTTGACACTTGGCTGTAATACATGGAAGTGAGGTTGACACTTGGGTATGCTACGTGCAAGTGAGGTTGACACTTGGCTGTACTACATGGAAGTCAGCTTGATACTTGGCTGTACTACATGGAAGTCAGGTTGACACTTGGCTGTACTACATGGAAGTGAGGTTGACACTTGGCTGCACTACATGGAAGTGCGGTTGACACTTGGCTGTACTACATGGAAGTGAGGTTGACACTTGGCTGCACTACATGGAAGTCAGGTTGATACTTGGCTGTACTACATGGAAGTCAGGTTGACACTTGGCTGTACTACATGGAAGTGCGGTTGACACTTGGCTGTACTACATGGAAGTGCGGTTGACACTTGGCTGTACTACATGGAAGTCAGGTTGACACTTGGCTGTACTACATGGAAGTGCGGTTGACACTTGGCTGTACTACATGGAAGTCAGGTTGATACTTGGCTGTACTACATGGAAGTGAGGTTGACACTTGGCTGTACTACATGGAAGTGCGGTTGACACTTGGCTGTACTACATGGAAGTGAGGTTGACACTTGGCTGTACTACATGGAAGTGAGGTTGATACTTGGCTGTACTACATGGAAGTCAGGTTGACACTTGGCTGTACTACATGGAAGTGAGGTTGACACTTGGCTGCACTACATGGAAGTCAGGTTGATACTTGGCTGTACTACATGCAAGTGAGGTTGACACTTGGCTGTACTACATGGAAGTGCGGTTGACACTTGGCTGTACTACATGGAAGTGCGGTTGACACTTGGCTGCACTACATGGAAGTCAGGTTGATACTTGGCTGTACTACATGGAAGTGAGGTTGATACTTGGCTGTACTATATGGAAGTGCGGTTGACACTTGGCTGTACTACATGGAAGTGAGGTTGACACTTGGCTGTACTACATGGAAGTCAGGTTGATACTTGGCTGTACTACATGCAAGTGAGGGCCTCCCCCATGGCGCAGTGGTAGCGTCATTGCCTTGTAATCAAGGGGTCCCGGGTTCGATACCCGGTGGAGGCACAAGTGGTTCGGATTCCACTTTAAACTGTAGGTCCAGTCCCGATTAGCCTTACTGTGCATAAAGTGGACTTAAAACAGCAACTCAAACCAAACCAATACATGCAAGTGAGGTTGACACTTGGCTGTACTACATGGAAGTGACGTTGACACTTGGGTGTGCTACGTGGAAGGATCACTCCGCTTACACCCCTAGCTATGCTAACCATTACGCCACGGAGATCAGCGAGAAGTAAGAAGATCGTGGTGTGTAGCAATTCAACTTTATTTACCAAATATTGATGGAAGAGAGAGTGTCATCATCAATGCTTGATGTACTATTGGGATGTCCTAGGAATTTGATTGATTTAATTAGATTATTTTATTATATAGGATGTCGCTGATTGCGATGAATCTAGGAATTTGAATTTCAGGTGTTCGTCTTGGGAACAACAGATTGTCGGGACTTTCGGAACAAATTAGTCCGTTCCAAAGGTGTTACGATGTCCACTATCTTCTTGACTAAAATCACAGAGGACAGTGCAAACAATCATTATGCAAAACCAAACACCTGCGTTGTCAGCTCAATGATCGGAAACTCATTCACAAGAATGGAAGCAGCCGAAGCGAAGGAACGCACTATAACAGCGGAGCAAAAATGAAGAGAGGAGGCTAACCGCCCGAGGCGCCCTCCCCCGCCACTTTTAACAGAAGCTCCTACCTTGGACCGCTCTGAGGAACGAAACAACCGTCCACTTACCCAACCGCCTCCGAAGGAAGTGTTGCCTCCTTACCTGCGAGACTTTGTGGGTGAAGTGTTTGCTCTGGAAGCACTCGAGCCTTATGAACTACTCTGCTTGGAGTGACAAGTGGTTGCTTTATTGCCGCTGATGAACGGAAGCAAAATTTTTGTAGAATGCAACGAGATATATTCTATGAGTGCCTTACGTCGCCGTGAAATCAAGGGGTCAAGGGTTCGATATCCGATTTAGGCACAGATTGGTTTGGAACAAACAGGAACTGTAGGTCCAGTCCCAATTAGCCTATCTCTGCATTAAGTGGACTTAAAAACTCAAACTCAAGATTTGTTCTATGAAATTTTACCATACTTGAGCGTATCAGTTGTATGTCTTGAAGAGTTTTCTGGATAATTTCGAAATGAAGAGATTTTCGGAAAACATGTTTTAGCTTGAATTAGTCATTAAAAAAAAATACGCCGTTCTTATCTTTCATTCGAAATGTCAGGCTTTCAAGGAATTTTCCACCGACTTCCGTGGGGGAGTGGTTAGCGCAACGCGCTACGACGCTCGGGGCAACCGTTCGAATCCCGACCTGGGCAGGGGCGTTCTTTATGAGTGTCCTTTCATCATCATCATCATCATATCATCACTCATCCTCATAGTCTCGATCAGACAAAAGTGGCAGAAAAGGAATGTGAAATAACCTAATTCAATCAGTCAATCTATGAATTGTCCAAGTTCGTATTTAGAGTCGGTATAAGGGTAAATTTCAAGTCAAAATGACCATAAATTGGGCCGGTTCTGTGCAGGAGCCTCTGAATTTCAATGTAGACTTGGTTTCGTAAAGACAAATGTTTAGCTACTTAGAAAGAAGTAGCACCGTGTTCTGATCTAGCAGCACTCGTCCAGTAAAAAAAATGCTCAGCAGACCTTGGCCTTCAAAGAACTCTTGCGCCATAAAGTCTTGTTTTAAAATACTTTTTGTCATTTCAAACGATAGTCTTGTAGATGAAACGTGGTGATATAAAATCGCTCTCTTCTCTAATGGCAACAGCGACCTACGTAATAATCCATAGCTGTTCATTTTAAGTCCGCACAAGTTTTCGAATTCTCCCATTATCCATTCAGATGACTGAATTCATAATCAAATATATGAATATTGCTGTTTCCACAGTGCCGACAACCTGGTTGAAGCTAGCAGGTCACGACTACTTCCTAGTTAGTAAAAGTTGCGTTCAAAAAGTAATTGAAGGTGTATTCAACTGGTATTCCTTGTGGATATGTATACCGAAAAACATATTACACAAGTTACAGGTTGTAATTGCAGCATGAATGATTTTTAAGACATACAATACAAAAAATAAATAAAGTTACACAAATGAAATTAGGTGCTTGATTGATCGTATTAGGTTATTATACGTAGATTTTCTGCCACTTTTGGCTAATCGCAACGATGAAGATGAGTGATGATGCGATGAAATTGATGAAGGGACACCCACAAAGAACACATATACACAGCTCGAACCCAGGATCCCTGGCGCCGTAGCGTTGCCACGGAAATTGGCTAATGTCAGTTGCAATTAGTCTGTAAACAATGACTTCCAACTGGATTAATGGAGATCAAATCAACTAAATTTACGGAAAAGAGATTCCCTTTTAACACATTTCAAAAGCTGCTTTAACTTGAGGTGCTTGGCAATTCTGAAAATCCCACACAAAAAGCAGACGCGAATAGAATTCATTCATTTCTAATAATAACGATCGGCTAAGTTTTAGTAGTTAACGAATCCATAAAATATTCAAAATGAGGATATCATAAGCAAAACTTAAGAACCGAAAACTAGGATAAGGAATATTTGTCACCATACACTCGTAACACAAAATTATACCCTAAAGTCGCAAATGGCTAATTTCCTGAGTAAAGAATTCCACAGGTATATAACAGCCTAAAGTATCCATTTCGTTTAAAGTCATCGAGTCAACCACGCTAGCTTTGGCGAGCGTAATTTGAGAGCTTGTATTTTTTTAGGAGTTGGCAGCATTGATGGGCCAGGAATTCGCCTTCCCCCGAAGACAACAGGAACCTTTCCTCGCCGCTGCTTCTCCAAGCAATGCACATCTCACTTAATTGCTTCACGAGAAAACTAATCAAGGGAAGGAAAAACGGACGCGTCACTTCAAGTCTCGACGGACCACGCCCCCAAGCCATTAGGAGGAAAGAAGTGAAAAAGAAAAGCAACGTTTACCTCTAACAACCAACACCGCTGCGGAGGATCATGCGAGTCACAGATTCTCAATGGCTTCCTTCCTCCCACAAAGTTGCCGTGACTGAAAACTTATCGTTGCTTACGACGCGCTGTTTTTTTGCTGTTGCCGAACCGCTACGAAGAAGATGAGCAGTGCTGCAAGAAATGAGGGGCCAAGGAAATGGTAGAATTCAATCTGGCATCGTCGTCGCCTTGTAATCAAGGGATTCCCGGTTCGATTCCCGGCAAAGTGGTTTGAATCCCACTTTAAACTGTAGGTCCAGTCCCGATTAGCCTATCTGTGCATAAACTGGACTTAAAACAATAACTGAACTAACTCAATCCTTGTACACTACTGTTCAGATAAAGTGGCACATACTTCATTGTGAACAGGAGTGTATCCTCCAATAGTGTTTTGGAGAGATGCTACAAAACAATCAGAGAAAGTCTTCGAGAAGAGCATTAGCCTACAAATGGGCTTTTGATGGATTGAATTAGGTTATTTTACGTCGCTCTTCTGCCACTTTTACCTAATCGCGACGATGAGGATGGGTGATGATATAATTGGTGAAGCGACACAAAAACATCCATGCCCGGGATTCGAACTCGGAACCCCTGGCATCGTAGTGCGTTGTTCTAACCACTCCTCCACGGAGGTCGCCACGAACACATCCAACTCGACGGATGTTGAGGCCAATTACAGTAACAGAGCTTCTTATAGCGAACCCAATAACGTTGAAACAACAAAAGAAGGGGTAGACGTTGTAGTTTGAGATGATATTACTAGAAATCACGTGAAATGATTAGAGGATTGAATGGCGTGACTCGCTTTCTAGCTGCTAATGCACCACAACTAGGGACGTTATGAAAATAATCGAACTCTATTATCCTGAACATGTATTCGAACTATAATCTGCATCTCAAAACAGAGGCGGAGTGCAAGTAACGCGCTGCAGCATGAATACAATTACCATTCAGCTTGAGAATAACCAATACCAGGCGTGCAGCGATAACGCATTTTTTTCCATCGCCCTGGCATTCACCACCCACACACGCAACCACGCGAGTAAACGACCTTGGGAGACGAAACTATGAGGTTTCAGTTTCAAAACACGCCCTTCAGAGGCCACCTCTCTTTTTTTCCTCTCCAGTACCTTCTCTTTTTTTTTCTATTTTCCTTCTCGTCTTCTTGCTCTTCGAGTGCGGAAACAAAAACCTCTGTCGACGGCACGAAGAATTCCGCGACCTTGCTGCTCGATCCACATTCAGCGTCTGTTGAACGATCGAAAACATAAAATGAAACGATTGTTATAGTCCGTGTGGCGTAACTCTTCTCAATAAGACGGCTGACGTAACAGCGCGCACGTGACCCAGCCATCCAATCAGCGTCAGTCACGTGCTTCAGAAGCGCTATGCGATTGGGTCTCCTGTTGGCGCGCTTTATAGCGGAGAGACGCTTTGGCGCGAACAGGACCTATTTACACCTCACGGGTTATTGAGAGTTATCTACGTTGTTACAGTCCTCACTGAGTACATATTATTTTTTTTTATTTCAGTACTCAACTCATTTAAATTAGATATTTATCTCTCGTGTCATTGTTATTATAACTAATATATGTTATTCTCTCAAAATCAAATGGATACTCCTAGGCATCACCCAACCAGGTTTAACAGTTTGTAATAACATGTTTTTTAAGTTGAAATTTTACACCGTTCATCAATATTATTACAAGATCAAAAATATATCTTCAAATGACCACAACATTCTTCACATACATCCCGGGTACAATTTCAACAGTCCTTCATGACATCCAAAACGGATTTTCTCCCTTTTAGAACCCAGACTATATCAGTATTCTGTTGTGTGGCGATCGGTCATCGAACAGAACCCCATTCCCGCTATCAGCTGATTTTGTAAACCAAATTTCACTCTTACAAATCAGATTTTAAGTTAACACGGAAAAAAGTTGATCTCAAAGAATATATAGCCCGGAAGGAGAATTATGTAAGTTTGAGTGTTTAAAAGGCCACTTTATGCACATATAGGCGAATCGGGACTGAACCTACAGTTTAAAGTGTGATCCGAACCAGTATGTGCCTGCAACGGCGCATCGAACACGGGACCCCTTCATTAAAAGACGACGACGTTGCCGCCACGCCAACGAGGAGGTCTGATTTCTAATATGAAAGGTACCACAGCTCTCTCTCTCTATTAAATTATAGCTACGATTAAAAGAGTAATACGGTTGAAAAAGTAAGTACTGACTGTTCAAAGAACACACAAGAAATTCCTAATTGCCAAAACCTTTTGAGATTTCACCTGTTGCGTAAGAATGGTCCGAGTCACCGTGATCTTATTTGCTGTTAGTGAATCGGGAATGAAAGGAAGACAATCGCAAATGGCAATTATATACAATCGCACGCCCCCCGCTCTCCAAGCTTTTTCAACCACAGAGAACGGCGATGAATACTTAACTCGCATAATACGCAGAGGCCTCTCGATCCATCCGAAGACTCGGCTGGACCCGCCCGCCTCCACACGGCCTCCCCCGGCGGATTCCCCGTCCCTGGCCGGCCTCAAGGTCGCTCGCGATGACGTGAGCAGAGACCTCGGGAGCAGCCAATCAATACGAAAGGCAAGGTTTGCAACCGTAAAAAAATATCCCTAGGTTTCGCTTAAAAGATTGGGATTTGCATGTTCCAGGGAGGGACCATTGCTACTTGACTTACCCTTCCATCTGGAGTGTCCAAGGGAGTTGGGTGGGGTCATAACCCCCCACTTTGGTGCAGTATTCCTTAAAAAATATATATACCCAAAGATGGCAAAATGAGGGCAGACTACAAAAAAAGTATCCGTACCCCCCCCCCCCCCTTTTTGGAAAATCCTGAGCATGACACTGCCGTCAATTCCAGACACGTCAAACCATTCATTGGCTCCTTTCGGTTGACTGTGTCTTGAAGCAAATATTACTTGTGTGCAATTTTGGGGGGTCACGATTTGCCGTCACGATAGGCATAACTATAGATCCACACTATGCTCAGACACACCCACATGTATACCTCCCATCCACGTAGTACACCCTGGACTGCACTTGCAGACTATCGAGGCTCTGGCGTCTGGACTCAAAGCCTCTATAATCCTCTGTAGAGTTCGTGTTGTGCTGTCCCTATATTTTTGTCATTGTCCTTTCATTCATCTCATCATTCACCCTCATCGCAATTAGCGAAAAGTGGCAGATAAGCGAAGTAAAATAAACTAAGTACCACTTTATGCACACACAGGCTGATAGGAACTGCACCTGTATCCGAACCACTATGTGCCTCCACAGGGCATCGAACACGGTACCCATTGATTACAAGGCGACGACGCTACCATTACACCATCGGGAAGTCCCCGATGATTTGGAGTAGAAGATCAAATGTATCACACAGTGCCATCAATTGGCACTTACAATAAAGACGTTTGCTTCTATCTCCGGAAATTTTCTGACTGCAGCGCGTGTTAAGAAGCATTTCCAACCTTTCCCCATTCTTTAACAAGCCTATCACTTCCATCAAACTTGCAAACCCAGAACATTTTTGTGAAGACTTTCTCCCCCTTATACGCGAGTTATAGTACATGTAAAAACGTTTTATTTTCTTTCCAGTAACACGCAACATGACAGAGGCTCTGATTCTCCATACCCTTTCTCATGGCAGTATCTGAGCATGGCGGGTTACATACCTACAGAGGATAAAAGGTGTTTTCCACACCTGTGTAGGCACCATCATTTCCACCACATTTTTTGTATATAGAAGAAAAGCGTGAGGGGTACTCGAGGAAATACGATTATCTATTGAAACGATCCGTGTGAATGTATAAGACCGAATCATTAATTTAATTAATTAACTTATTACTACCCTCAACAGGTGTAAAGCCTCAAATTAAAGAAGGCACAATACACATATCGATTTGTACACAAATAATACAATTATAACCAATACAATTAGCATACACAGAAGCAAGCATAGATCGACAATACAAGTAATCAATTAAATAATCACAAATAATCAAATTAACCAATTTACTTGTCTGTCACAATAAAAGAATAAAGACCGATCAACAATTGCATGTATCGAATACATATGCATGCATAATTTTAGAATTGGTAATATAATGAGTACAATGTATTCGTAATCATAAATACATTTTGGATGGAAATAAGAAATGTAAGTTCGATATAAGATTACACAAATGACACATTGTACATAATGGACTAATCTTATATTTCTGAGGTTTAGGTATTTTGGGAATCAATAAGTTTCGACCACGTCAATTATTTTCCCTGTATTGAATTGCAGTTGGCTGAGGAAATAACTATTGACTAATATACAGTTTTATATAAGACTAGTTTATACAGAATATCCCGCCTCTATCACAAATACTCTCAAAATTAAATTCCTGCAACACATTTTATATTACACTTTTTTTTTTTTGCAATGGCTAATCTCAAGAGTTTCTCAGGGCCTCCCCGATGGCGCAGTGGTAGCGTCGTCGCCTTGTAATCAAAGGGTCCCGGGTTCGATTCCCGGTAGAGGCACATAGTGGTTCGGATTCCACTTTAAACTGTAGATCCAGTCCCGATTAACCTTACTGTGCATAAAGTGGACTTAAAACAACAAATAAATCAATCAAATCAAGATTTTTCTTCTGTATTCTCTCCACACGAGTTGTACATTGGTGATCAAAAAATTGAGCCTGCTTCTTACAATACTGCTGTATAGGGTTGTAGTCTTTTTAATAACAAAACCCAAAAATGTATATGTGTTATTAACATCATATGATATACGTTTGAACGTCAAGGCAGAATCAATAAAAACACCAAGGTCCTTTGCTACATGCTGAGAAAGCAGTTAATAGCCTTTTGTATTAACGAAATTTAAATATGCATACAAGTTCCCAGAAGATAATGGCTCTCCACGAATGTGTTATAACCGGACAAAAGAACTTTAAATCCTATTGTTATTTAAACACACTCTCACGCACGCATTAGTTGGAAAAGAAAAACATATGAAGATTGCACTACTTTCTTAGGTAAACAACAAAGCTCTATTTATGAATTGGATATCGCGCTTCATTCACACGAACCTTCATTCATTGTGCCAACGGCCATCGATTGTGGAATTAGCAAAGATGAGCAGCAAAAGAGGAGTCGTAGCTAACGCCAGGAAAGTGCAGGAAGATGAGAAGCACGCATTTTCATTTCGGCAAGTGAGTGCTAATTCTAACCTGAAGGATCCACCATCGGCACTTCTAAGCAACAACAGTTGGCAACGCTGATCGCCTCAACACTAACACCGCTATGCACATGAAGGAGCCTCCGCGGTCGAACATCACAGATCACATGTGACAAATCAGCCACAACGGTATAAACCGAGTCCACGTGCATTGAAATGCAACTGGTTGGCGCGGGACCAAAAATGGGATTCCGTTATGATGGGCGACAAGGGCCAACTGCAGCAACTGCTTTCGGCTCTCTTATACGAACGTCACCCTCGAAATACAAAGACCGGAAAGTGGTAGACAATTAACAGAAGTTGCGTTTTTGCATGATCAATGAAAGAGACGGTTTGTTCCCAGCTAAACCCCCTCTGCCACAGAATATTCAGTGAGCAACGGTCCCAAAAGCTTCGCAGTTTTCGTCAGCACGCAAGCTTTATCTTTCTATGTGTGATAGTTTCTGATTAATCAACGGTAAAGGGTATACCTTTTTCTATTATCGACTCGAACCAACTAATGGAGGAGCCAATCAGGAATATTTTGTCGAATGAACTTTATATTTTGTAAATCCAATCTTTACCGACCGATCACCGTGGCGGAGTGGTTTAGTATTTCACTTTCTGTAATTGGAGCTTTATCTCTGTTGAAAGTCTATGATGCGTTGAACCGCCGAAGCGGGCTACTTCACAATACAGGGCACCAAGACGAGATCAACCACAGGGCCTCCACCACCAGCGTAGTCAATACTAAAGCCTTGTATGTAACCAAGGGTTCCACCTTTCGTTTTTCGATGGTGACGCATTTCAGAGGTTCAAATCCCGCTATGACCTGGAGACCCAGTCCAGAATAATGTAAATATGCATAAGGTGCATAGGTCTAAGCATAAAGTTTAAATTAAGTCCAAAGGTGGTTCTGACACCCAACCTTCAATGAGGCTGCGACATGCTGGATTTTAAAGGACACCAATGAAGTCTTGTTTTGCCGTGCGCAGCAATGTTCATACTGTCTTCAGTCCATTCTCGAGTTTAGCTCTAGTAATATTCCTTAAAATCTACAGTTGCTTTTGAATCGATTGATTGAGTTGGTGTTCTAAGTCCACTTTATGCACAGTAAGGCTAATCGGGACTGGACCTACAGTTTAAAGTGGGATCCGAACAACTATGTGGCTTCACCGGCTATCGAACCCGGGATACCTTGATTGCAAGGCGACGACTCTACCACAGCGCCATTGAGGAGGCCTAGTTGCTTTGGAACTAAGTGTAACATGAATTATGGGAATATTCCACATCATCTCAAAATTTTACTGGTCCCGATCAAAACCACTCTCGCTCAAAATCTAGTTCCCAATCTCACCTCTATTTGTAATGTTAGTCTTGGTTTGAGCATTTTCCCCCGAATTGAGGTCAGATTAGATTCATAATACACGCTCCAAACTTTAAAAAAAAACTTAAAACAAGCATTTACATAACACATAGTTTATTTCACTACCGACGTAGAACTCCACAAGATAATGTTATGCAACATTTAACCTCATATGCATGAGTGTTCAATTCACATAAAAGGTCGAATAAGTGATACCGCACCACGGACAAAATAAGCAAATTTCTTTTGTATCGAATACGACTCAATAACAATAGATGACAAGTTTCAATCTGAAATAATGAAATTTTTGGGTGCGTTGGCACATATGGTCATGTTGCATGCACCCTTTAAAGTATACGAGGAAAAATTATCTTACCTTGTAAAGAGCCCTTTGAGAAAGGTTGAAAGTGCAAGGTTGTAAAGAGACATGCACCGAACAAACACAACACATTAAAAAGGTAAGGGAAGACTAAATTCCATCCTCTCTCTCTCTCTCTCTCTCTTTTCTCTCCCTCTCTCTGTCACTTTCCTTCTCTATATCTATTTCCCACCTTCCTTCTCTCTCACTCTCTCTCCCTTTAAGAGAGAGAGAGAGAGAAAGAGAAAGAAAGAGAAGGGGTGAGAGAGAGAGAGAGATTAAAACTTCCTCAGAAACAGTTCAAGGGTCCCGCTCTTCTCAAAAAGCTCAAACTATTTGTTGAAACACTGTCATCATCTCGCAACATGGATGATGAACAGCTGGGAACATGTTTTCTTATTAAATAAATTTGTCTTCCAGCATGGAGCAATCCAAAAACAACAAACATGTCGAGACGAAAATGACCGTAGCGTTAATTCCATCTCTTTCATTTCCTGACAACATTTCTGCTGAAATATATCAGCGAGTCAGGTGAAAACATATGAAGCTGTGCTTCACTCGAAGAAAAAAAGCTTTACGAAAAGAGAAACGGGCGCAGTAACTGTTTGAACACATGCATCTGGCGCCCTGCACGCACCCAAGCTCATGTAAGAAAGACAAGGACATATCTATCCCTGTCGCCCATAAATTGTTCCAGGTCCAGCGACCCAAGACGACCAGGTTTCTTTCCAGCGGCCACTGTCCAACGAGGTCGCGGACCACGTGCGACGACGCTCAGCCTTCTGACGAAGCTGGCTGTTACAATAATGCCTTGCATTAATGACCGCAGACGACCTGTACAACAGCTTCGATAGTCTTTCCAGTCTGATGGGAACAGAATGCAAGTGCACACGCATGCACGAGCCTTCATATGCTGGCGGGCTTACACGGTTTCCAACCTCTGGGGAAACGATTTGATCGATTCAATTGGTTTATTTTAATTCGCCTTTCTGCCACTTTTCGTTAAGATGAGGATGAGTGATAAAATTGATGAAGGGACACTCACAACGAACACCTATGACCTGGCCAGGACTCGAACCTTGGACAGTCGTAGCGCGCTGAGCTAACCACTCCGCCACATAGGTCGGCTGAGGAATACTGAAAATGGCACGAACAGGGGTTTATCTACAATTTTCCATTTGGGGATGTAAGTTTGCATTTAGAGCGTTTGTGAAAAATTTTAAGAGGCGCCTTGTAACGAAGGGGTCCCGGGTTCGATACCCCGTTGGAGGCACTAGTTCGAATCCTACTCTAAATTGTAGATCCGGTTCCGATTTTCCTATATGTGCATAAAGTGGACTTGAAACAAAAGTTCAAACTACGTAAGTCAACGAACACACGAAATAGAAAGAGTTAGTTTTCAGATGTAAGGTGTTATTGGTTCGTATTATTTTACGTCCTCCATCTGCTATTTCTGGCTAATCACGAAGATGGGGATGATAATTGATAAGATGAAATTGAGGACACAAGACGGGTGACACAGAGGATTATACTGGCTGGGAGTCCAGACGCCAGAACCTCGTTGGCAAAGGACAAAATTTGAGTGAAGTAAAGTGAATTCAGCCGTATTTATACTCTGTCCCGGTAATCTGTGGAGCAAGGCCGCGCATAACATTAGAGAAGGTGAGAAAGCAAGTGGGCGGAGCGAAGCAGTACGTACAGTTCGGCCAACGGAAACGAAACTAGCTGGAAAGTACGATTCCAAACGCGAGAGGGGAAGCAGGTAGAACACTCACCAAACCACCCTGTAGCATCTTGCTTGCATGGGCTCGCTTGTTGTGTTGTGTTTGTGATGTCTCTTACAATTCGCAACGAACCGTTTCGAAGTGGAACAAAGAAAAGTGTGACGTTTTGGTTCCCGTTGTACATTCTTTGTTTTCTTTGTTTTGAGTTGCTGTTTTAAGTCCACTTTATGCACAGTAAGGCTAATCGGGACTGGACCTACAGTTTAGTTTAAAGTGGGATCCGAACCACTTGTGCCTCCACCGGGTATCGAACTCGGGACCCCTCGATTACAAGGCAATAACGCTACCACTGCGCCATGGGGGAGGCCCCGTTGTACATTCTACAAAACGCCCTCGATATAATACACAATGCCACAAACCATTCAGTTGCTATATTTTCTTTATTGTATTTATAATACTTTGTATAATAATACCATTATTAGTGAATACTGTCCTGATTACTGCTGTGTAGGTTTACAAACAAGTTTATCTACTAATGTGATGTAATGAATACTTTTCTGATATACTCTGTTTGCTTATATAGTATATAGAAGGTTATTTTCTTTTCATTCTGTACTCTTACATAATTCATAAACACCTCTACGTATTTTGGCGGCGATGTTACTACGTTTGAAATTTCATTGTTTCCACAGCAGACCATTTTCACGGAATCCGCTTCCTGACCCAAAGTTCAGTCACCCCTATTTTGCCAATGAACACGTCCAGTTGACGCATGCGCACTTCCGTCTCGGCTAAGGCAGCCAGACAGTACTGCTGCTAACTGCTGGTAGCTGCAGCGGCATTTTCCTCTTCGTGCGTTCATTGGTCAAGCCCTCTCGCTCGAGTCACTACTTGCGCAGAGGACTTGTTTTCGTTCCCTTGCTCCAGAGATTCCCGGGATAGAATGTAGTGTAACGGGCATGCGATGGAGCAGTGTCGCAATGTTCTCTCTAGTGTAAGGAGATCGTGTAACAACAAACTCTTGCCCTGCTAGGGAAAATGGTCTACAATCTACACTTATCTCACGACCTACTTACGTGTACAAAACAGCCACAAACAATGCCTTTGAACATTAAACCAACATTAACAGGAATGTCTTTTTACACCTGTTCCTTCTTGTGAAGCATAGACGACGCAAAACGCCAACATTTAATAGCTGTCGCCCCCACGCTGCGCGAAAAAGCTAACTGGAATAAATAGCCAGCGGTTACACGCACACACACACACACAGTTAATCTTTACCTGCGTGAAGGTTGACACATTTAAAAGGTCCGAGAGAGAAATTCATTTAAATTTAAATGAGTATAACTGGCCCACACCAGGCTCACTGGTGCGGGCATCAAAAACTAGTCCTGAACTCTCGCCTGCGTGATTGATTTTCTGATAACGGCTGTTACGTCCGTGATCGAGTTGCTAGAAAGGATATCCTACGAAGAAAATACTTGCCTTCTTTTTCTCGCGCTCAGCAAGTTTTTCCACTTTTGAGCAATTCCAGCCGGAATTGTTCTCCAGTCGCTAGATGCCCGAAAGGACGGCGAAAACCCACGCGTGGTTCGTAAGTGTGTTATTCTGGAAGGTGGGAGTTAAAGGAGACATGGGCCAATTCACGTCCGCGGGAAACAGTCTGAATTCCGTGACAGTTTAGGAGCAACAAAGGTTCCCATGAAGAAAATAGCTGTATTGATAGTGTTAAGGAAGTGGAAAGCCCAGGCACGTAGCCAGGGGGAGGACTGAGGAGGCTGAAGTAGCCCCCCTCGTCCCGAAATCCTACAAATGTCTGATTTAAATGTTAGTTGATTTAGTGTTTTAAGTCCACTTTATGCACAGTAAGGCTAATCGAGACTGGACCTACAGTTTAAAGTGGGATCCGAACCACTATGTGCCTCCACCAGGTATCTCACCCGGGCCTCCTTGATCAAAAGGCGACGACGCTACCACTGCGCCATCTGATTTAAATGTTATTTTTATTCTTAATAACAGAAATAAAGTTATAACCACAGTAAAAACTGCATCACATAGAAAAAGATTTAGTGCATAATAGAGGAACCAGGTTATAGTTTTACATTCTACCATTTAATAATAATAATAAATGGATTCACAGCTTGTGAGAGGTCACAGAATTTAAACTTTGAGTACAATTTACCACTGACTGTTATAACCTTTTTTTGAACGATTGTAAAAGTTAATAACAAAATACAATGGACAACAATTGTCTTAGATATTCACTGATACGGTTGATCGAGTAGCAGTCTTTCTATTAATGAAAAAAAAGGTTAAAATTGGTACATTTGTAATAACTTATAATAGTTATTAATATAAAATGACAATTATTATTGCCATTATTATTTGTACTAATCAAGTTTTTATCTATGGAAATGAATGCCCCTTAGATGCCTTTTAAAAAATTGTTTATGTGCATTACTACCTGCCTACTTGTGGAGGCACATAGTGGTTCGGATTCCACTTTAAACTGTAGGTCGAGTCCCGATTAGCCCATCTGTGCATAAAGTGGACTTAAAACAACAAATCAATCCATCAATCAAACCTGCCTACTTGGGTAATTCTTAGTGCCTAGAAAACTAGGTTGTGGTAACTAGTTACTATATCCAAATGACCTAGTCATCAGGGGTTTATCTAGAATTTTCCATTTGGGGGCTGTAGGGTAAATTTCGAGCCAAAATGACCATAATTTGGGCTTTTGTGAAAAAAATTAGGGATGTTGAGGATTTTTTAGTGGTGATAGGAGGGTGTGTGTGTGTGTGTGGGGGGGGGGGGGTTCACTGCCCAGTGACAACCTTCCACGAACAGTTGGTTACTTCAGAACTGAGAGTCCTGTTTATCCATAGCAACGACTCTTGCTTGGATGTTGCATTGGTTGTTATCGATTACTTCAACTTTCACTGAGAAAAGTGTAGTTTATCCAATGTGGAAATCATTCTGAGAGAACAAAGCCTTGCATTAATTACACTAGTGAAAAAAAGAAGCATATAGGATCGATCGGAAAGACACAGCTGACGACAACTTGTCCCCTTCGTGGTGACCTTGCGTGAGGGAGGGGAAAGTCTTCCTAATGCCTCTGACCAGGTGAACTTGGACTTGGGAGCAAGGGTGACCTTGAGTTCATCGATTTCTTTATTGAATCGATGCGTCTGGTCGACCGAAAGGGGGAGCAGGGAGGAAAACGCTCCTCGGACGAGGTGGTCCTAGTTGAAGGCGATTCCTGGAAGTGTTTGTGGATGTGTCACACGGAATTGCCCTGCTTCGAAAGCATCAGAGAGTGAGCAGATCCACTGCAAACAATCCCGGAGTGTTTTCCTGTTCTCTTCAAAGCAAATATCCAACCCTTCCCATAAATATGCATAAAGCACGAAGCTCATTAACTGAAACTAAAAACTTGCAGATAGATTCGTCTTGCTTTATATTGCCTCCCTTTTTAGTCTGGGTGTCAAATGACATAACCTTGTTTTGAAGTATGAACAAAATATTTTCACTGTTTAGGATGGCTTATGTTATGTACAGTCACGGACACTTCTGGGTTGTAATGATCCCATTGAAAGTCAATGGGGTTTTTACAGCCCAGTCCATGACTTTACATTTCAGTTCAGATCCGTTTGATGCCACTCTGTCGAACTTGAGCAATTTGAGTAATTCAAATTGGCGTCCCAGTATGGTCCCCACAAAATTGACAACATTTTTTGTCAAGCAGTATTGGCGTGTGCATTTCATTTTATGTATTTAACTAACTAACTCTCTAGCCTTATTAAACCCGGAGGATTATGGCTGCAGCAGCACAAGCCTTCCATCTGTCCTTACCCTGGGCATGATCAATGCAATATTTTCCATTCTTACCGATTTCCTTTAGGTACATCTCGTTATTCCTCCATCTCCATGTTATGTGTATTTATATATATTTTTAAGTGAAGAAATAAGAAAATCTGCCAATCCACAGTAAGTAGGATGTTCCGACGGTAGCAGTGCCTTCAAGGTGTCTCCATTGGTTACCACTTCAAAGGGCAATGAAAGTAATCAAGCATATAATGCAGTACTAACGGTTTATTATAAGTGCTTGAAAGTTTACTATGTTACATGTAATAATGAGGAACTATGTCTTAATTTTTAAGTTAAAGAAAAAAGGAACAAGAGCATATATTTTTCAATACAAAATCATTCATCTGATCGATTTGTTTATTTTACTTCGCTTTTCTTCCACTTTTGGTTAATCGCCAAGATTGGGATGAGTGGTGATAAGATGAGTTTATTGAGTTTAAGTCCATAGATAAGTTACTATGTGACTCCACTAGGTATCGAACCCTGGATCCTTGATTACAAGGCAACGACGTTACCAATCTTCCACTGGACGGTGGTGAAAGTCTAAGGGACTGATACCATGTTGTCTGCTCTTTTCTCAGAGACAATCACAAGGTGAGGTGCAAATAACCAGGTCACACCCTCTCCTCTAGGACATCTACCAACAACAGTACCGTGTAAGGTATTTTCCAATCTCAATCGATTGTATCAATGTACCCTGTGAGAAAAGAAGTGTTTTGGCATTTTCGATCTAAATTTATAATTACAACTCCTAGAACGAACTTACACCCCTCCCCTCCCAATTTTGGATAAACCTGCATGTCTTCTTCGTGAGGACCGCCGAAATTCCAGGTTGATGAGATGTTAGCACAGCGCTCTGCGACGCCAGGGATCCGGGTTCGAATCCCGGCCTGGTGTTCTTTGTGAGCGTCCTTTCATCAATTTAAATGTCATCTCATCACTCATCCTAGCCAAAGTAGCAGAAAAGCGAAGTAGAATAACTCAAATCAATCAGTCAAGATGCGAGGACCTTACACTGGAGGTCGCTACCTCGACAAGCGTCCTCACGATGCTGGGTCAACTCCAAAAAGTTGAGACACTCATGACTGCTGGTGGCAAAAACAAAAACGCCAACCATTCGGCTAAGCCACAAAGTTTAGTCTCTTTTCTCATAAACAGAGTTAGAGCATCGATCTAACTTGCCTGAAAGCTAAACATTGGTAGTTCCAAGAAATTGGCATTTGCAGATACGGGAAAATTGGACAGGAGCCGGGAAACTGTAGAGAGCCAACGATAAGAAGCAAAGGTGCCTACAAACACCACGAGAGGTCACAAAAGATTTGGCCCTGAATAAGATGTTTAGAGCATATAGCGATTAGGGAAGTTCAAGAAACTAGAGATCAAATTGGAAATAAGATTAATCGAAATGAAAGGCGCTTTGAAGATAAGTCAATAGTAAACAGTAAGTCTTTTGCAGACGTGATAATTAATGTCAATAGGCGCTGCCGTAAATTCAATGGTTCTTTGTTACCACTTAAGAAAGAGATCATCACATCTGGTAATAAAAATAAATAAATAAATAAATAAATAAATAAAAAAACATGATATGTTAGGAGTTTACAACCAGACTACCCTACCGTTGGTACGGCAACGTAGATTCCTTGAAGACGTGAAGAACGTGCAATTGGTGTGTCCAAACACTCATACACGGCGTTTATCCGAACCTAGTCTTCTCCTTTCCTTCATGGCCCAGGACCACGTGCCATAGTAAGGTAGTACAGATCTTGGATTCAGCATACGCCACTGTCGAAGGCGTAGTGATAACGCTATCGTCTTGTAATCAAGGGGTCCCGAGTCTGACCCAGGGTGTGGAGAGCTCGGAGAAGATTTTTCCGACATTGTCCCTGCGGACACGATGAAGGGGCGAGGGAAAATGTGGCCGGAGCGTGATGATGATTACATCACCTCCACTTACAAGAATGTGATGCTCTACCTCCACTCCTATTATGTACCTTGACGGCTCTGTGTAATGCACAGGGGAGAACTTTACATTCCCATTTTATACCATTAACCGACTCTCTATTCCACTAGCTTCCATTCTTCCAATGAACAAAGCAGATAAGTGCATTAGGATAATCGTTATGATTAGAAGGAAGTAATTAAGTGTATGAAACAACAACAGCAGGGAATTCGAGACCACGCCTCTTCATTTCGACTCAAGAAATACAAAATTATTTAAAACCATTTGTAATCAAGAGGTCCCGGGTTCCAAACTGGGTGTAGGCACACAGTGGTTCGGATACTACTTTAAACTGTAGTTCCCGTCCCGTGCATAAGTCACATGTAGGAGGCATGCGGAGTTGGGCTCCACACATTCTCGATCTCGGTCATATTTTGGACGTGATGTGATCCGTACCACGCTCCGGGCCACCATTTATTTGAGGCCGAGTGAACCCCTGAGGTATAAGGCCGGACAAATTACTGAGCACATCTTCAAATCACACATCTCTTTAGTTAATCAACTCAGCAGTCTCGATTTTTTAGAGATTTGAATATCCTTGGAGGATTGTGCTACGATGAAAGAGGGCATTGTTAACCACCAATCCACTGCCTTGAAAGAAATATTTTATGTGTAACAAGAACCTCAAACCAGTTAAAAGGTAGGGCAGTCCTCAAATTTTTGGATGTTCTCTTGTCTTCAAGCAGTAACGATGATAGTAAATATTGGATGCTTTATTTTAACATGTCGTCATTCATGCGACCTTTTCAAAGGAGTGATGCTCCTCACTGGTGCAGATAAACTTCAGGGGTCGAGATAAGGGATCGATGAAGTAACATCAAAAGAAACTTATGTTGTTTATCAATGCATGTGCTGAGATTTTCCACAAAAAATGGAAAAACGAAAAATAAAAACGGAGCTGTTCTGAATATCGTCATTGTTTCAATTGGCTTCAAATGTCATTTTCTTAATGGGGAAACATCTTCGGAAAATTTCCACTTAACAAGCGAAAGTGAGATTTATTCGAGAAATTATACTCACAGCGTTCTTTCCCTATCATCACCACCCTTCGGATTACTTTAGATGACATCGCCTTGTAATCAAGGAGTCCCGGGTTCGATACCCGGTGGACGCACAGTGTCGCTTTAAACTGTAGGTCTAGTTCCGATTAGCCTGACTGCGCATAAAGTGAGCTTACAACAAGAATTCAGTACTTCAGAGGACAACCGATGTATATCGCAAAGCATCACTGCATCAAAGAGCTATGACATACGTCACAATATAATTTTGGGTTAATTGAGAGGGTGCCATTCGTGTCCCTGGTAACACTGGTAAATGAACGTCAGCCTAAAATTATATATTTCACGCATATACTTTCATTTCCGTTTAGAAATTTGCGTTAATTATTATAAGGGAATGATAATTACAAGTAAGACTTCTTCAAGTCGTCGCAGGAAAGTGGCTGTAATAGGAATAATCGCGTAAAGAAAACAGAGTAATCTATCCGCAAGGAGTATCGAGCCATCCAGATGGCCAGTAGTAACGCTGCCGCCTTGCAATCAAGGGGTCCTGGGTTCGATCCTCAGTGGAGGTACATGCGCAATGGTTCGGACCTATCTGAGCATAAAGTGGAATTAAAGCAAATACTTTGACCGACAAAATAACAAAGAGTGTCAGTAGAAATTTATCAATACCCTCTAACGCCCCACAATGTTCTCAACATCATGCTATAATTTTCACAAAGGCACAACTTATCTTTACACCCCTTTAAACACGAACTTACACCCCCTCGATCAAGAGTTCTGGATAGGCCCCTGAGCGTGAGCATAACCAACATATGTTACGCTATTAAATGACAGTGCATACATAAAATAAGGAAATGAGCATCATACATGCAAAACTTATCTAGCGCTTAATACATTACAGTTAGTAAACAATTAAAGATTACATGTAGTAATTACCTTAAAGTTAATGAGGAGAATATTGTTAGTGATTAGAATTTTTTAAAAAACACAATATTTTACAGAATCACTTTTTGCAATTTTTCTTAAATGTTAATTGTTAGTGCTGCCTCAGAGCTGTGATGATGCCTAAACAAACTTGCCATTGCATTTACTAACAATGTGGAATTAAGTCGAATATATGATGAGAAGCTATTAAGAACAAATACTCTTATAGGTTACTGTGGATTGGATTGGTTTATTTTACTTCGCTTTCCTGCCATTTTTGGCTAATCGCAAAGATGAGTGAGTGCTGATGTGATGAAATTCATGAAGGGACAATCACAAAGAACATCCATTCCCCGGTCGGGATTCGAACCTGGGACCGCCGACCTCTGTAGCACAGCACGGTAGACGCTAGGGGCCCCAGGTTCGAATCCTAGCCAGAGCATGGACGATCTTTTGAGCGTCCCTTCGTTAATTTCATCGCATCAACACTCAACCTCATCTTCGCGATTAGCCAAAGGTGGCAGAAAAGCGAAGTGAATAAACTAAATCATTCAATCAAATCGAACCCTACTATACGGCGTACGCTTTTAGAAGGAACATGAGTTCGGCCAATACCCGGCCAGTGCTACTGCGCCGTTGCCAAACTAACTGCTAGCGCAAGGAAAGGACAGAAGATTCGCGATGTATCCATTATTTTGATAATGCATGTACAGTATATATGAGTACAGTGAAATAATATACAGTATACCCTCGTTAACACGAATCCCAAGGGACCGAAAAATCAAGAGTTCGTGTTAAAAAAAAATCGTGCTAACCGGGGACTCAAATTTTATTGTTGCAATACAGTTCTTTCTACACATTAACCATTTACAATACTTATTTTGTATGTCACCATAGAAAACACTACTACATTAATTATTTTTTTAAAAAAGTACTCACAGATCATTTTCTGGTGAAAAACAGTTCTGTATGTGTTGTGATGACACAGATTCCCAGGATGCGGTGATAGTTTTTATTGTATCAAGCACACTCCTACTTGGGGTTTCAGTCTTCTACGTTTTAAAGAATAGAAAAACACATCGGAACACACAACTGAATTTGTTGGTTAAATACGTATAAGCTCATTGTTGACGCGGTGATGGCGATTGTCGAGCAATTGCACCCAAGTTTTAATATTTATGTTACTCGTACTGGCTATGTTTTAAAGAATAGAAAAACACCTTTGAACACATTGTGATCTTAATCTGTTGGTTACAATACTGTATAAGTTGATTGTTGGCAAGATGATAGAGATTGTTGAGCGATTTCTTACATACCTAGCAGAGGAACGACTGAGGAACAACAACAACAAAAAAAAAATATGAAAAACTTTGAAAGTTCGTGTTAAATGAGATCTAATGACACAACGGACTGAAAAACAGTTCGTAATTCGTGGTAACCGAAATTCGCGTTAACCGATAAAACTTTCTATAAGATATAATACATCCCTGCCGGGACCAACATTTTGTTCATGTTAACCGAGTGTTCGTCTTAAGCGAGTTTGTGTTAACGAGGGTTTACTGTAGTGAATATCTCTACACAGGATTATAATATCATATCACTGTAGCATATACGAGAAACCCATACCTGAAAGAAGCTCTCGTCGTCTTCCTCGGTCTCCGTGTCACTCATTTCACTCATTTCCGAGTCACTCTCCTGGAGGTTAATGATTAGATTTTGCACCCTTGGTGCCCGTACTACTGGTGCTAGGTTTCGAGAGTGACATTACTTAAAATAAAAAGAACACACGGAACACACATTATTGTACGAAAGGGCTGTATTTAATCTTTCCACAAACTGTTCTTTGTGGCGCACGAGTGAACGATAAGCGAATAATTTTACATCAGCCTTGCTACGAAAACGCTGAACTCAAACTGACCCAGACTTTCAATGTTCGAGAACAATGAAGGGCCATTGTTTATATCGAGACGAATTTAACACCCACAGTTTTCCTTAGACACAACAACTCAGCTGCGTCAACACGGTGGCAATGAAAAAAAAAAGGCTGAAGGAAATGAAAGGTGACGTTTCCCTTGTTTCTTCAAGGAACGATAACTCCGTCTGTAGGCGACGGAAATTCATGGGACTTGGACAGTCAGGTTCAAAATGCCTTTCCCCATCTTATGATGAACCTTAAAGTGGCGAGTTTTATGAAAACATCTTGCGCGCAAGAAAAATACAGAACACGGCTTTTAACTTCCGCGCCGCAGTCTCCTAACTGTACAACGTTGCACTCCTGCCATTGGCTCATTGCCACGCACACCCTCTACGTGGCCCCTCCCTATATCGCTTCTAAAAGCGTGCGTCGTATAATTAGTATTAAAATGCGTGTGGATCAGGAATTCGAGGAATCGCTTTAATGCAGATACCATTCTATCTCGTTGCCCTGACCACGTCTCCCACCCACCCACCTTTGCCTCCAACACCGGAGACTGGCGTTGGAAACACTGCTCCTAGCATTCATGTGCTGTGGCTAGGGATATCTTTTACATTGATATAGGCACGTTCGACACAGAATTAACTTCAAACCACGCGCTTCGAGTTCAGAGTTCAGTTCACACTTTCTGCTTTCGGTTGTCCACTACACAACGAACAAAGACAAAGCTGCAAGGCATACAACGACACACTGGTCACGTGTAGAAGAATACATAACGCTGATCCAATTCCTACACGCGCTTTGCATTTAAGTAAACCGAGGCCGGATAAACAAGCCGTACACAAAATGTTTAGATTGCTATCAGTGGCGTGCCCAAGTGGGGGGTTATGGGGTCATAACCTAACCCCTTTCTCCCAATTTCAAAGTCAGAAAACGGTGGCAAAATTAGGACTGACTACTAGACGTACGTAACTCCCGCCCCCTTTCGAGAAACTTTGGTACGTCACTGATTGGAAAGTTAACCCAAAGATAGCGGATTGGTGAATAGTGATAGATCGAAATGAATTCTTGTGTAGGTATGAATCTGTTTTTCCAGCGACAACGCTTAATTTCTTGTGTTCACTGGACGCCCCGATGACGTAGTGGTAACGTGGTCTCCTTGTAATAAAGGGGCCCGGGATCGATACCCGGTGGTTCGGATCCCAATGTAAACTGTAGATCCAGCTCCGATTAGCTTATCTACACATACAATGGACTTGCAACAAGAACTCAAAATTTCTAACAGCACTACGACACCAGAGATGCGGGTGACCCCGCTTGACCAGTCCGCCCCTCCCCCAAGCAAACTTTTAAGTCAATTTTAAATGTGACTTTCCTCTACCAGAAAACGTTTCCTTCTCCTCTATCCTTATTTTCATAGTGCTGTTAACGCTTAACAGTAACACTAACATATTTGCAAAACTCATTTGCAAATATGTACCTCACGTTTCATAGATCTGCATAATGCATAAAACTTGACAGGGTTTGCATCATTCAGCAAAGACTAAGCGGAACTGACAACAGAGTTGTAAAGAGGATATGATGTGTTTTTGTTGTTGTTTTAGTCCACTTTATGCACAAATAAGCTAATCGGGACTGGAACACAGTTTTTAAAGTGGATTCAACTAACTGCTATGGCATGTGCCTCCACCGGGCTATCGAACCCGGGACCCCTTCATTACAAAGCGACAAAGTTGTAAAGAGGAATCGAACCTCAGACAGTTCCGAGAAGGGAACAGAGGCACTTTGACTTAATGGCGATGACATTACCACTAGGCTATCGAGCAAGGCGAATCGAACAGAAATCGAGTAATACACACCCACAGTACAATACATAACGTGATAAAAACATTGTCGGTAAAGTGCGCAACTATAAATTGCAAACATACATCTCAAAAATAGAGAGCTACTGTATATTTCTACATACATGAATATGGTCAGATCGCAGGTGTCAGTCATTCGCAATGCATGCACACACACAAAGCCAAGAGCACTTACGGTCATGTGTAACACAACAGCTACACGCGTGTGTTTACGTACGGGTCATGACCTTCGAAGAAGAAGATGAAAAACAGGTCACGCGACCATCACCGCACACACACACACACAGAACGACACATCTGGACCGATCGCTTTTTGCATGTCGTCAACGATCTCCACAACACACAGACACTTGCAACATGGGAACACGTATTCCAAATCAAGACTCACGTTTCGGCCGAGGTCCGCAGCTGCTGTCGCCGGCCTCTGCCCTTCACTCTTGCCTTCCGAGATCTGCTCCACGGCGGTCGCCGAGGACCGAAACGTCGCTCGGGCACGAAGCTTGCCGAAGCAGCCACGAACCATGCCGATCATGTTGGCGCAGGTCGCCGTGTTCGGTGATTCGTCGGGACTGCGAATACGCAAGTGGGGAAAAATGAAGGGGATTCCCCACGCAGGCGAAACTGCGTAAGTGTGTGTGGAAGTGCGTCAAAGAGTACCGGCCGGCGTCGTTGCGCTATTGATTTCATTTCCAGAGTAACCCGTAGTTAAAACTTAACTTTGCGCAGATCGCAGGCACCTTACTTGCGTCACTAGCACCGTTACGCTGCTATTATTATTATAAAAATTACTACTACTTCCACAAAAACGGGGCGGACCTGTCGGTAGGGCAATCACGTGGGAGATCCGGGTTCGATTCCCGGGTTGGCTGATTCTTGGTGGGAATTTTTCCAGCAATGTCCTGATGGGTTCACCCAGGGTACATGGGAGCAACCCTGGGGGGGTAAAGGCGGTCGCAGCTTGGTACTGATCACATCATCTCCACATCCCTCCCATATATTGAAATGTGCAGGTAAAAAAAGGTAAAGGTAAAGTTCCCCGTGCATGAAGGCACATTTAAAGGATGTGGGGGTAGGGCTCCACACATTCTCGACCTTTCCTATTTTTGGAGGTAATGTGATCAGCACCACGCTCCAGTCGCCTTTACCCCCCTCCCCCTAGGTACCCATTGCTTTGAGGCTTGGTGGTCCCCAGAGCCGCTTTATGCGGGGACAAGGCCGGGAAAATTCCGACCATAGATCACCCACGCAGGGAATCGAACCCGGATATCCCGCGTAGCAGTCAGACGCCCTACCGCGGCTCTATGCAGAGGGTAGCTTTATTCTTACCATGACTATTACTGCAACGGGGTATATTGTAGCCTTGTAGATGGGTCATTTGAGCGAGCCACGAAAGCACATTCACGGTAAGTATCCATACATTCTCGACATTGGCACTTCCCCATCTGATAATAGCCTTTCCGATAGTGCAATGATTAACTTTAATGTATTTAAGAATGTCAGAGAGCATTTGAGAAGACCGTGTCTCCAGGGCTCTATAGCCTGGATCATTTATTGCTTAAGGGTATCATCAAGAAAATGGAAGGGGTGGTAAGGGTTCATTGTGGTAGTCCGTAAGTTAGGCTAAGTCTTTTGGTCACCAAGCACCCTATTGATTGATAAATTCATGTGGATTCTTTTCTAAAATAGTTATTACTCCGCAGGAATTAATAAATGATGGAGGTCAGAGTGTAACTTGCTTGGAGACGTCGACGTTGATAGCACATACGGACACAACATGCACACCAAAAATTGTAAATATACAATTTTTAAAATTCGTCTAATGCAGGATGAATTTCTAAGTTGCAGTTTTTCATCTGATTATAGTGGGAAATATCGGCATAACTTATCTGAGGGAAAAGTTTTTGTCTTCAGACTATGTTCAGCTAAAATACCACATTCTCGCCTTGCCTACACACAGAGGTGTCAAGAACATTTTCGAATGATGTTTGAACAATATGTAAGCCAGTCTCAGTCTCTCTCTCTCTCTCTCTCTGTGTGTGTGTGTATGTGTACACATACACACACACACACCCTCATTCTCGGCATTCTCTTTTGTCTATCATAATCATTATTCGTGCTCATGTTAGGTGTTTCTCACAAGTTCGCCGGTGACTTGGATTTTGGCTAAGAAACTTTAAATCGCACCACAACGATGATTTTAGAAAGAATTACAACCTGCACCGTGCTAATCCTTAGAAGCTAAACGCTCCTGTAAAGTTAAGCCTAAAAAAAGACGGGTTACAACACACATAAATAACGCCATGCTGTGTATAACTGGTAACGCTAAAAAATTTTAGGATCTGATACTTGTGAATCACCCTGTATATAGCAAACCTTATCTACGAATTGTAACAATCACATCTTGCGAAAGCAAATGCGCCTTTGATTATTCTTTAATAAATGTCCGTGTAAAAATCAAGTGGAAAATTCCTGGAACTCCAGCAAATGATATTTCATCCCGCACAGCCTTGCACGCGACCTTTTCCAGCAGCTTCCAGCCACTGGGTGTGGACTTGCGAGGGCGTTCTTTCAGCTGCCGGAGAGGCTTTGAAGAGATGTCATACCGGGGCTCCTCGTGCGTCACAACATGCTCGCTGTTTGTTCTCCAGTCGAAAGCACGCCCGGAGTCCCTTCCAGAATGACGTCACGCGGCTCCCATATTAATCCCATGCACGGGCTTCGAAGGGAGCTGCTAAGCTCCGGTTGATCGAAGATCGCTGGGGATTTAACTGCGCCAGACGCTGCACAATTTAATGGCCTTCGCTAAATGGGCATGTATTAATTTGAGGGGTCTATGTTGCATGTGTTTACCGTGTCTTAAGAGAAAAACATCGTAATTAAAGGGATATTTACACCGTGTTTCATATTGCAACGTGCAGAACTTTTCGTTTTTCACGAGATGTATTTGAAAGACGGCTTCATAGAAGATAAGGACAGATGAAAACAATCGAAAGAATTAATTAAAAGAGAGTTTTCGCGTGTCAGGAACTTCTTGGCGTCACTTATTAAATTATGAGATCGAGCTTATGCCTGCATACACTCTGTCCAGGGTATCTCTTGAGCGAGCGAACGAAAACAAGTCCTCTGCGCAAGTAGTGACTCGAGAGAGCTCGACCAATGAACGCGTGAGAGGGGAAGCGCGGCAGCATCTACAGACGTTCGCTCCGCCCACTCGCTTCGTCCCCTTCTCTACCGTTATGCGAGGCTTTGCTCCACAGATTCTTGAGACGACAGTGTGTAGTAGGTTTATTCCAGCATAATCAAACCTATAAGTTCAATACACTGTAGTTACGCTGATATAGGCCCAGGCCGTAGCCAGGTGGGGAGTGCTCAGCCCCCCTGGCACTGCCATCACACCCATTAACATTAGGAGAAACTTTTTTGCATAATTTGTTTGCAGTGAAGAGCGAAAATGTAGATAGCTCGCAACTTTAAGGATATATCCACAGAACATGAACAGCAGCTATTACATTCGCTCATCTTGTTTATGAGCTGAAGTCTAAGTGGCTGCAGGTATTCAGAAGATTCTCTTCTCTATACTTTAGAAAGTTCCTTCATAGGGGAACTTCTTTATCTGTACTTTTGCTAACCCTGTTGCGACCACCCGTTTAGACAGAAATGTGTGACTTTGATGTCATCATGCAAATTCCCTTCGCATCTGCACCAAAGGTCAATAGCTTGCAAGTTTTGGGAACGAAGGAGAGTTACCTTGCTTCGGCCGGGGGTGGAATGTACTGTAGGCACTGTGTATGAATATTGTGCATTTTGTGTGTGTGATAAAACACCTGTATCACCTAAAGTAGTATGGAGTGTGTAAGGGATGATTTCAATATTAGCCAATTAACACCCAAAGAGCTGTTTTAAAACATGTATAAAAATGTAGTATTTGTGTGATATTTATAAATGTTATATAACTTAATGATCCCCTCTCACACACACATAATTTAACTTCATTTAATACTGTTGTTTTAAAAAATTGACTTGGTTTACAAAGCCCCCCCCCCCCCGATAACTCGGAAACCCCCCATGGAGATCATTTCTAGCTACGGGCCTGTATAGGCCATCAAAAACCATGACACATTATATACATCTCTCAGGAGCTTTGAAAACCTCATCTTGTCTATGTATCCATTTATCCCACTTAATTACTTTTTTTTAGAAAATATGATTACTAATAATGAAGTTCATTGAAGTTCAGTCTCCAAATTCACATATTATGGCCCACTCGTGTATTAAGAACTTAAAAATCAAAGTGTTGTTTTACCTTGAACGTAATCATGTTTGATCCCAATTAAAGCAATATTATTACATGAGTCTTAACTTTTTACTGTTCTATGTAAAAATGTTAAAAGTTCCAATATATTATAACACCATTAAGCCTTGTTTCCATGATTATGATAAACTAAATATGCTGACCAAGGCAGTAATTTATTTTATTAAAAATATAAACTAAACGTAACGTTTCAACCTTCTAGCAAGGTCTTCTTCAGACTCTGTATCAAGTACAAAAGTAACAAGATACAAAAACAGGGCCTTATACACAAACATTACTCCCTCCAGACTATTTAGAAAGTTGTTTGGAACTTTCTAGAAGGTGACTTTCACTTTCACCATCTTTACTTTCACCTCAAAGGCTAAACTCAATTACTTCCATATAGAATGTGGTTGGACTTTTAATCTCATGATCTTTTTCCTTGATTTTTCTTCCTTCTCCTCTCCTCTTTCTCTCTTGTCCTTTCCACTCTTTCTAACATCTTCTTCCATTCTTTGTTTAACTTCAGTCCCCCATTCCAGTTCATTGTGTCTTCTTCACCTTTCATCTCTATTTCCTTGGCTTCCTTCCATTTTCTCACTAGCATTCTCTTCTCCCTTCCTATCTGCTTAGCCTCATCCCACTCTATGTCGTGTCCTGTTTCTCTCGTGTGTTTAAATATTGCATTTCTCTCTCTCTTAAGTCGTACATCATCCCTATGTTGTTTCAACCTGTCTTTCAGCCTTTTCTTCGTTTCTCCTATGTACACACTCTGACATTCTTTACATTTCACTTCGTAGATAATCCCTTCCTCTTCCTCTTCTCTGTTTTCCTTATTCTTGTTAGCATTCCTCGCTATTCCTAAGATGCTTCTCCCTCCCTTCCTGTAAGTTTTAATTCCCGCTTTCCTAAGCACTTTGCATATCTTTTCCGTGGTCCTCCCCATACTCCTTATTCCAAACCATCTCTCTTTTTCTTTCTCTTCCAATTCTTCCCTGCCAGTTTTCTTCCTTCTTCTGTTTATGTCCAGTCTATCCTGCTTCTCATAGCCATTCTTTTCCAGCTGTTTCCATAGGCTATTTATTTTGCCTTCTTTTTCACATTCTTTCATGCATATTTTCTTGATTCTGTCCTCCATATTCTTTATAAAATTTATTTTTGTCACCTCACCTACATCACTTCTTTTGTGGCAGAATACCCCTGCTGCACACTTTTTCTGATGCCAAACGGTTTCAATTTCATGTCCTCTATTCCTTTTCATCAATATATCTAGAAAGCTTAACCTGTTTTCTTCTTCTATTTCAAGTTCCAATAATATCCCTCTTCCTTCATCTTGAATTTCTTTGGCAAAAATGTCAAGCTGCCTCTTCGTTCCCTTCCATATGCCAAAACAGTCGTCTACATATCTGCAAAACAGAATTATTTTGTCACCTCCCTTTTCTATCACTTTCTTTTCCCATTCATTCATAACCAATTCAGCCAATGACAGGTTGAAACAACATAGGGATGATGTACGACTTAAGAGAGAGAGAAATGCAATATTTAAACACACGAGAGAAACAGGACACGACATAGAGTGGGATGAGGCTAAGCAGATAGGAAGGGAGAAGAGAATGCTAGTGAGAAAATGGAAGGAAGCCAAGGAAATAGAGATGAAAGGTGAAGAAGACACAATGAACTGGAATGGGGGACTGAAGTTAAACAAAGAATGGAAGAAGATGTTAGAAAGAGTGGAAAGGACAAGAGAGAAAGAGGAGAGGAGAAGGAAGAAAAATCAAGGAAAAAGATCATGAGATTAAAAGTCCAACCACATTCTATATGGAAGTAATTGAGTTTAGCCTTTGAGGTGAAAGTAAAGATGGTGAAAGTGAAAGTCACCTTCTAGAAAGTTCCAAACAACTTTCTAAATAGTCTGGAGGGAGTAATGTTTGTGTATAAGGCCCTGTTTTTGTATCTTGTTACTTTTGTACTTGATACAGAGTCTGAAGAAGACCTTGCTAGAAGGTTGAAACGTTACGTTTAGTTTATATTTTTAATAAAATAAATTACTGCCTTGGTCAGCATATTTAGTTTATCATTCCAATATATTCTTTCATTGCTTGCTCCGTGAATTTATATGTATTAGCAGTGCTTTAACTACACACCTGAACACCCACTAACATCCCCATTTTTTTTCTGAACACACCCCTAAAACTTTTCACAAAAGTTCGATTCATATTCGTTTTGACTAAATAATCTTTACGGCTAAAATCGATATTTCCCCCCACAGATGGAAAATTCTGAATGAACCTCTGTTAAAGTATTTTAATTTTGTAAGCATAAAGTGTAAAGAGTCATGAAAATAATATAGAGACAGGTTACCTACACCCTGTACCAGCTAACCGTGGAGCAGGCGAACGAGAACAAGTTTCTGCGCAAGTAGTGACGAGAAACGCCTCCACCAATGAACAGTGAGAGGAACAGGACTACGGAATGGGCGACAGGAGTTACCCGCTTTCCTTGATTCGCTCTGGCTTTCACCACTCGATTCCCCTCCTCTTTTTCTGCCGCTTTGCGCGGTCCTGCTCCACAGTTAGCTGGCACAGGGTATAGATCTCTGTTGGTAGCCTGACTTAAGACCGAAACTTCAATTGATGGATTGATTCTATAGTAAACGCTTAACATTGAAACTGTTTGTTGATTGATTGATTGAATTGTTGTTTTAAGTCCACTTTATGCACAGTAAGGCTAATCGGGACTGGACCTACAGTTTAAAGTGGGATCCGAACCACTGTGCTATGTGCCTGCCCCGGGTATCGAACCCGGGACCCCTTGATTACAAGGCAACAACGCTACCACTGCGCCATCGGAGAGGCTTGAAACTGTTTGTAGCATCTTGTTCAGAGCTCATGTGTTTAGAGTTAACATAACATTGCGCTATTTATCGTCTTTAAATCAAGAAAGCCACAGTTCTGTTCCCAGTGGTTGTGCATTCCAGACGTTCTTATGTTAAATAGTGGATGATTATCATGTATCAAAATAGAGACATTCAATTAGGGATCTCTCACAATAACTTCTAATGTCAGATTTGAACAACATTTGTAATACGAACGAACGATGTGATGCAGAACATATAGCTAGGCAGGCGCTGTGAGGAACTCAAGGAGATTTCGCTCGGGCGTCAAATAGTTCGCACGGACGACGCTAGATAGCGCATGGAATTCAGAGCTTCTTCGCTCGAGCGAATAATGCTCGAACAGGTAAAACGAGCGGTATACACTCGAAGCCCAGTAGTACGCATATAACCGTTATTTGTCTTTGGTAGAGGGCCCTCAAATATGGATTGTGAAGTGAAAGAGGCAGTGAAATTGAAACCTAAGTGAACATAGTAATCATCTCCATGTTAAAATGTAGTTTAGTCCATCTTACCAACAGAGTGATATATGAAAATGAAATAGATGATTGTGGGCTGAAACTACCATGTCGGATATTTTACATATAGGCATGATTATTGTCATATTAAAATGATATTCAAATGTATACACTCGAGGGTGGAAAACTCGAACGAGTACAACCAAGCGAAAGTGGTTCAATATGCAGTACTCTACTTTATACTGGATCACTTATTGAAACAAAAGACCCAGCTCTGTGAAAATTGACTAAATATAGACAATCCCGAAGTAGGAAGGGGCGATAAGCAACCCGCAATATGCAAGAGATATTGTGGTTGCATAATGTACAGGGTGCGCTCTTATGGAGAAGTGCTCTCCCAAACAACATTCCGATTGCAAATAAAAAGGCATGATGGCCGAGTAATTTGCATGCGTATTTGATGCGTGCGATTCATGTATTGAATGGGACAGCTTCTTAATAACTGCAGTACAAGATTATTGGAAATTAAGATATGGCAAAAGTGGACATGCATCGGAATAGTCTGTAACATCATTTATAGAAAACAAAATTAGGGAGGGCCAGAATCAGGCTATAAATAGCTATTTGGGCGTGGATTCATGGAGAGCAAATACTATAAATAGGCAGATCGAAATTAATGAGACACAAAAAGAACGTGAAATACAGAGAGTCAAATCAATACCTTAATTTGGTTTTGTTTTCTGCCTAGCATAGTGGAATCACAAGCAAAAACACCGGCGCAGACCCGCAACTACTGTGCACCGTACTCCCGCGGGGAGGGGAGGGGCAGAGTGGGGCATGCTTTTTTATGGGCCGAGCTGAACGGAGGAAGGGAAAGGTGCGCGGATGCTTTTGACCCAAGGTTCTTTCCTTGTGGTCGCTCTATAGTAGATTGCTGCATTTTAGCATTTTTGCTAATCTACATATATTTTCAAATCTGAGTTAGTGGCCGTATACCTCTAGAAGATGAATCTTTGAAAAGCGCGTATTAACCACTGCGAAGGTCGTTTCCCCCATCTGCCTGCGAACTGAGGCCATTGTCGAAGTTTCTCCTCCAATCGTAAACTTGATGGTATGGTAAGAGATATTGAATTTTCATTTGCTGGAAAATTTCAGAAGGTTTAGGCTTCCAAACGACAAGAAACCGCTGCTCTCTACTGGTGCAAATGTATGAAAGAGGCGCCTCTTTAAAATGACAAAAATTGCCCTTTGAAGCTCACGTGATCAGTGTTCCAGCCTTGGGGTCATTCTGTAAATAACAGTTCATACCTCGTGCAAATTTAAGCTTTCAATTTGACTTAACCCTTAAGACCGCTTTATTCTCTACAAGCAATTTCGCACTTTCTGGGTCTGTGTGGTCCATATTCATTTTGGTGAGCTGACTGACAGAAATTGTAACCCCAAATACATTAATGTTATAGCAATTGAAGGTAGATTATTTATTAAACTATGAAACAGGAAGCCAAGGAAATGTACAAGGAGAGTCTAAATTAAAGCAATGTAATGAAGATTATGCACGCATTGTTTTAAAAAATTCTGTAAGAATATGCATTTATATGCACTATTAGAAGTATTTCAGCAACTGGCAGAGTTGTCCACCAGAAGCATATTTTCCCTTAATCAGATCTTGCTGTTGTGAGTGTATAAAGTTGGAAACACTGAAGAGGTATATACAGACGACGCAAATTGATAACAAGAGAGGTATTTTCGTCATAAACTGACGGGAATCTTTCATGATTCGTTCCCTCTTGCAAAAAACATTCGTTTCGAAACACCGTGGAATTGGAGTATAAACAAGGAATTATTTAAGAGACAAAGGTAGATAAAAATTGATTCAGAAGAAGTTCGTTTCATCGATCAAACAGGTTCTGAAGCGTTGCTATGCCCGTCAGAACGATCTGGAGCCTAATGTAATTCTCAAGTCTACTTTCTACATAGGATTGATTCATTAAGTTCATTTCACTTCGCTTTACTACCAAGATGTACTTCGCGAGGACGAGGATGAATGATGAAATTGATGAAGGCACATTCATAAAAAAAAGCCTATGCCCGGGACCCATGGCGCTGTGGCCTGTTGTGCTAACAACTCCGACACGAAAGTAGGCTGCTATAACATAGGAAAGAGATGAAGGGACATTCACGACGAGCACACACACGCCAACTCGGGATTCGAACCCAGGAATCTCTGGCGTCGTAGCGCAATATGATAACCACTCCGTCACGGAGGAAGGCTACGACATGGCAAAATGGATCCAAATTCACCCCGAGTACATAATACCTACCACACTCCACCCTCACCCACACGGAAGTACGCACCCTCAACTCCGCTCCGGAGAGATGGCGACCGCTCTCGGCCACCCTACACCGCGCCCTGACCTCACCCCCGCCCATCCCCCCGACGCTCTTGAACTTGCGTGGCCTTGACTGTGTCAGACGCCGAAGATGTCCTTCACCTATCGCCCCAGCTAGGTTCCCATGGCGACCGAGCCTGGGCATTGTCGTCATCAGCCACGTGACCCAGTCAATCGGCAGAGCACGGACCACATGGAAAGCGGCGTGCGTTGCCATGGAGACGACAAAGCAGAGAACCGTTTTTCCCCCTTTTTTCTTTTTCCTCCTAGGAACTTCATCTGCTGCGCCTCTTCGGACTTTTCCGAGAGTTTCGCGAGCTCCAATGACGAGGAAAATAAGTGGAGAAAAGCTTTATGGACTCGTACTTCATGATCCTTCGTGCAAGAACGTAGCCAGGGGGCTCGGAGGGCTAAATCCCAATTATCTAATTTAAATAGTGTATAGTGGTAATTAATTTTACTTCCTTAGCAAGATTAAACATCTTTCTAGTTCTTTGGACTTTTAACCACTGTTATTTTTTAAAAAGAAATTTACCCACGTTTCGGAGGCTGAATCTGCCTCCGTCTTCAGGGTAGCGTGTAGTCTGTTATATCATATAAATGGTTGCCTTGGAGGATTATTCTTGGTGGCCTAGGCTCCACTGCGTCTGTCGGTCACAAGGACCTCTATATACAAATAACAGCCTCCGAAACGTAGGTAAATCTCTTTTAAATAAATAACAGTGGTTAAAAGTAAAAAAAACTAGAATGGATAAATCACCACTGATTAGCTACAAAGAAGAATTAAACATCTTGTATAAGATGTAATATACCGATAAATTCATATCCTGGCAAATTAGAAGACTGGCCAATGATAATATAGAAAATCAGATGCCCCTTTACGAAAATCCAAAGTACGCCACTGCACAAATGTATTGAGATGTATTGGACACTCTGTGTGATCCTTCGATAACATTCTATTGGCTTCCCCGATGGCGCAGTGGTAGCGTCGTTGCCCTGTAATCAAGGGGTCCCGGGTTCGATACCCGGTGGAGGCACATAGTGATTCGGATCCCACTTTAAACTGTAGGTCCAGTCCTGATTAGCCTTACTGTGCATAAAGTGGACTTAAAGCATCAAATCAATCAATCAATCTTGCATCTATTCGTTTTTATTTCATGCACTCGCTGAAGTGTAATCCGTTATGATTTCCTCTGAATGTACAAACTTCCTACCTCTTGGAAAAATATAACTTTGAAATATTTTTTTCATGCATTTCGAAAGCAGACTATTGAATTAGGACCCCCCCTCTCCTCTAGCGAGATATGGCGAAACTGACTCACTAAGGAACGGTCAACGGTCATTCCCAAAGAAATACAAATATAAAAAGCTTACGCGAAGGCACGTGGAAATTCGTAAATCTCAAGAAGCTTCGCCGTTGTGTTGGAAACTTAGCAACCGGTAGAGGGAAAACCCCATAAAGGACGTTGTTTGGCGTCGATTATCAACGTCCCCTGTCCAAATAAAAAGGAAAAACAGATTTGCTCGCTGAAAAATCCGATCCCTCCCTCCTGCACTAATAGTATTGAATGGGGCGACGCATTATTTTGGTGGTCAACGTTTTGTACTTCGACGCTCTGCTTCTTCTCCTAGATTGAATAAGAAAGGACACGTGCCTCTTCCCTCTTTTCATCTCTTTAAAGCGCCATCTGCTTCTTCTGTCCTCCCCGCTCACCCCCGCCTCATTCAGGAGGGTGCGACCTTCAACCTCTCCTCCGTCAAGCGACGCGTGCTGGCGTTTTTGCACATTTCGCTCTCCCCTTCTTTCTCCTTCTATCTGGTTCTTCCCTTCCGGGTACCTTCCATAGTCTTCAAAACAGGGATGTCTTGGCTCCTCCAAAATTTTCCGTAGCTCAGAGGAAACTTTACTTTAATTATTTTTTTAAAAAAACATCCTAACTTCGAATGTACATCATATTTTTAGTTATTGTAATCGGGTTCGATACCCGGTGGAGGCACACAGTCGTTCGGATCCCACTTTATACTGTAGGTCCAGTCCCGATTAGCCTTAGTGTGCATAAAATTGACTTAAAACATCAAATCAATCAATCAATATGGCACAGACACTGTAACTGTGTGTGGTATGGTACATCTATTATGTAATGAATATTATTAATACATAGAAAACAATGTGCAATTTATAAAGTATATTGAACCACGTTGATTCATCGAGTTCTTTTATTTTGATTTATCATACATGTTGGGAGACAATGACAGTGTTTTTACTAATATTTTTTAGCTTTTTGAGCAGAACGGGCCTCTTGTACTGTGTCTGAGGAAGTATTTAGTCTATCCGTAACTTTTTCATGTGCTGTGTAAGTCCCTTTATAACCTTGCACTTATAACCTTTCTCAACGAGCTCTTTACACCCTTTTTTAACTCTCGCTTAAGGTAACGGTATACTTCCCCGTATACATAACCCTTCCCTTTGATGTTCTTATTTCACTTCAACGCTAATAGAAACCTCAATACACGTCAGTAACAGTATTTAAAAACTCATTGAACACAGATGGGCAACCAATACTTCCGGTGTCCCGACAAAACGTGCCACTTGGGTTTTCGCGACGAAACGTACCACTCACATAAACAGCTACCTGTGAAGGATCCACTAAGAACTTCAAAATATTTACTCCGCGACAAAACGTACCACTTCCGCGTATGCAAGAGGCGGAGAAAAGGGTTCGAGAGGAAGACAAGCCAATTACCAAGATTTACAACGATACTCTAGGGAGGCAACCTACACGACAAAGGTTAGGTTAGGTTAGGTTGCTTAAGTTTATGATAGATGGCTGGAAATACACTCTCAAGCCCCAGAATCAGCGAAGCTCTCTTTTCTTTGATTACTTTGTGAATAGTTTGTTGCAAAACGCGGAATTTCCAATAACAGTGTGGAACTGTACTGAAGCGCCATTATGAAGAAAACGAAACCCTAAGATCTTGTTTGAAGTCAATAGCTTACACGCAGAAATTGGAATGAAACAGAACGATCCTCCGACATGACAAGAGACAATATTCTTGCTGCTGACGTAACTACTGTAAAATGAAAATCGAAAGAAAAAAGATGAAAAGATAAAACAAAAGAAAGAAATGTGGACGACAGCTTAACCACTAAATAGCTATATACTACACATTATATAGTAATTTTGCCAGTCCAAAGCCTGGATAAAGTGTGAAATCAGTAAAACTAGAGAAAATCGTAATTTCGGTAAATGATTTTTGATGCCGTCCCATCAAGTGGTATGTTTTGTCGTGTATTCAATATTACCAGGGGCACGCCGAGAATAATTCAAGAAAGGGGGAGCTTAAGGGGGTTCCATCACCTACATATACACATACGAAGAGACAGCTTTGTGATAAAACGAGCTTCTGTGTAGCTGAACAGTCAGTTCTGTAACTCTTAGTGCGAGCAGGCCCGGATTTGATCCTCGGTGGGTACTCCAAATTCTCGGTGTTGACCCAGCATCGTGAGAACAATTTGGAAGCTACTTGAAAACAATAGACTCCGGCCTCGAAACCCAGAAAACACCTAGGATGGGACTCGATGCGCTAACCACGAGTCACCCAATGAAAAAAAAGTCATCTTGTAGACATTTCATGCTTCATTGTTAACTGCGCTGTCAACAGGCTCCAGCTCCATGGCATAGTGGTAACGTCGTCACCTTGTAACCAAGGTTCTGGGTTCGATTCCGGATGGAGCTACATTCCACAGCGAATAGGATTCTGCATTAAACTGCAAGTGGAGTCGGATCGAACCCGGGACACTTCGATTACAAGGCGTTACCTCTACGCCATCGAGGAGGTCCCAAATTAATTTCGAATGGTGGAAGTCTTGAATTCTAATAGAAAACACACACACACAGAATAGACTCTAGTCTACACAGTAGTGGTAATGGCCCGGTGGAGGCACACGGTGGTTCGGATCCTACTTTAAACTGTAGGTCCAGTACCAATTAGCTTTTCTGTGTTTAAAGTGGACTGAAACTCAAGGACTGACTCGTGAGGTACTTAACTACTTGTAGAAACTTGCTAAAAAATGCAGGCTTCATCAGGGTCATAACGCGGGTCTGTGGTATAACGTAATCATTACATTCCAATCCCAACTTTATTTAAAACTATTTTCCGCGTAACTCTATTTGGCATAACGTCACGCATTTTCACCTTTTCACTTTATTTCCATGACGAAAAACACACCCAGAAACTGAACAGGGATCCCCTGGTGTCGTAGAAAAGTAAGATAAATGATAATCGTTACTAATATCGAATATGACATTAGCAGATTTTGTGAAGGCATGCTGGCAACCCTGACGTGGCCTCGAGCTCTGCTGACCAGACTCGAAATGACAGGTAACAAGGATAGGTGGGGGGAGTTTGAAATGCGGTGGTAAAATTTGGGTCCTTAGAAGCGAGGGGGTGGACGGCCTCCCCATTCCAAAGATCACCCACTATCCTGGAATTCCCTGGAAGACGCAATATAAGTCGACGTTGCCAAATTTCCGAGCGTGGAGGAGGAAGCTTTTCCCTTCAGGTTGAGGCCCCTGCTTTCACCCGGAGAATTTGAAGTGATAATACGGGGAACTATTTCTGTAACATGGTAGTGGGAAGTGAGGGTGGGGTACTTGAAATGCAAGAGAGTTGGTTTTGAACTAAATCTGAGAGTAGCCACGACATTTTTTCGGCGTCATGAACGTCACCAACATTTTTGTAAGGGATGGGTGAGGGTCCTCATATAAAATTTAGTAGAGAAATAGTGATAATAAAATAACAATTACTACTAGAAATAAAGTAATATATTGTTACATCGTTCTCTTCACCAGAGTCCACCTCTATGCAGGAGTAGTTACCAAAGAGTACTACGACGTCAGGAGTCCCGGGTTCGAATTCCGGTGCAGGCATGTGTGTTCTTTGTGTTAAGTGTCCTTTTATCAATTTCATCATATCATCACTCATCCTCATATTTGCCAAAAGTGACAGAAAAGCGACGCTAAATAACAAAATGAAAACCAAATATATAAATACCAGAGGACTGAATAGCCGATACACAAGGGGCGGGGGTCCAGGGAGACTGGAACCCCCGAAAGACTTACTAAGTACAAAAATTAATTAATGAAAATATACTCGTTGTTTAATCGAGGATTATTTATTTCCGTCGAACTTACTGGAAGGCAAGGATTATGTTGGGATAATATGACTTTAAATGACAGTAATTACTACAGAACATTCCCTGACATTCGCTACGAGACTCGGCGGCAAGCGGCCGGCGTCAGAGCTTCTCTTTCCCGGTGAACGGGATCCGCGGCAGTCGCTAGAGTCGGCTATTAAAATTACAGTTTTTTTATTGTGTACTAACCTTGACTACGGAAGGTGTTGAAAATTATGTCCCTCTGCTGCAACACATTCCTGGCATCTCCGAAGGAAATTGGCATTTACACGTGCAAGTTCGTCTACTGTAATTCTCCCGATTTCTCGTACAATACTCTCTTTTAACTCACGGATGGTGTGCGGATTGTCTTTGTATACTTTATTTTAGATTTAAGAATTTTAGCTGTGGTTTTTGAAACACAAGGAGGCTGTTCTAACCTTAGTCCTATCTCATCGAGTTTTTCCTCACTAAGTACACGTGGGTTTTTCTTTCCATTTTTATGCAGAACTGACCCTGTTACTCTAAACATTTTTACGAGATTTAATATAGTGGTCCTATGTGGAACGGGAACACCAGCAAATTTGGTTGCAAAACGTCGTCGCACTTCTCCACAATTCCTCTTTCCGAAGTAACACTAAAGTCGTTTTCACGTTCAGAAGACACAATGGGCTCTTATGGGCAATGCTTTTCTTATGGGAGATACGAGCGCGCTGTTGTCAAATTTCTGGATTTACAAATTTAGCTTAAGTGAAATCGGTACCTGCAGTTTTGCAGGAAATTTTGTAGAGAATACCATGGTGAACACAAAAAACTGGTAACTTGCTTACATAATTTTAGATAAATTAAAAACGCAAATTTTCTGTGAAAACACAATTTTTACATTGTTTTCATTCCTACCGTTGAAACATGCCGTAAAATTGAAGCTTTCATTATGAAAAAAATGGACACTGTTCTTTAATTGTCATAGGTGACGGTAGTACTCAGAATTTATCAATACTTTAAAGCATATTTGCATTAAAAAATATTCAAATAAAGTATGTGGAGATTTTTTACATTCATGCAGTAGAAAATGTCGTCGCTGGCCATTTTTTGTTCTGTAATTCCAAGTAAAAACTTCCAGCGACAAAGTTGTGGAGAAAATAATGAAATTATTTTTTATAACCACTCAAAGGTTCCCAGAAATATTACTTCCATGCATTTGGAGTTTCTTTTTAACCCGAACCGCGCGCGAAGTAAGGAGACGTTGTCTGGCCATCTTGAGCTGACTCACAGCAGCATTCCGGCTAGTCACCACCAAGTTTTCGAGTAATTTTATTTCCATTCAGTAAAAATATGAACTTCATGCTGTTTGTTATAATAGAATTGAAATTACTTAAATTTAATAATTGACAATTATTTCCAATGCTGCTGTTGTGATCAACATTAGTGCTGTCGCAAATACACGTTGTTTTCGTTTACATTACTGTCGACATTAATACTGAAATGAAGATCACTTTTCAGTTCCCAACTTACACATCAATTCATAGACAACATATTAACCCTTGAAAGGCTTTCCAACACGTGACAAAATATGGGTCTTCAAGATAGAAATATGACATGCCTTGCTTGAGTCATTCACGTCTTATCAGTTCACGTGGGCCATAACTCATTTGTTTGTTTGGGTTGCAACTTAATCTAACCCATGTGCCATGTTCCCCTTACTTGAGTGAGAGATCTGCTTTGGTCTGTTTAGACTTTTTCCCTCTCCCGAAAAAGTGTTTTCAGTTGTGTGAGCTCTGTGATTTTTAATTTTTTAAGTGATTTCTGAAGTGTCATATTCGTGCATTACACTCGCGTGTGTAGTGATCGCAATGGATCATAGTAAAAAGGGTAACTGTAACGTTCACAGTATAATATTAATATTAATAATTACATATAATTATCATTATATATACAAAATATGTAACACCTTCATTGTGAAGGAAGGTCATCATTTCCCGGCGACATGAGCTAGCGCTGTATTGGCAACACTGTGCGGTTTCTCCATAAGCGCCGTTGTGTCTTCTGAACGTGAAAACGACTCTAGACAAGATAAATCCTTTGTTGTAATGTAAACCTTTGTGGTGCCATATTAAGCCACAATGTTCAACACACGGACACGACACAACACAACTTCCGAGGGAGGATTATACTGGCATCAGTCTGCAACGTCAACAGAAAGGGAAAGAGAGCGAAAAGAAACAGACTGTAGCGTGCGACTGTCGCGGACACCGTTCACTGGAAAAAGACAATCGCTGACGCCGGGCAGCTTGCCGCCGAGTCTTGTAGCGAATGTCAGGAAATGCTCTGTACTAATAATCATATGCATACTATATTGCCAGTAAGTTTACTCTTCGTCTACTGGATCCAATTCTCTTTTGTGATATTTAATAAAAAATAAATTATTTATCTAATTGACATTAATTTCCTCGCCGCGGCAGTTGTTGTTGTTTTTTACAAATTTGCCAATAGTAACTATGCATAAGCTAAATAATGATGCTTTTATATCAGTATCCTTACACCGTCGTTTTACCTATTAATATAACAATATTAATAAATTTTAATATTTTAATTAATTTAATATAATTTTAATTTAAACATAATAATAACAATTATTATTCTCATTATTATTATTAGACACCTGACACTTATTACTAGACACCCCCTCCGCCGAAATATATTTCTAGACAAGTGTTTGCCGACACACCCGTTTTTTCCTTTATTTACTTCACATTATGATACATTGCCATCATTGCACTTTTTGTCATGTATACACTAGGGTGATGACTTTTTTACAACCTCATTTCCCTGTATCATAATTTGATGAGCTTTCATTAAAGATTACATAAAATCTTACTTTCAAGGTGATTAGATAAAGAAACCTCACGCACAAAATGATTTTAAAAATTTTATTTATCAGTTTTTTTGCCCATTTTTTGAAGTCACTGTAAGCAGATATAAAATTGAACACAAGCTTTAGAGTCACATATATACAACATTATATAGGGTCATCAAACACACGAGGAAGTCAATTATTCACGATGATGTCATTGAACAGGATGAATCTCAGTGGGAGGTTGTCCTTGTTGCGGCAGGAGTCCTGCAAGTCTTGCATAACTTTGATCGCACGCTCACAGCACTGGTTGCTTTGGACAATGTTGATTGGAGATTCATCTGTTTTCCAGTGGGTTTTCAAGCATTTGAGACCTGTTGGGTAGTCATTCAGAACTGCAGATAGTTCATCAAAATCTTCAGCGCTGAACAATTGACTGCTGAACCAATGGTCAGCCCATGAGTAGGAAATGAATGAACAAATTTGACGCAGCCTGTTCCGGGTTTCAGGCATCAGAATAAACTCAAGAAGGGCTAGAATGGCACGAGAGTTCCATCGTGCATTGCTGATGTTTGGGATCTGTTGAAACTTCATGAAGGGGATCTCATTCCTGTCAGTGAAATGACGGAAGACACGAGTGAGGTGGTAGAGAAACTTCAAGTCGTCTCTCCAGCTGCCGGTTTCCTTTATTTCAGTTTTACCGTTGCTGAAGGCTGCTTTCAATTTATCACAATTGCTCATCAAATCCTGCACAAAGAAGTACTCGATGTTTGGTGATTTAGTCGAACCATGGAGCTCATCGTCCATGACAACGCGAAGAACGCGATCCAGCACATGGTGCTGGCAACTGATGAACTTGGGTTTGGGGTGACCTTTCTCTTCGAACATTTGCTGCAGCTGAACAACAACGCCCGTCTTCTTGCCGGTATTCACGCTTGTTGTGTCGGCAACAATCATCACACTTGATCGCCACAGGTTGAACTCCTCTAACACATCCTGGAGTCCTTCTGCGATTGTTTGAGCTTTTCCATCTTTCAATTTGAGTACAGACAACTTAATTTCTTTTGCTTCATTCTTGAGGACCACGGCCTTATATTCAAAGCCATCAATGTGTTTGCCGTCAAAGTGTATGCTCCAACTTCTCCAGATGAAGCGTGCTCACCAAGTGCTTCTTCATCTGAGCAGCTCTCGTGTAGATAGCCTTGTGGATTGCTGACTGACATGGTGTTGGGATTTCAATGCCCTCACCAGAAAGCTGGCGGCACACCTTTGCTGCTCTATGGGACGACAGCTTTGAGCTTGGAACAAGGCGTCTTGCAATGCCTGTTGGGTTATGCTTCTTTGTGCTCGTTGATGCTTCATTCTCATCCTCCCAAGGACTGTCTTTGCTGTTGTCGGATGAGTCCGTGTAACTGTCGGAACAATCAGGTGATGTTGAGCTGGTAAGTGTTGACACAGTCGCTTCAATTGCCTTCTTTCGCTTGGATGGGTGGATGGTCTTTGCACTAGCATGTTTGCAACTGGAATAACCAACCTGGCCCTTGCTCTCAATTTGCAGTTTGTAGAGGTTTTCTCATCCTCTTTGCACATCCATTCGCCTTTCACCTTGGTCACGTCAAACAGTTCATTCAATGAATCAAAGTTTTGTTTCTTTCTGCATCGCTCATAGTCTTTCAGAAGGTTTGCTAGTTTTGCACAAATGGCTTGATCAGATATATGCGGGAAGTTCAATGTTTTGCTCTATAGGGCTTTAAGCTCCACAGCAATTAGACTGATCCTCTCTCCCCATTCTTTGGCAGTGGATTCAAGAAATTTGAAGCGTCCAATGACGTGGCTTTTCAGGGGCATGTGACTCCGTTCACTCAAGGGTGCTTCATAAATTGACACGTTGCCTCTTTTTGATGGCGCTTGAAACTGGACTAAGTTCTTTGTCCAGGTTTCCTTGTTCTTCTCTGTGTTAGAAGAGGTCTTCTTGAACGACATATTGTCTTCTACTCAGCAACAGAAATAGAAAAGGCCTTAACGTAAATATTAAATACGTAACAAATTAAAGAAACTGTTATTGAGTTTCCATATATTTTATTTAAAAACAAGCAAAAAAAACAATTATAGAAAATAAAAAAAAAGACAGACACTAATAATATATTAGATGCTCAATTATAATTAGCGAGAGAGTTCAATGTAGCTCACCAAATAATAAAAGGATTTCTTTATAATATACTCTGGATAATGCGAAATTGCGCATTGCGCAATAGTTATAAGGCAATAATAATGTTGACACCAAATTAATCTAATCAAAACTCAACTACCCGCTTTGAACACTTCGCTTATATAGCAGTTTATACCACACTGCGAAACAGCTGAAGAAAATTTTAGTACTCTACAGAAGCTTCCCATGTAATTACGTCACCGTGACGTCGCAATCCGGCCAGACGGCGCACAGCGTTCTATGATTTTCTGGAATATTCCATACAATTCTCTGGTGCATAAATTATTGCACAACTCTGTTTGCTGAATTATATTATATATAAATATTGTTAATACAATTTTATGAAATGGTAAAATGGCATACATAAAATTTAAAAATGGTTTGTGCGTGACCTTTTTCAATATTTCAGTGGAATATACCTCATTTTAGTCATTAATAGGCAAAAGTTCATCCATTTGTGCTACAGGAAATATTTTTTGAGAAAAAAAATGAAAAAGTCATCACCCTAGTATACACACAGGATAATATGCACGCGTTTTACACATACCTTAACTTGTAACATAAACACTAATTAACATGCAATAATAAATGTACTGTCAAACAGCTTAACTCACGGCTTCCATAATGAACACCAAATTCACAATCGAAGGCATAACGTTATTTCACGCTTAACATTTTTCCTGGTGACTATACAGGATTACAGATCACCAATGACCAAGGTTGTAGGGTGCCAGAAACGATGAGGTCATGAATATCACGTTAAATTAAATTAAAATAATGTACCGGGTGATCCGTTTAAGATGTCAGAAAAATAAACCGTTGTGTACAATAGGTTAATGTACGTATCTCTGAGCAGTTTGTTGCAATATATGCAGAAAGGATGTAAGTTTTCAATGAGTGCAGGTTCACACGCCATGTGGCTGTACACCCAACGGCGAAAGAACCAGTAGACGAATTGTCCACCACCATTTTCATTCGGTCTGTATTACACAATGTGATGATAATGAATTTAAATAAAGACGTCAATAATCAGAGAACAATGCCTGATTCGAACCGACATAGTTTCATTCCTTAATACAACACAGGACACAGAATACAGAAGTAATGAAAACAGTGGTGGACAATTTGCCTACCATTATCTTTGCCGTTGACTGTGGTAGTGTGCATATAACACTCGAAAATTTCATACGATACATTGTGCGCTGTTGTGACTTCACCACTATCTTTATCTACCATGAACGCTAGCGCCACGCGGCGGAAGTCTGTAAACCTGCACTCACTCAAAACTTACACCCTTTCTGCATATATTACAACAAACTGCTCAGAGATACGTACATTAACCTATTGTACACAACGGTTTACTTTCCTGACATCTCAAACGGATCACCCGATATTATCACTAGCGGTGCAGCATCTTTCCAAAAATATATCTGTTTTCACACCGATCGTTTGAGATATGTATTTCAGAATATGAAATCAAGTAAAATGAACACACTTTGTTGCATCTTTTCGTAAGATTAGCACATTTATCCCATTTTTACCTCCTCTTTGATGCTTCAGCACCTTTTCCCATCCTTTCACTCTTCTTGAGCAGCCACATAAAATCCTGTAGTCTCATTTTGTAGAGCAGAACAAGAGCTATAAAATGTTATAATATAATCATTGCAGCCCCAATAGTCCCCAAGATAATGCAGCAAAACTCGCGAGAGAAAACACAAACGTCAAGAAAACCTACTCGGCAGAAACACAGTTCTCTACGCGGTCCGCGCGCAACCATAGTTCTCTGTGCGGTCCGCGCGCATTATATACAGAATTCGCAGAAAAAGAGAGCATTTTATCAGCACCTTTATTTTTCACCTTTTTGAAAACATTTTCTGAACCTTTTTTTTTTTTCCATTCCCGACCTTTGCACCTCAAAATCCTTTCCCTAATTATCACTTGAAATATTTTTTTTTGAACATAAGATGCCCTGGTAACCATCTGAAACATCTCTTCCGATATTTCATAATTCCCACTCCAATCTATTCCTCTGATAGTAGTTTTAAAAATTATTTTGTGAGGCATTTTATGAAACTTTAAGTTGATTAATTATCGAACAGCATCTCTGAAAAATCACAATGATTAGCTTAAACTCTCTTCCAAGGACAATTAGGTAGACGACAGCTCGAGCACTGAAACAAAAGCTTTAGTAGGAAGTTTTACCAATTCCCTAATCTTTCCTGTAACAGTTATTCAAAAGACACGGCCTTCATGTTAAGTATTAGTTACCAGCATTGTATTTCTTTCAACGAGCAAGGAGAAAATGTTTCCAACCCACTACTCAGCACTCGCAGTACAGTGGGATGCATTTCCCACTGTACTTAATGCTGATGAGAAACTTTTATTAACTTTCATCTGTTAACGATTCAAAATATTCGCCACCTTGTCAGATTTGCGCTGTTTATGATCTAAGTTGGCGCCTTGGGCGATTTCAGGACAATTCATCACTGCTGATAGTGGGTATCGTTCCCTTACCTATAGACAGTCTGGGAAACGGAGGGAAATTCATACGTGTTTAGAAGCATATAGATGTTATACAATATAACTGTGTCCGTAATATTTATGATCCTGAGAAAATTATTTCATTTTTAACCAATTACGTGTTTAGAGGGGAGAGTCCAGGGGACCCGGTCCCCCAGAAGCATTTACAAAGTCCAAAATTAAATAAGCAAAAAATTAGTTTGCTGTATTAAAACATGTTTCGACAATTTCTTTGGCACGAGAACTGTGTTCATACAAATTTTAGTGATTTAATTAGATATAGCCTATATATTGAATACATGCTATTACATCTCTATTTTTATATAATTTTTACCTGTTCATATAATAATAATAGTAATAGTAATTATTATTGATCCACTTAATAATATTATTAGTCTTATTAACATATTTGTTACAAACTGTATTATTATTATTAAATGTGCTCTACTAGGCTTGATCACTCCAGAAATATAATACATACTGCCATGGATGTCCGGAAGGGGGGCAAGTGGGGAGCCACGGCCCTCCTTTGGAAAATTAGTCAACCAAAAATTACGTATATATATTTCACACATATAATTTCATTTCAGCCACAATAATATATGTTAATAATTGCATGAACATGATAAATTCAAATTGAAGCAACTTTTTGAGGGGACAACGTGCCTTGTTTGCCCCAGCTGGGGAAAAAAAAGTATCTTGTTTAACCCTCCCTGGGAAAATCCTGCGGACGTCCATGCATACTGCCTGTTTTAACTGTAAGTGAATCTACATTGGTGGATACACAGGCCGATAGCGCTAAATTGTTAACTTTCGGTTTCCGGGTTGAAGCACCGGCCTGGTCATGCATGTGAGTCTCTCTTCATCAATTTTTCAGCTAATAATCCTCATTGTCTCGATTAGCCAAAAGTGGCAGAACAGCGACGCAAAATAACAAAAAATATAAAACTCCTCAAGAACAAAAACTTACAAAGAATGAGGGGAATACAGTCCTCTCATTCTCCCCATCAAATACCACACTCCACGCAAAACAAGGGTAGAAAAGTGCAAAGTACACCCACGAAGATGGAAGAACGCAGAGCAGAATCCAGGAGCAGATTCCAACATGGGAGGTCAGCGGCGGAACGACCAAAGAAGAAAACTAGACTAATTTTCTCCTCAAATCCTCGGCACCGGATCCGACCAGATTTGACGCAGCCTGTGACACAGAGCAAGATACTAACTGCTGTAACATTCCGCACACGGCTCTGCGAGTGTTGCCAACTATCAATTGAATTACATTTTCGTTATTGATATGGGCAATACCAAGAGTGCAAATTTAATACTAATATTCAAGTATAATTTTAGCGGCATTCTGTTTTTTACGTGTCTTTATGATTTAGTCTTGTAATATTTTACTGCCAGGACTAAGAAGGGCAGTTAAACCTTTAGTGGGAGATTGAATTTAAAGTTCCCTGTTGTGCCGGTACTAGAAGTAATGGAAGAAGGTGCAATACAATTAAATGCCATAAAGCACAGATTTAAAATTATAGCATTTATTGATCTGCATGACATTCTACACCGTTAGAAGTTAACTAAAATTCACAATATTTTACCGTTCAAATTTTAAAATCTGGATGTACCTTCAGTAATATATATATATATATTAAATGAAAACCTATACCCACGCTGGGAGGTGAACCTTGAACCTTCGATGTCCAGTTCGAGTGTTATCGTACATCTTTGTTAAGACGTTATTTTAAAATCTTAATCGGAGGGTAGGAACTTTGGACGCTTGATCGAATTAGGTTATTTTACATGGCTTTTCTGTCACTTTTGGCTAATCGGGACAATGGAGATTAATGCTATGATGAAATGGATGAAGGGACAATCACAAACGCATATGAACAAGTCGGCAGAGGATTATAGTGGCTGTGGATCCAGAAAAAAAAGCTTTGGACACATCTTTATGCTACTGTAGTTCCATTCCAGCAAGTCTCCAGAACGGGCAGTGAGGTGGCAGCACTGTGCAAATGGAGCATCACCGGCCCGGAGGCTACCCCTGGACAAGTTCAGCCACACCGAAGCATTCCGAAGGTCAACCTCCCCCGCGACTCCTCCGGCACCCACCGAAGTGGGCTACGTAAAGAAATGTAGTCCGAGAAGTTTTTTGTTTCGGCATTGGATCTCGTTAAGTTGTCCCCGAATGACATCTCCCGAGGTCGAGAGGTCAGATGCATTGGCCCCCGGAGGCAACTCCCTCCCACGCTCCTCGCAGACGATCGCCAGCCTCGGACAAACAGTCTCCTCCCACGTCGATTGGACAAAAAGGAAGAAACATAACCCGACGCTCTCGTTGGAGCTGTGATCCTAGAGAACTGTACTTCTCATGTCCACGAGCCTAAGAGATTTGGATTGTAAATCCAATGGGAACCACCAACTGCCTGTTAATTCTTTCTTCGGTCGATTGATTGACTTGTCTTATTTTACTTCGCTTTTCTGCCTCTTTTGGCTAATCGGAACGATGGGGATGAGTGATAAGATGAAATGGATGAAGGGACAATTACCATATAGGGACAACACAACACAGGCCCCACAGACAAGCACATATCTAGGAACGTATTTCGGTGAGAGGCGCTCCGAACCAAGTGAACCACAAATACTAATAATAAAATAATTGTTAAAATTATTCTAAATTAAAATGTGCAATTACAAATTGGCAAAATTTGTGTAAAAGCAAGTGCCCTGGAAAGGATATTAATGCCAAATATATATGCATAAAATATTAATCACGAACTTTCCTTTTCGTCAACTGGATTTCTCTCAATGCATATTTAATTCCTTATCATAAGTAGTAGTGTGCATAAATCTTTGGTAGAGTCAGATTACTTTCGTAACATCTCTGGCTGCTTTGCATTGGCAGCTTTGGAGCGAGTCATAAGTCACGGAGCAGCGAATCAACAAACGAGCCGCTGGCGTCATCTCTACCCAGCACCTATCACTATCACTGTTGGTCGCGCTCTGGACTCTTGGTAGGCTCACTAACTGGACTCGCGCGTGCAGCTGGAGTTGTTATGAAAATAACCTGACTCTACTGTCCTCCAAACCATATGATCCTAATACATATAATTCTTGCCTTCCAGTAAGTTCAGAGGAAATAAATAACTATCGATTATACAACAAAGAGTAAACAAGTATATATATTCATTATTTAAGTTTAGTACTTGGCAAGTCTATCGGGGGGGGGGGGGGGTCCGGACCTCCTTACATCCCCTTTCTTTCAAAGCTAAAGTTTGTTTAAGGCTCATTTTATGCACAGATAGGCTAATCAGGACTGAATCTTCAGTTTAAAGTGTGATCCACATCTTTGTGGGAAGTACCTCCACTGGGAATCGAACCCTTGGGTCGCGGGTCCGAATCTCGGCCTGGGCATGGGTGTTCTTTGTGAGTATCCTTTCATCATTTTCATCATATCATCACTTATCTTTGCGATTAGCCAAAATTGGCAGCAATGGGTAGTAAAATAACCAAATCAAATCCGATAAAATGTCATCTATTGAATTTCGGGCTTCTTCTGTGCAACCATTCGAACGTTTTCATCACCCAGCAGCCATCATTCAACAAGAGTGGTTGGCAGGAAAAATCCCTGCGTTCCTGGGTGTCAGGATTTCTGGGGGGTTTCCAGAGGTCAAGGTCAGGTAGGTTTTAGCGGGGGTGGAACTGACAGGTAGGAGGCGTAAGCGCGGAATTCTCCTCAAGGTCCCTTTTTTCTACCCCGGCGAAAAGAAAGTTGGCGTCCGTTGCGTCAGAAAAGAGGCGGTTGCATTGTCCCAAGTAACGGTGCGAGGGACCTGAAAAATATTTAGTCACGGTGTCCTGCAGCCCCATGCATCTACTGTTACGTATTCTCCCTGGGAAAATATCACGTTACAATACACCATATTGTATCTGTTTATTTAATGGTCGTCTCCCTTATCATGTATAAAATTCAGAATTATGTTGGTGGAAATACTGAATTATAACAAGAGTTCGAAACTAGACTTCAATATTTAGGCAGAAAAACTGGCAACTTTGTCACCAAAATGCAATTCCATAGCATATAGAAAAATGCCCAAAAGTAGTCTTTACGGGAAATACTAGTGCAGGGGTGCAAACAAGTCAACGGATCGTAATTCTGATTCATTTTGCCAAAACACTTAAAATACTAACTACTAACCAGTTTAATTAGCATTCTACAAATAAAAGCGAACTGGGATTTGATAAACAAAAACATACTTTGGCTCACATTTTCATTCTTCAATTTTACATAAGTAAGAAAATGTTATCATTATTTTAAATATATGTTTTAAATTTCTTCCAAAAGGAAATGCACTGCAAATAGGTAACTTGGTGCCGAATTGGTGCATAACGTAACATGAGGCAGGGGAGAAAACGTGGCATTATTTGAGTAAAAACGGTTAGACGAGGCTCCACAAACACTTTCATAACTGGGCTGCTATGTCTATACAATAACAGTGAATATTGCATTAGAAGCAATAATAAAGAAAAATGCCTTATTTCAACTCGATTCAAAAATTTATCATCGCGTATCCCTCAAAATGCAAGAGCAAAAACAAAATAACTATAAATTGCGCTAAAGAAGAAGAAAATTTACCCATTTAATTTACCACATAAAACAAAACACCCAATATGCTGACCAAGGAAAAATTTCTTGTAAGATAAGACAGTATAAACGTAACGTTTCCACCCTCTAACAGGGTCGTCTTTATTTATTTTGAATCTTAGTCTGAAGGTGTTTAATTAAATATGGAAACAAGGCTTTATAGTGTTACCATAAATAATTGGCAATTTACAGGCCAAGATAAAAGATCTTACTGTTACTGAGATTAGCTACTGATAATTTTCCACCGCTGCTACTTTTTTTGGGACCACAAGAAGGAATGAAATGAATATAGTTTGAAACCAATTTCCATAGCCGTGGTCTATTTTCGATCTCACTACAGAATAAAATAAATATATCTCTACATGTTGAGTTATAATGTGGATACATTTGAATTATTCGTAGATTAATCAGTGGCGTGATTATGCTGTTTCGAGGGGCTTATAGTAGGCGCTAACTAATGTGATTTTGCAATTCGCTGATTGTAATGTAAATTCCGTGCATTACTAAGTAGGAACTTCTAAGTCGAGAATATTTTCAGGGAAACACAATCCTTAAAGGTGTGATTCATTTTCGTGTTTTCGCATTTAATAATTTGCAGCGTTATTTTTTAAATGTTACAATCATCTAAGAATCACTACATATTTCAAAATATAGCAAGTTTGTGCTGGAGTAACCTAATTAAAAATTACAGACACTTAGGCCCTCAAGATTCAAATAAAGTTTTAACTAGTAGCTGATATTAAAAAGGGAATAGAAAAAAGTATAGTGACCGAAAACACTTTTTCGTCATTTTCTTTGTTTTGTAGTTTGAATTGGCAATTGCAAACCTACTTTCTTCTACAACCTACTGACGTCAGCAGTAACTAAGGCAACGTTTTGTTGCATGCGCATTATACACAAGGAGGCCAATGGTGGTTGGATTTTTAGTTGAAATTTAGAAAATCAAAGACTTCCAGCCGCCTCGGTGGCGAAGTGCGTTGAGTGGTCGACTCGCAATTTGTGACGGAATATATTGGGTTGACAGCCGGGTCAGCGCCTTTGGTGCGAACGGTTCCGGGTTCGATCATAGGTGCTAACTCCCAAAAATGTCGGCGTCGACCCAGCATCATGAGGACAATTTGAGAGCTACTTGAAGTAGCGGGCTCCGGTCTCGAAAGCTAGAACACAGCGGCGATGGGACTCGATTGGCTGACCACGCGTCACGCTTGGTAGTCCCTGGCCCTCCAAGGTCTGTTGAGCCACGAAGTTTAGATTTATTGCATCTGGATATAGAACTGGAGTGGGCCTCACGAAGAGGTAGAAAGTCGACTTAAAATACGGAAAATAACAGAAAAGAGCCTCTCGATTGTAAAAAGGTAAATGAACGAATGAATGAACTAAAAGTTTTGTGTGCACGTATGGTCATTCTGCAGCCTCCAAAAGTATACCTAAAACCCTTACGTTAAAGTTAAAAAGAGTGTGTAAAGAGCCCTTGATAGTGTAACGTTGTAAAAGGACCTTCCCATTAAAAAGGTAAGGAGAGACTAAAAACAACCTCAGAGGCAAGGTAAGATGCCCGCTCTTCTCAAAAAGCTAACAACATTTGTTAAAATACTGTCATCATCTCACAACATGGATGATTAAAAGTTTGTCTGAGAATAGTATAAATGTAAAGCTAACAAAGCTTGGACAAAAAACATATGAGGGAAATAGAAATGATTCAGTCCAAATTCATGATGGAAAATAAAGTACAAAGAAGACAAAGTGTACCCTACAATCACTCCGTACTCTGAGCTTGTATCGCAGTTTAACATTGAAAAAATTGAAGAAAGGTTTAATCTTAATTTGATGAGCACGCTATATAAAATTGCAAATAACAAAATAGACTCTATGGGGGTTAGTATCTGCATTACAATATCGTGTACCTCAAATGAGAACCAGACCGAAACCCGGGTTGTTTCATGTCCAAAAATCTGGAACAAATGTTATATAGATATCTCCGATGTGGAAAATGGGTAAAACTTAGTGGTAGCAAATGATCCGAGCGTTGATATAAACAGTCTGTCACTTCAATCATTCAAAAGAACCTTACTGGGTCAGTGGAGAAAGGAGTGAGGGGTTCGCCTGTATAGTAATTAGTGAAACAATTTATGTTATGCACAAATATATGTATGCCTCAATGGAACAATCTTCTGTGGCATCATTTGTTTAATAAATAACGCTATCGGGGAGAGAGGCTTGGGTTGGAAGCAATTGCGAATGTCCGTTGGCCCATGCAGCTTAGAAAAAGTATATTAAATATATATCTCTCTAAGTAAGCTTTATGAAACTTACCTCTTTGAAATGACAAATCACTAGAATTCACAGGAACGCCGCCGACACTTCAAACACCATATCTGTAACTCGACACTGCATGTCCCAGTGGCAACACGTATACACCAAGAAGAGTCACTCGCCAGCAACGTCAAAATCCGTCCTTAGCAGACAGTTCACTTCTCACCCCCACTTCCATGGCCCCAACGGCGTCTTCCCTCTCTGAATTCCTGATCAGTCACTCACCTCTGCGACCTCAATAGCTACTGGTTTCGTAACAACCGCCACCACCAAGTTTTATACTACCTGTGGGGTGCGTATGGAGGGGGCGACTTCGGCAATAAGACGAGGGAGTGGTTACGCGAGGCGGGGCCAAGCGGGCCCTCCGGTGGGGGGAAGAAAACGCCGAGAAGAACATATGCCCCAGGTGGTGCAGAAGATTGGGTGACAGTTCCCATGGTTCGGAGTGGGTGGGTGGGCGACGTTGCTTTCGTCCCCTTGAACAGGGGGAGGCAAAAATGTATGTTGCAAGAACTATTTCTGCTTGCCAATTGCTTCCCTCCCCCCCCCCTTTTATCACCCCCTAGCTTTCCCTACCATGAGAGACTCACCGAAGGTATTCAATCATAATTAACCCCCTGTACTTTCGGCGGGTGGGAAACGTACGTTATTATACAAAGGGGGTGCCCAAGGGCGCCGCCGGATTTTTTTTTGGGGGGAGGGCAGTCACAAACTTTTATTATTATTATTATTATTACATTACTACTACTACTTATGTTTCTTTAAAAATTACATACATTTGTAATTTCTATATTCTGTATGTGTGTGTGTGTGTATATATATATATATATATATATATATATATATACACACACACACACACAATTTGCATAACTGTATACTTAACATTAATTCATGTTGGACAAACAGCTGTTTTTTATAGTTAGATAATTATCTAACTATTATAATCATTGTAAAATAGACTGTAAGCTTAAATGTAACCCTACTTCAAATATAATGATAATAATAGTTGTGGTGACTTAAGGCCTGTAAGTCCGAGAAAACAATACTTTTTTGTTATAAAATATCTCTACAATTTCATAATTCGAATTACATTAACTATTTCCAGAAATCTCAGGAGGGAGGGAGCACCATGGGTGCCATTAAAATTTCACTTAATAATGGCCACTATTCCTCAGGGTCTAAAGTTTCCAAATACGTTGAAACATAGCGACGTTTCTCTCTTTGCTGTATCTTCAGGAGATAATTTCATTGGCATCGTGGCCGACCTCCGTGAGAGAGTGGTTAGCACAGCAACCTACGGGTCAGGGTGTCCGGGTTTGAATCCTGGTCCGGAAACGGGTGTTCTTTGTGAGTGTTCCTTCATCAATTCCATCATGTCATCACTCATCTTCATTATCGTCGTTAGCCAAATGTATCGGAAAAGCGAAGAAAACTCAATCAATGAATCACTGGCACAGTGGCATATAACACTAGTCCTGTTATTTAACGCAAAATATGTGCGTGAGAAATAGGTCAGATTTTCCTTTGTATCCATATAAAGAAAGCCTTCTCTAAAATAACAATTGCAAGTAGAGCAGACCTCACTCTCGGTGTAGTTATCAACCCAAAACGAGCCAAGCCCTGACAGTGTGTGGTTACCTTCATAACGTCTCTGGCTCTACTCCATTTGCAGCTTGGGAGCGGGTCGCAACCCTGGAAACGTCCAATCAACAAGCGAGCCGCTGACGTCATCTCAACCGAGCCGCTATCGCTAACTCTCTTGCTCGCGCCCTAAGGTACTGTTAGGCTCACTAGATGGATTCGCGCAGCCAGTTGGGGAAGTTTCGAAAAATAACCTGACTATACCTACCGACCATTTGGGCGAGAGGGAAGCAATGGAAGATCATAAAACAACTTTTCCCTGTTCACCCAAAAGTAGGCAAGAGCTAGGCTGGATAGTTTAATAAACTACCCTGTTCTCACCCAATGGTAACTTTACTCCCACATGAGCTATCGAAGTTCCCTGGTTCGAGTCCCGGCCTGTGCATGGGTATTCTTTGCGAGTGCCCTTTCATCAACTTCATCTAAGGGGTCCCGGGTTCGATACCCGGTGGAGGCTCATAGTGGTTCGGATCCCACTTTAAACTGTAGGTCCAGTCCCGATTAGCCTTACTGTGTATAACGTGGACTTAAAACACCAAATCAATCAATCAATTTCATCTAATCATCACTCTTCCTAATCGTCGCGATTAGGCAAATGTGAAAAAAGCAACGTAAAACAACAAATAATAAAAATACAAAGCACCACATACAGGGTGTCTCCCTACAACCCTGTCAAATGTTCACGGTGTAGAGAAAATCAAGACGAGCTACTTTTCTGTGCAACGTTTTGCTTTTTGTCTTGTTTCACTAGAAAAACTGTAGTTCTCATCCCGTATGAATGCAGCAATGCGATGGTTTCATGGTTGCAACTGCCAGGTTTATTTTCTTATGGAAAACGACATTTTTTTGTTAGGAAATAGACCAAAGACCCTTCATTGACTGCAGCGCCAAGGAGTAAGTAAGAAAGAAGCTATTTCAAAAGTTAAATCTACAACAAAGCTAACACTTCTTATGTTATCATGATTTTAATGGAAGTATGTACGAGTATGAACTCTTAAAAAACAAGGTGATCAAGGATGTATTTATAGGACTGGTCAATAGAACCCGGACCTCATCCGCCTGAAAGATTTACCAAGTCCAAAATTAATAAGCAAAATACGAACTTGTTCATTGTTGTACATAGAAAGTTGATTTATTTGCTCAGAACTTACTGCATACCACCGCTACTAATAACACGCATAAAAATAAAGATGAAGGACTTTATTTTTCATTAGTAGGACCTAACTATCTTTTTGGTATTTAATAAATAATCAATTTTTAAAATGTTTTAACATTAATTTTCTTTGGTAGGACAGCTGTTACACAGATTTTAGTGATCTTTAAGCTAGATAATGAATTCATACTATCCTAACTATATTTTTAAGTCCTTTTTACCTGTTAATGTAATAATATCATTAATACTAATTATATTATTATTATTATTGAATGTGCGATACTTGGCTCGTATCCCTACCTATATATAGTTGTAGATAAATGCCTGAAGGTGATGAACATTTCTTCTTCTTTGGAAGTGGTGGAAAACCCATAAACAATTTGTGGGGAGGGGGCATTGGATAAATTTTTCGCGTACCTTGATTAGACATTTAGAACTAAACAAAATACTGTTCAACTTCCCATAACGTAAAATCGTGCAAGGAATGTGAGAGGGATAACAATTACATTTCAATCGGAAGAAATTAAGACAGCCTATGGCTAAATCTTAACTGCATTTGAATAAAACGTAAGAACACGATGGCAAAAGCTACCAATTGTGTCCTTGCCTGGATAACGAAACGAAATCATTCGCATCCATTGGCACGCACCCAACCCTTCGATTGCCAATGTCGTGAGCAGCGTCTGTCACGATGCGATCAGACCTGGCAGCTAATCAGGCTCCTGTTCCCTTCACGGATTTTCACCTGGTGGAGAGAACGATAATTAGCGACGAAGAAGGGCAGGCTGTCGTTTTGCATAATTTCACAGCCACCTGTTGCCTGACCCAGTCTACGGCGCCTTTGGGTTCTTGTGCCTCTGCCAAGAAAACAAGTCAATAGGCGTGGCAGAAGCAAGCGGTGGGTGAATATCTAGGCAGCGTTTACCGTAGGTGGTGCAAGTGATGGAATGACGACAAAAAGAAGAAATGGAGCTTTGATTGACATTCCAGGACCTGGAGCGAAAATACGACGATAAATTACGGGAAAGAAAGTGGCGGACACTGTCAGCTCTCTCCGTTTTGATGTTCGTTTGGCTTCTTTTCAATTCCTCGAAGAAGAGTAAATTATGCACCGATTCCCACAGAGCCTTACAACCAGTAGCCTTATGGGGAAGTATTTCTTTCCCCGACCGTACACGCACACTGATCGAGATACTGAGTGACATGTTAACTTTGCTTTTAGGGAAATTTCAGACCGAAGTGACACGGTGATTGTCCACTGAAGCTACAGCGACATCAATGAAACCTTTCGTACCGAAGAGACACGATAAGCTGCACTTGTCGCTCAGACTGGGCCGTTTTGTCAATGGCTTATTGGCTCATTCCCAAGCGCCGCTTGTCGCTCCGGTGTGAATTCTCCATCAGGAAGACTTCAGGCCGAAGCGACACGCAACACATGTCACTTGGGAACGAGCCAACCAAGAGCTACGTTTCACACCGTATCGGCATGACAGGCCGGGCAAGCCTGCGCTCGATTGGTGGAATCTACAAGCCGCACGTGTCGCTTCGGTGTCAAACCTCCCTAAAGCAAAACATCAACCGAACGACAGACTAAGGCGTCACGATGCATGTTTTTGACAAACGGCCACAGTCTGAGCGACACGTGCAGCTTATCGTGTCTCTTGGATTCGAAAGGTTGCATTGATTACTGATGGTTCGCTTCCAAGCGATACGTGTCGCTTCCGTCTGAAAGCTCCCTAAGGGAGAGTTCACACCAGAGCGTTGATTGTGCGGCCCGTCATGCCGCTACGGTGTGAAACGTTGTTCTTGATTAGTTCGTTCCCAAGCAACATGTGTCGCGTGTCGCTTCGGTCTGAAATCTCCCTATCAGTCATACCAAGAAGAGACAGACCGCGGACAACTCTCGAACTATAAGTGGTGGACAGTCATTTGTTTACTTCTCTCGCAGTCATCGCAGATGAAATTCTTCCCCTGTCCCTGTGTTGCCACATTTATACCTCCCTCAATTGCATCGTTGTTGAAAACTCGTCTCTGCTTTCGCTGTGTACCGTTTTCTCCTTCATGATTGCACACTTCTGTTCACAAAAATGCCACTCCTTGTAGGGTTGATCAGTTGATGTATGTGCAACTTTATATGAACAGGAGTGTACAATCGATTGGCACTGAATCAAGTTGACCACGTTCTGTTGAAGATCGCCGCACATTTTAGCAACACAGATATAATATTTCATAACTATTTCCAAATGTTGTAATTTATTGTAGCCTATTCGTGTTTCTTTATATACATACCCATGCAATAATGAGTCATCAGATAAATATAGATAAATATGATTATTAATTGTTTGACAGAATTATGAAATAAAGGCAGAACGGATAATTAAGCCTTGAGGCGACCAGACTCTTTAATGAAGAACTGCGTTCACAGTAGTGCTTAATGATCTTACTATCAAAGTCCTCGGGTTCGATTCCTGGTGGAGGAGTAATTTATTAGTATTAACCCATTTAAAACATCGATTAGCTTAGTGTGTGATCTACTAAATCACATTGCAACCCCTGAACACATGATGTGTTTGGGGATGGTGTCCATATAGAGAATGACCAACAGACGAAGTGGAGCCTGGGTTATTCATAACTCTCCCCGGCAACTTCATGTACAAGAGGTCCTTGTAACCACAGACGAGGTGGAGCCTTGGCCACAGAGAATAATCCTACAAGGCAACAATTTATTCTCTATATAGACACCATCCCCAAACACATCATGTGTCCAGGGATTGCAATCCATTAGCTTATGTGTGACTGTGCATAAAATGTAATTCAACTTCGTCGAAGGAGCTCAATTTTTTTACTCATATCGTTTACGTCTTGCTTCGCAAATGGCTGTTATGCTACCCCGTATATTATGTGTATATTATTTCTTCAGAGGCCAGTGTATCACGTGTGCTGTCTACAGGAACGTGAAATATCAGATCTGATTCACGTTCCTTTTTAGTTGCGTTCTTCAGTAAACTTGAAATTCTACCCCTACTAAGAGCCATGTCAATAACGATGCAGCTGAATGGAAGCAATTGCCCATGACAGGGTGTCATTTCGGTTGAGGAACTTTCCCTAGGAGATGACAGATAAACCCATTAAGTTGTTTTTAAAATGTTAGCTTTGAATGTGAGAATTTGCAAAGTTATTTTCATTGAAAACCATATTGCAGTCAAGGGAGGCAGTGAAAATAACACGCACAATATCTCTACCAAAAAGAAGATATTATAAGCAGATTTTAAAATAGATTAAATAGGTGAATATTGTTTGTAAACATATTTGTTTCTACAAAAGATTGTTAACCAGAATCAAATCCTTTTAGTAATCGCTTTTTGTTCGTTTGAGTTTCTTTTTAAATCGGCGAGGCCCTAGGTTAAGCTTTTTTCAAACAGCAATCCAAAAATTTCGTAGTTTATTAGTGGTTACGTCGTCGCCTTGTAATAAAGGGGTCCCGGTTTCGATAGCGTGTGGAGGCACATTGTATAATAGTTCGGATCCCACTTTAAACCTTAGGCCCAGTCCCGATTAGCCATTCTGTACATAAAGTGGATTTAAGAACAAAATCAAACAAAGAAAAAAGCTTAACCAAACGTGTTTGTAGATCAAACACATCCGTTTTTACTGTACACCATTTGAGTTAATTTCCATTCTAAAGATGAACTAGCAGCTTCTTCGCAGGAATACCCAAAGCCATTGGCGCTTACATAACATAACACTTCCCCATTCCAGGACCTTGTCCATATTTGTACCTGCGATTTCGTCGCTTGCAAAGAGAGTGGATTTAAACCGACAAAAAGAGGAAAAAAAAAGAAGCACAATAGGTAGCAAGAAAAAAATGCATTTAAGATTCTTATTGGCTTAACATCGATGCAAAGGGAAGAAGAATTCTTGGTTCCAGGGCACGAAGGAAAAAAAAAATGACAGTAGTTAAAAGCGTAGCATCCAGTTTGCTATTGTTTGCAATGTCGACGAAATATATAGCTCACTGTTTCTAAGGGTCGTTGTCTTCAGGAGCACAATTCTTTCTCTTCTGTCGCAGTGTTTCGGTTGTATAAGGAGTGGTCCTATTGTACTTACGCGAGGGTACACTTTGGTAGAACCCACGCCTCGGAATTCGTGAACGGTTGCGGAGAGCTTGCAGAGCGTCGAATACCAATTCAGGAGTCGGTTTACAAAAAGCATTCTGAAGAAAACAGTTCGGCAAATCCAGTTCGTGTTTGCAGAAACGAGATGGACCAATGTTCCGCCCATGGGCAAAATCCGTTTACGGAATCATCAGTGTTACGTCATCATTTACCAATTTGTTTGTTCGTCAGCTCGCTAAATAAATATGAGAAAAAATTGAATATGTCCGTAGCATCTTTTTCCTTTATGTTTTTCTTAAAGAACGCGCGAGCTATTGAAAATGGCGGATACAATAATTCACGACGAACTATATTAAGTCTTGGTGGTTGGTTATTGCTCTGCTTCTATAAAAAAATAGGATTTAGGAAGGAAGGGGGGGGAGCTGAACTGGAGCTTAATATAACCTACAGCAAGATAAAAGGCCTACCTCCGTGACGGAGTGGTTAGTACAGCATGCTACAATACCAGGAGTCCCGGGTTCGAATCCCGGCCTGGGCGTGGGTGTTGTTTGTGAGTGTCCCTTTCAACAATTTAATCATATCATCACTCATCCTCATCTTCGCTATTAGCCAAAAGTAGTAGAAAAGCGAAGTAAAATAAACTAAACCAAATCAGGCAAGTAAGGTAAAAAGTAAAGTTATCCGTGCACCTTGCCATAAAGGCACGTACAGGTGGATGTGGATGCGGAACCAAACATATTTTCGATGTCGGGAATCTTTGGAGGTGATGTGATCAGCACCACGCTCCGGCCAGCTTTACCCTCCAGAGTTACCCTCAGGTATCCCATTTATTTGAAACCCAGAGCCTCTTTATGCAGGAACAAAGTTGAAAAAATTGCAACCTTATCGGTGCCTAGAATGGGCATTCCATTCTCATGGGCGGGACACACGGACCACATTTTTGACATTAAGAGCATGCGGTACAGTTTCCGCGAGGCTCTTCCCTCCGCGGCAATGTTGCCAACCTAGCTCTCTTAGAGCAAGGGCTCTTTCGTGCACTCGTTTGGCTGCGAACTGGGGCGCCCGCCCCCGTGTCCGACAATGATGCCACCGCTGGCTCCGGCCCACATAGACCAACTTTTGCCATGAATATACATTTTGCACGTGACGTGATAGTATTATATTGTCTGTCACACCCCCTCTTACCTAGCTACTTTTTATAGCACCGTGTTTGACGTGACATTGACGTAATAATGTTATCAGGGAATCCTTTATTTAGACTTCATACGACCATGGATGGATTATTGAGATGGGTGATGCCGCCAGATCTAGACGGTGAAAACTAAGAATAAATTGTCATCACTTTAAAGTTAAGATTCGACTGGACCTTAGGCAACCGAATGGGCGATTTTTTTCAAATTTTACTTTCCATTCGAAGAACCACTGTGATATTCCAAAATCTACTGTTATCTAGATATTATGAATAGTTTCGCAATTACGTAAGTCTATTGAACTATTGATAATATCTACGTAGATAACAGTGAAAGCAAACTACACGAAAATTCACTTCAATGCTCTAGAAGGAACTCTAAAAGCTGATGTAATTTTTAAGATTTTGGAATATCACAGCGGTTCGTCGAATGGAGAGGAAAATTTGAAAAAAATCTCCCATTCGGTTGCCAAAGATCCAATCGAGCCTTAGCGGTAATAGCATCGCCCCCACCCCTTTGACAACTAAATTTGCCTTAGGAGGCCCTACAATCAGCCTTCGTCAATCTAGCTTCTTGAAAGTCAATTTTAATTCCATTTAAGATGAAATTTAGCTCTTTTATGCGCATCAGGTTTGGCAACACTGCCAGGATGACCTTAGGAGGCAAGAAGAAAGGCATTGCGCTTATGGGATTATCATTTGATTTGTTCTCTTGGGAATATCAAACTTCCGATGGCATAGAAAACACGAAACACCGCCTCTTCACTTAAAGACGTTTATTTTAATTTCTGTTGATCGTCAAATGATGAAAAATAAATTATTTAAGACAAAGAGAGAATGTAATTGACCTTTGAATATTCTAGTGGAGTTGAGGGGGAAATTTAACAGTTAAAGGAGAAATTAATTGTTTTTGGTGTCACTGGTGGGACACAATAGAAACACAACTAAATCAAAAAGTTAGAATAAAGTAATAATATTTAAAATACCTTCTAAAGGGTTTTCCAATAAGAATGATATGATTTTGAAATGAACTGGCAACTATGCTTCAAATGTTATAACTGTCACTGGTTGTCATTTGTGTTTAGTATACGAGGGGTGACTGAAAAGTTCTCGGCCTACCCATGAAGGGTTGCCAGGAGCTCAGTCGTTCATGGCTATTTTTCAACATAGTCCCCTTTCAGCGCCACTCACTTTTGGCACCGGTGCTGCAGGCCCATGGTACCTTCCTTGTAGAACGTTTCATCCTGCACTGCAAAAAAGTCCTCCACCGCAGCCATGACGTCATCATCTGATGGAAAATGGATTCCACCGAGGTGTTGCTTGAGTTTAGGGAACAGATGAAAGTCTGAGGGAGCCAAGTCTGCCGAATAGGGAGGGTGTCGAAGCAGTTCGAAGCCGCAGGACTCGATGGCGGACATTGCAATGGTGGACGTGTGCGCGGGTGCATTGTCTTGGTGGAAAAGGACGCGCTTCTTCAACATTCCACGACGTTTCCCCTTGATGGCCTCCCTCAAACGCTTCAGTTGAGCAGCATAATACGCACCGTTCACAGTTTCACCTTTTTTTAGATACTCAGCCAGGATGACATCCCTCGCATCCCAAAAAACAGAGACCATCATCTTGCCAGCTGATTTCACTGACTTGAACTTTTTGGGGGTGGGGGAGGAGGGGTGTTTCCACTGTTTTGATTGCACCTTGGACTCTGGCTGAAAGTGGTGGACCCATGCTTCGTCCATGGTTACAAAACGTTGGAGAAATGTCTCAGGATCAGCCTGAAGGAGGGTCAATTTTGCTGCAGACAAGAGGTGTGTCTAACGTTTGTTCTCAGCACTCAACATTTTCGGGACCCATCGACATGACACCTTGTGCATGTCCAGCACAACTGTTAGTATGTGTCCAACGCGTTCCTGGGACATCCCCACTTTCTCTGGGATGTAACGTTCTGTCACTCGCCGGTCTGCCATAAAAAGATCCTGTATTGCTGTGATGTTTTCTTCAGTACAGGCCGTTGCCGGCCTTCCACTGCTAGGTGCATCTTGGACAGAGGTGCTCCCCCTCTTGAATTCCGCCAACCACTTTTTCACAGTAGAATACGATGGGGCATCCTCCCCCAATGTTTCCATCATGTCCTTGTGGATGTCCTGTCCACTCATGCCTTTTTCAGGAGGTATTGGATAACCGCACGAATGCTCACTTTATCCATTTTTCAGAAAATGCTCACCGTCTTCACTTCAAACATCAAAATCTGAAAAACAAAAGAAGATAGGACTATGAAATTTGGTATGGGGCTTTGCAAAGGCGTATATTATGATTAGCTAAAGTAACATTCAGCTACGATAAATGCATCATGGATAGGCCGAGAACTTTTCAGTCACCCCTCGTACTGTGACAATTCATCATGGCTAAATACACGCTTCAAGAACGTTTGGTTATTATCCAAAAATAATAACTTTAACACACAGTCGCATAGGAGCAATGGTGAAACGGATCATAATTTTGGGCAAAAAAAATATCTTCTCAGATGAAGCTCATTTCTGGTTAAGTGGATATGTTAACAAACAAATTTGTCGTTTTTGGTGTGAAAACAATCCACAAGAGATTCACGAGAAGCCCTTGCATCCGCAAAAGATCACTGTATGGTGTGGTTTATGGCATGGTGGCATCATCAGACCATTTCTTTCCAAAACGAGGTAGGAGATCCAGTTACAGTGACTGGTGAGCGGTACCGATTTATGTTAACAGATGTTTTGTGGCCAAATTTAGATGAAATTGATTTGGAGGACATGTGGTTCCAACAAGACGGTGCCACATGTCACATTGCTAATGCCACTATCGACGTATTGCAAGAACAGTTTGGTGAAAGGATAATTTCAAGAAATGCAACTGTTAGTTGGCCTCCAAGAAGTTGTCATTTAACTCCTTTAGATTGCTTTCTGTGGGGTTATTTCAAATCTATAGTCTATGCAAACAGACCACGGACCCTTGATGCATTAAGATTGAACATCGAACGCTGCATTCGTAACATTAGGCCCGAGTTATTGCACAAAGTCATCGAAAATTGGGTTCATCGAATTCACACTTGTGCACGAAGTCGTGGTGTACACTTAAATGATGTGTTATTCAAAACATAATGTAATAAACTATGCTTCAAAATAATATAAAAAGTTTGGTTGTATCTGAAATAGTTTTTATTTTGTTTCATTGTAAAATCATATCATTCTTATTGGAAAACCCTATACTTTCTAAGTACAGTGCGTCCATTTCGATCTGCAGCCGAGAGATCGGGAGAAACGTGGCGGGCGGCGCTGACGGAGATGCCGACATTTGAGGCCTGTAATGCCCGCTTATTTTTGTGGACATCTTGCAAAACGAGCACTAACCTGTGTTATAACACGCAAAAGTTCTTCTGTAATTCTTCCAAGTTCCACCCTTATATACACAAATAAATACGCTTTAGAAATTATATTAAGAGCCACAGATAATACTCTGTAAAACATTTTAATCATAGTTTTGACCAGTAACGTCCTGCTTAAGTTTATATCCTTGAAAGAGTTTTGTGTCGATGGGGATCGTTTGGAGGTTTCGAATGTGCAACACTGTATCAAGATTACGCTGCAGACGAACCGTTAAAAGCTAATGGTGTTCGTGAGCTTCCTTGCAATCCGAAATCTCCTAGCTCAAGTTTTTTGTTCCTTCGCGACTACAGAGCTGTGAATATAGTGGCAGGCAGATGTAAACCAAGAGCGTGTTAATTTCGTACTGTGCGTAAGAGTGTTATTCTTGGTTACTTGCCGTTACTTGTTTGTGTTTTTGCAGTGTGTATGTGTGTTGTGTCAGTCAGACGATTGGAATGCCAGCCGCAAGGTTCACGTTAGAACAAAGAATTTTTATGTATGACACTTACGTGAAAACAGACTCGTGTCGAGACGTGTGTAGGCAATTTGTACAGAAATTCCCAGGCGTGTAGGTGGACATCACTTTGAACAACTCTTATAACACAGGTTAGTGCTAGTTTTGCAATATTTATATAAATGTCTGCATATGTCCATAAAAATAAGCGGGCATTACAGGCCGCAAATGTCGGCACCTCCGTCAGCGCCGCCCGCCACGTTTCTCCCGATCTCTCGGCTGCAGATCGAAATGGACGCACGGTATAATGTAGGGTAAACCGACATAATATCGGATACTTTTTTAAATCACCATAATTAATCCACTAAAATTTAACAGAAATGCATAAGTTTTGGTAATATGAACTATTGGTACCTTACCTTTTGCCTTGTGATGTGTTTATCTCCCTTATTGTTAAATTATTTGTTGTACAGTAGAAAATAAAAAACAATGGAAATTTGAGGAATCGAAAAAAGCCGTCCGAATATCGGATAGTTGGTATGCCTAATATCGGATAGGAATTTAACATTATATAATAATATATATTAACATTATAATTGAAATAAAATTACATCTGATGATAGAAGCAACCTATTATTTATTTTCAAACTAGTGTCAGATTCTTCTGAGTCAGATTGCTCTTGACATGTTTTGTGCCGTAATTTGACCGATATTTGGCAAGCCTCCCTATCCGATATTAGGCCGAACGCGACCTCGTGGGAAATATAACCTTAATATCAAACAAAGACATTTACCCGAATAGGACTAGCATATCAACATACTCTAATATTCTATCTTTCTATGAAATATAAGTAAGCTATAGTTTCTCCTTACCTTCAATGTGAAAACCTTTGATCATGAAATGCTTCCAAAACCTCAGAAACTGAAAATTTCTGTTTTCGTCGATCGTGCACGTGCAGTGTGCTCAACAGCGTTCCCACTCACAATGAAGTATTGACGGCAATCGACGAACGTAGTTCTGTGGATTGTTGCACATGGCAGCACCCACGAGCCGAGAAATGATGGTATCCGATATTGGGCGGGTATCCGATATTATGGCAGTTTACCTTACTTAAATTTTTATCCAAATGACAAATTTAGATTCCTCACTCACAAGATAGGATAAAGTTACAGCATTGCATTTAATTTTAAAAATTGAGGTTCAGGGGCTATTTCATATGGAATGCCCCAGAAGTATATCTACACATTTCCTACATTTTTTTTTTACTCTTTTGCACCAAGTGGGGGGGGAGGGGCTGTAGCCAATCCTCTGACACACTCATGCTGCCAACGGAACAACGATGAAGGATTAAATATGAATGAACAAATATGATAATTAAACATTAGCGAGTAAATTCGTTGTCACCAGACTTAAGTAGTGTTGAAGTATCACAACTCTTCGACAAATGAAACTATATTTTGTTTCTACAAACACACCTGGTACATGTTAAATGCCAACATGTGTTCACATTCTCTTTGACCCTTCACATTTTTTTAACTTTGGGATTAAATAATAATAAAATCTTGTTAGATAAGTAAAAAAGAAGAAGGAAACACAAAACAGCTGTGAGCGTGACGTGTGGGCTGTTGCTATGCAAGCTAGAAACGGGATAGAAATGCACTCCGCTTACTTTGATTTCTGCGTAGGCTTCCTAGCGCGCGCAATCATAGTTTGAATAAATTTACTTAATCTTCTATTTCAATCCAGAAATCCATTAAACAGGGAATCGATCCCTTGCAGTAGGTGATAGGGAATCTAGACTAGGGTTCACACTCTGTTTAAGTAGGGAGATAGGACGGGATAACTCCGTAGCTCGGATTACACTATTCTAATTAACACGGGCATGCTGGGAGTGCAAAACCTTTACAATTTCCTCCCCCTGATTGATTTCGTGGTAATTTTCAATATTCGGTATCAATTCACAGATTTAGAATAATGGCTTGCTTTCCTTGAAATCCAATAGTATACCTTACTCCGCAGCGTTCCCATTGATGGAGCCGTCCCGCCTTTGATCTGGCATTCCTAAAAAAGAAAGAGTCCAATGTTGAGAAATACAGGGCTACTATAAATGATTCATTCGATTTCAAAACACTGTATTTTCCAAAGTATTGCACATACAGATATCAATGATACCTGAAAATAACTGTAAACTCACTAAGTTTTCCGCACGTTCTACAAACGTTCTATGTGTGCCTCTCTGGCCGCACGACATACATCCAAGCGGTAGCCGAGTTCCACCCATACATTTTGTAGCAAATCCCAGCGCCCTTAAACTGCCGATACCACCGCAAAGTGCTCTGTTTTCATGGCGGTTCTTTTCCGTTCTCTCTTCTGAATGCACGCTGCACTGCAATAACAGATGAACATCTCGCATATTGCAACACGCAAACACTCCTTTCTCTGTTTGTCGCCATTTTGTACAGGCACTGCACTCGTGCTGCCAACTGGTGTGTCACGATGCAAACTTGGTGAGTTTATAGTTATTTTCATGTATCATTCATATCTGTAGGTTCAATATTTTGGAAAATACAGTGTTTTGAAATCGAATGAATCATTTATAGTAGCCCTGTATAGTAAAATAAAAAGAAACAATCACTTTACAGGCATATCCTTCCCCTTTAGCAAGTTAGACACTTCACTGCCTTTTAAACGTGATAGATAGGCTACTGCATAAAATATGATAATTGAAAATATTTTCGTACATACAAGCTGATTGCACATAATCGCTACCAAAATTAAGGCTCAAGTTTCTCTTTCACATAAAATGTGTGTATTATTATTAAACTCTCAAGAAAATTTAAAACAATGTCGCGACTAAAGTAGTGGTGACGTTATGTCTAACACTACACCTAATTCGAGTACTACACCCTTCTACACAACGAATTATACGTGGAAGCAATGACTAGGCAAAATACCAAAGTTGATGATGTACATTACCAATTCCACATCAACACCAATGTTCTGTTACACCAAGTCTTAGTATTTGTAACACCATATTTGGTGTTATTTTACACCCTCGCTCACTTTTTATAGTTTGGATGGTGCTCTTAAAGCACCTGCTTTGAAAAAAAAAAAGATAGAAATACTTGATCTAAAGATAGACCTGGAAGGCAGGATGTGTATTGCATACCATATACGCGCCTAATTTCATTATCAACTCTTTAGTTGTAGACAGTTACAAGCATACTATACTCTGTCCCAGCTAACTGTGGAGCAGGCGAACGAAAACAAGTCTCTGCGCAAGTAGTGACGCCAGACGGCTCCACCAATGAAGACGCGAGAGGAACGGAATTGCGTGGAGAAGGCGAGAGCGACTGCCTTCCCAGCAGCGTGTACCGCTTCGCACTGGCTACTCAATTTCCCTCGCTTCTCTGACGCTATGCGCAGCCTTGCTCTACAGTTAGCTGGGACAGGGTATAGTTGTTTCGTTTCGACACACTTCGGCCTATATTATTTCGAAGAGCGATTGATTTCCTAAATGAATCTGAAGTAGAATTAAGTGATTAATTTACATGTCTTCTGCTGCACCGAATTCCATTCTAATTTTGCAGACACAGGAGATGTGCTACGTAGAAATTTAAACATAAAATGCAGACTGAATGTGGCCCCGATTGATTGACTGATTTACATTGTTACCTATCCGCGAAGATGAAGATGAATGGTGACACGATGGATGAAGGGACAATCACATATGGACGACACAATATAGTTCCTACAAAGGATTATCATGGCTGAATGTCCAAGTGCCTGAGCCTTGTTAGTCTGCAAAACGTAATTAAGGGTATACTGCGTGGAAGATTCATTTAATTGATTTAATTCTGCCACTTTTGGTTAATCGCGAATTTGATGATGATTAGAGCTCGGAAGTTGAGGAAAAATCCTTTTCTTTCCTAGTGTCCGAAGACGAGGCCCAACATAATATATGTTCATTTTGAGCCATTGTAAGCCAGAAAAAGGTGGGTTTTATTTGTCCTTTTTTGCCTTTTTCGGCGTTTTTTGGCTTATTGGTCCTTTTTTACCATTTTTAAGGTCTTAACGGCTTTTTTGCAACTTCATCTTCTTTCGACTACGTTTTTACTGTCCCTTCTCAATTCGAATCATCATCAGTTCATCACCTCTTAAACATCCTTTCTGTAGTAAAGAAATCAAATAAAAATTAAAAATATATATTTGAACCATCCCTGAAACGAGAAAGAACATTTTTGGACGGCTGAAGCAGGTACAGTACAAGGTCCTTTAACTGTAACTTGTCTGGAAGGTCGCGCTGTAAGTGGCAACTTTTTCTTGTTTTGAATTTTGTATTTTTTTTTATTCATTAAATATGGATTAGGGATTCGAACTCTGGTCTCAGTCATACCGTGCCACTTCTCAATCAGCTGAGTAATGCTCAGAGAAGCGAACCAAAGCTGGCTCTGTTTCTCCAATGTCACGGTATGCCAGAGATCCGGGTTTAAGTCTTGATTGAGCCTACATTTTTCGCATAAATTTTACGTGCAAAATTATGCGTTTCTAACTTCAGTTACTTCTGAAATATCAAAGGTTTGCTTTAGGAGGATAGATGGAAATTTTATACAGCGTTAAGTTTGTAATATGTTAATGATTCAGTCCATCGTATCTTATGCTTCCATCTTTAGTATCGATTTGCAAAGACTGAAAGGTCAGTCGATAATATAAATATCGTATCGAGTTCAAGTTTCGCAGGTCTTTCAAGGTATCTAATTTCATATTTATACGTCGAATGGTTTCAGGAATACAACAATGTTAGCAATATATTGAGTGTTGATTTTTGAATGTTTGGCCACGATAGCAAAGACATATCGTGTTAAATTAGCATTTGCCAGGTTTTCAAATTAGAAAATTTTAGATTTTCACGTTTGTTAGTTTCCGAGATAGTGACATTTTAGATCGATGGTTGTCAGACAGTTTGTCCAATCGATTTAATTTATATATCTTTCAGCTATTATTTGGTTCGTCTATTAGATCAACAAGTTTGTCTTCGTGGCTAGCTTGGGTGGTTTCTGACATGGTCGGAGAAGACCTGCAGATAATAGTACTTTTCTGAACTTTGAAGACTAGAACTGGACTGCATTTCAGGACCTCCCCGATGGCGTAACCTCGTCGTCTTGTACTCAAGAGCGCCCGGGTTCGATACCCGGTGGAGACACATGGCACAGTGGTTCGGATCTCACTTTTAACTATAGGTCCAGTCCCGATTAGCCTTTCTGTGCATAAAGTGAACTTAAAACAATAAATCAATCAACCAATGAATTGACTGCATTTTCTCTACACACTGTCTCGGAAATCTGTAGAGCAAAGCCGCGCATAACGGTAGTGAATGGTAGAAAGCGAGTGGGCGGAGCAAAGCAGTGCGCGCTGCTGCAAACGACCTGTAGTTGCAGCCGCGTTTTACCCTTCCATGCAGTCACTTCCCCCCTCACGCGTTCATTGGACTTGTTTTCGTTCGATAGCTCCAGAGCTTCCCGGGACAGACTATACTTCCGGTTCCTTAATCCCAGCTACCAAACCAAATTTATTCTTGGACCGCACAGGCCTTGAAAAAATGTCATTTTTGCAGCCATTTTCTCGAAAAGCTTTCACTAATGCTAGTTTTTCCAATGACGTGGAAACGAACGAAATGTGGTCCCTTCCGAAAATCCTGGCACGCCACTGGGTACATATGCTTCTGTTCTGTAGTGCCCATCTATTCATAAATGTAGCTGTAGCGGGGATTATAAGACGTAATCCTCGACTTTGACACACCATTTGGTTATACAGAGTGTCCGAAAAGTCACGCAACACGGTGTTTACGACCGTATAACGGAATAGCGAAACGGAATGAGAAGAAACGCTTTCTGCCAAGAGAATGCCCTGTATATTGGGAAAATTTAGAGAGACAAACATATGTAAGAACATGCATGTTTTAATAACAAATAAGCAAAGTGTTACCAAAGGCGGTAAACTTTTTTTTTGCAAATCGTGTGTATTGATGCACAGAACTCACCGAGGTAAATTATTGCAACATTTCACAATACCAACGAACAATTTGGATGGCCATCTATTGAATTTGACAGAAAAAGAACTTTGACGAAGTTTCAAAAACATTGCACAAGGGAATAAATGGACTGTTCCAAAAATCGATGTTTTCACAATATTACGAGGGACACTGGCAACACTGTTGCTGCCACGTGTAATCTATAAATAGTAATAGTAATAGAATAGTAATCTATAAAATTAGAATCTATATGTTTTCAGATGAAATACGAAAATTGACAAAAATCTTTAAAAAATACAATCTCATGTAAGCTACCTTGAACAGTTTTCAAGGTTTTGGGCCATTATTTCTCAATAAACTTGATGCGAGACGATTGCGTGTTATTGTGTGTCGTAGACAGGGGAGACTGATGGGGCTATACTCCCCTCCGAAATTCTGAGAAAATCAAAATTTCCAATTGAAAGTGATAAAAAACTCGGATATAACCATAGTGGTAAACTCAAACTCTCCTTAAAATTACCCCAGTTGATCATTATTGTTTTTGAACAACTTTTAAAACGAAGGTTAAGATTGGTAATTACGAAATATTTATTGCGTATAATCTACAATATCCACCGTTACAATCCCAGCCCCTTCCGAAGTCCTGCGTACACTAGAGATATAAAGTAGTAATGGGTAATTGTTCAGGGTAAACATCTCTTGCGCACAACAAAACCAAGTGTATTTTCCAAAGTTTTCTTACGTAATGGCCTTCTTGATATCCAGAGCAGTAGTTCAAAGTATTGCTGCTGTTAAAATTTAAGATCTAATTTAGGCCAGTTTACCATAGCGTGGTCAAAATATGGCTGATTTGTCTATCCACTTTGACCGTCCGAGATCATCCCCTAAAACTCCTAATCCTCGACTTTGACACACAATTAGGTCACAGAATCTAATCTATACAATACGGAATTAATGTTGCATTAGTAAATTCGAACCAAAATGACACGTGGGTACGTGCATTCCTTTGTGTGTACCTTTTCATAAATTGATTGATTGATTTCATTCTTGTTATTTAGCGTTGCTTTTCTGCCACTTTTGGGTAATCGCGAAGATGAAGATGAGTGGTACACTTCCCACATGTTTATCAAGTTAATTGATGAAGGGACACTCACATAGACCACCCATGTCCAGACTGGGATTCGAACTCGGGACCCCTAGTGTCGTAGCTCGTAGTGCTAACCACTCCGCCACGAAGATCGGCCTTTTCTTCATTTCCATCACCATTATCAGTGTGACGAGCGAAAAGTAGCAAAAAGCGACAAAAATAAGACAAATGCATAATTTGCCATGGTTTCGCAACTAAATTCAGCGCACTACTTTACTGTTGCAATTATTTTCGCGGCACCTCCTGTTGGCATTCCCGACTTCTGAATCAGGAAACCTGTACCTTCTTACCACAAGCGACTCCCTCGTTCCTGTTCCCACATCCTGAGACTATCTGAAACATTTCCTGTCAATTCTACACGTTACGTTTCCACGCATGCGTATCTGTGTCAAGACTCTGACATGACGTTGTAATTGCGTCAAACACTTCCTACATGTTTATCAAATTAATTAAGAAACAGATCAAGAAGGAAAACAAGCATTCGTTCTCAGAAATGAATCAAAAATCCTGCCCTTCTTCAAGTCTTCCTTGTTGTTTTCCTGTGTTCAAGTTGTTTCCCAATATCTTATATAAAATATTTCATTCTAAAGAGTGTAATCATTATAAGATAGCAAAGTCAGTTGTCAGCGAAATGCTTTTCATTCATGCTGGAACTCTATAACTAAATGTCAATGCATGAAGTCCATTCAAAAGCTTTGTACAGGGACAAAAGTCTCTTCCGCCTTCTTCTGTTGAATGGAAGATAAACACAGGGTGTCTACAAAAGGTTCGACACATTTTAACAGTGAATAAAACAGAAAAGTATAAACTACACTCTGTCCCGGAAATATGTGGAGCAGCGCCGCGCCTAACAGTAGAGAGGGGGAGAAAGCGAGTGGGAGGAGCAAAGCAATGCGTGCTGTTGCAAAAGGCTGGTATCTGCAGCCGCGTTTTCCCCTCCACTTCCCCTCTCAAGCGTTCATTGGTCGAGCTTTTCGAGTCGCTACTTCCGCAGAGGACTTGTTTTCGTTCCTTTGCTCTGGACATTCCCGGGATAGAGTGTAGTAGCATGGATGAATAGAGAAACTCAATAAGTTCCCTTTTTTTTATTTCTAGGTCACGAAAGTGTTCATGGATGGTGCGCAGTTCCGTAGTTGAAGAAAAAAATGGCAACTCCGCAAGAGAGAGCTCAAACTGTGTGCAATAGGTGGCACAAATTCAGAGAAACTTCACTGGGTTTTATTTTCTCGTCCCCTTTTGAACGATAGTTTTTCAGGAAGATGGATTGGACAAGTTGGCCTAATTCCTTGCCTCCAACGCTCACCCAGCATAACCCCTTTGAACTTTTCCCTAAGGATATGCGAAAGCACTGGCGTACGCAGTGGGAGCTGATGGGGCTACAGCCCATCCAGAACATTTTGAGAAAAATATATGTTTTTAAAAACGAAACCGGTAAAGAATTCTGGAGAAACGGAAGTACAGTAGTAAATACGAATTCTCATTTTAAAGTTTGTCTTTGAACCACTTTTAAAGCGAAGGTTAAGAACGGTATTTACGAAATATTTTACCACGTACCCCCCCCCCATTTTTCCTGCGCGCCAGAAGGCACATTTACAATTCCAGCCCTCCTCCGAAAAAATTGCCTGCGAACGTTAGTATGTGAAAGACAATGTTAATACGAAGCGAGTGAGAGACATTGATGAACTGCAAGTCAGAATAAGAAAACATATAACCTGTGTGATGTTGGCATTCTGATTCGAACTTGACAATAAATCTACTATCGTCTTGATATTCTCGTGTAGAACACACGTATAAGTGTAATAACAAAGTTTACCTATTCGTCCATATTATTAGTTTCGATGTATCTTCATTCTTTCCTGTTTTATCCACGAGTAAAATGTGTCGCATCTTTTGTAGGACTCTGTATAATGTAGTGTAATTGGCGTACTACAAAGCTAGACCAAATAAGGAAATAATTTACTCCAGGGTGGTTAAATACAACACTGATTGGGTCTGTACACAAGCGGCACTACAAGGAGTTATGTGTGATTGGATGATTAATACAACTTACGATGTATCATCAGCGTATTGCGATATACATGCTCCACGGCCAACAAAGAACAAAGAAATGATTCCTTTCATCCCATAATTTGATGTCAGGCATTGCTCATATCAAGAGCTCTCCCCTCCTTGAACCAAACACAAGACTATCAAGAGGTCTTTCGAGAATAGCATTCAAGTGCATATCACTTCACAAGGCAAGTCAAGGCACTTAGCAATTCATTGGAAAGAAGCTCAGGAATAATAATTGGGTTCCTCTGTTCCCATAACAATCTCGACCGGTAGCGCCTTGTGTCATGTAGTATGCTTTTATGTACGTACACTATGCAGTAGTCAGTGGCGCAAGAACAGAGAAGGGAGTGTACAGGAGTATATTGTACCCCCATAAATTTTGGGGAGGGGTTATAACACCTCCTAAATCCTTTGGTTCTAATTGTACAATTATGAACAGACGCAAAATGCTACCGTTTAAATAATCTCGTTTTTAGCTACAAAACGCAAAAGTATATCTTTTGCTTACATTTTCTCCCTATCCAATAAATAAATAAATAATTTCAAGCCGCCGTACTGCTCTGGGATGACGTAGTGCTAACGTCGTTGCCTTGCAATCAAGGGGTCCAGGGTTCGATACCCGGTAGGTAGAGACACATAGTTATTCGGATCCCACTTTAAACTGTAGGCCGAGTCCCGATTAGTCTCTATGTGCATAAAGTGGGCTTAAAAACAAATTCAAACCACCGTAAACCTATTACACTATACATTGTGGTGCTACGTACATCACTTTAACATAACCGGTGGCGCAACAACCCTTGAGGGCCAAGGCCTACCTACACCGACTGCTGGCATCGCTCTCACGTGCCTCAGCAGAGCTGGGCGATCATCCAACCAGTTACAGGGTGACGTGCGGACAGCACGGCGAACCCCCAGTCGTCGTTGTAGGTTTCCGTGACCGGTTACGCTACTCATACGCAGCTCCTCAATTTCCTCACGATGGTGCGTGGTCCCATACACAAGCCGACATATGAGGAGAAAAGTTGTTACGCTTCCCCCAGGAGACTCGAACCAGCGAGCGTCCCGTACCTCGAGCCCAAAGCCTGATGCCTTAGACCGCACGGTAAGGGTACTGGAATTCGTTAAAAACTATCTTGAAGAAGAAGAATAAGAAAATCAAAATTGTATTGAGACGATTGCTTTATTTTTGGCAGTACAAGGTAATGCAAACTTCACTTCAAAATTGAAATTTGTCTGGTCTATTCTTGAATGGAACACGCACAATACTCCTAGGCATACATCTCAAAGTAATTTTGATTTTACACAGAACGCAGAGTTAAGAAACAATGGACAAGTGAGCAAACATTCACGCCCCGTTTTGAATATGTACGTACACAGGTCGATTCGGTTACAAAGTCCCTCCCCCCCCCCCACCAAAACGATAAAAATAAAATCAGAAGTCTGTGCAACGAAGTAGTAATGGAATAGACATAAAAACTAAAGAGATACTAATGTTATCACAATCTTGAAATAGCCTATGATCTGAACGAAATATGCAATTTCCAACTTTACTTTTGAATTAAAAACGAAGCAAAATATGAGGAATTAGTTGTGGATGCAAGTCTTCATTACACAACGAAGATGGGTGTTGTAACACACATCAAAGACCTTGGATATATACATATTAATCATTGCTTTCTAGATAACAGATTCTGCCTTTATACTTCTAAATTGTTGCTAAGCGTAATTGTTACACTTGGAAACTTTGATTATTTACTACATATCACTAGAAATAATGAAGACAGAATTAAACAAAAGTCATATTTCATACATGTGCGAAAAACATTTCGACAATATGTGAATTTATCCATAAATACCTTCGAAATAACATTGGAAACTAGAGACAGAAAGTGTGTGTTATTATTAGAGCTACAAATTTCATGACTTTCCATGTCTTTTTTTCTTTTTTTCCTAAGGCTACTACGTTCCTGAAGTATATTGAAATTAGTGTTATAAAAATTAATTGAATTAAGGTACACTACCGACAAAAAGTTTAAGACCATCAGGAAAAAGTGCCAAAAATCAGTAGAAATGAGTGTATTTCGTAATTAATGTACAATTTGATTTTGATTTGAGTTGGTGTTTTAAGTCCACTTTATGCACAGTAAGGCTAATCGGGACTGGACCTACAGTTTAAAGTGGAATCCGAACCACTTGTGCCTCCACCGGGTATCGAACCCGGGACCCCTTGATTACAAGGCAATGACGCTACCACTGCGCCATGGGGGAGGCCCAATTAATGTACAAGAAACATGTAAAAATCTGCTTGGCAATGTACAAACATAGGTACATCCACTATACATACGAATGTCACCTCATATTTTGCTTTCATCAATATGTCCGCCATGGGCCTTAATGACAGCAGGTGTTAATTCCCATAGGTGTTGAGTGTTGCTGGGTACCTTCTTCCTGATGTCCCTATCGATTTGGTCCCAGAGCAGTTCAATTGGTGAAAGATCAGCAGACTGTGGTTGCCACGTCATGAGAACTAATGCCCCTTCTGTTGCCTTGCGTTCCAAATACCGCGTGCACAATTTGGATGTATGTTTGGGATCATTATCTTGTTGAAAAATAAACCCATTACCAACAAGACGACGACCAGAGGGGATGGCATGGTGTACCAATATCTGATGATACCCTTCTTTTACCAATGTTCCCTGAATTTTATGAAGGTCCCCCATCTGGTTTCCGGCAAAACATCCCCACACCCTTACACTTCCATCCCCATGTTTCACTGTGGGAACAAGACACTCTTCTTTCATTCTCTCGCCGACCTTTCGACGCACAAAGGTTCGCCTATTGCTGCCAAATAATTCATATTTGGATTCGTCGGTCCAGAGTACCCGTTTCCAGTTATCCACAGTCCAACCTTGGTGCGTTTTAGCCCAGCCCAATCGTTTCGTCTTGTTCACACGTCGTAACAATGGCTTTCTAGCAGCTACTCTGCCATGCAGCCCTTCTCCACGCAACCTATTCTTCACCGTTGACACAGACACAGGCGTCACTCTGCTGTTATTCAGGGAAGCAGCGATGACTGGTGCTGTTAGGCGCCTCTTCCGTTTGCTTGTTACTCTAATATATCTATCGTCAGCTGCAGACGTTACACGAGCTCTTCCACTACGTGCACGGTCAGCATGACTGTTGGTTTTACGGTATCTGTCCAATGCACAATGAACACCAGTCTTGGAAATATTCAGTTTTCTTGCTATTTCGCGTTCCGAATAACCTGCATTTTCCAGTGCACATATCACAGCACGCTTTTCAACCGAAATCGCCTGTTCCCCACGATGAAGGGCCATTTCACACAGCTCCACTTACCTTGCACACCTCACACACAATAATGGGCTCGCAATGTCGCCTGCATGAACAGCAACTGACCCTGAGCCACTGATAAGGATGCGCATGAGGCTGGCTACCGTACTGACCGGTTTTACGCACACAGCTGCAATGTTGCCAGCTTCAGCAACGTTTTTGTCACTTTCCATTTTGCCAACTACATGCTACACATTCGGAAAAAATTGGTTTTGCGTCTTGCGAGGTTCAAACTAGACTACATTGAATTTTCCATGTATATCATCGTCACGTCTTTCTTGGACAGGAACCGTTGGTTCCATACAACACTCCATACTGATTTTTTGGGCGTTTTTCATGGTGGTCTTAAACTTTTTGTCGGTAGTGTACTTGTTCATGAATTTCTACACGATTGAGCATATTTCAAATGTTTTTCGAACATTTTCCTTTTTCAAGCACATTGAACTTCTGTAGTCCTACATATGCACTTGGTTATTTCCAAAAGTAGATTCAATTTGCTTTTCCTTAGTCAGTCTACGTAAATAGAATGAAACTCTTCTGGGTACAAAGCACGTTGGTTGGCAAAAGATTATGATTTCTATTTGAAAGTTTGCAAAAATCATTCATGCAACTCAGATCTCATAAAGAGTGAACTAACGAGAAATTTGGAGAAAATATCCTCGGAATAATATAAATAGGCCAATGTACTTCTGAATTCCATATTTTCACTTGTTACTCATGTGTTTGTTATTCTTACATAAATAGTTCACCCACTAAGTTTTCATTGATTGAATTAGATCATTTTACTTCCTGTTTCTGCCACTTGTGGCTAATCGCGCGATGTTTAATGGTGATGAGATGGAGCACACATGAACTACACAACACAAGTCCTACAGGGGATTATACTGGCCGCAGGTCCAGGCGCCAGAGCCTCGTTAGCCAGAAAATGTAGTCCACGGTGTACATTAGGGTGTCTTCGGAAAGAGTCACCCCTTGCACCCATTAAGTAAGCTACATGGGAACCAACTATTTATGAATTAGAACTTTATTTTGTTTTTATAGCATATATTTTCTTTAAGTGTTCTCTTTAAGTTTTCATTTTTGGTGATTTTAGGTAATAAACATTCCTGTCCTTATTATTATGTTATAGTGTTAATTGATTGATTGATTGATTTGTTGTTTTAAGTCCACTGTATGCACGGTAAGGCTAATCGGAATTGGACCTACAGTTTAAAGTGGGATCCGAACCACTATGTGCCTCCACCGGGTATCGAACCCAGGACCCCTTGATTACAAGGCGACGACGCTGTTATAGTGTTAAAATTGCATGTTTGTTGTAAAATGTGGAGGCAACTACCAACAGTAGTCAATTATGAGACCGATAAAAACATGGCTGAAGTACTTTGCTCTTGTGCCTAGCACAGTACACTGCAAAAATGTAAGATTCACACATCACAAAAGCTCAGTCAGTACGATTGCAAGCTTCGAAAGCTTTTAGCCTGTAACTTGGGTCTGGTGCGGGGCACATTCAGCTGCTATCAGTCACTAAAAATAGTTGCTAAGAGGTCTAAACGTGGCCCTCTTAACCTAACCATATATGAATTATTAGAACTAAGCAGAATTATAGGTTTTGAATTGTTAGGTTAGGTACACTAGGTTTGAGGGCTATCAAGCGTCATCGTGACTACCACTACCCAAATGCATCGTGTCGATTGATGCATCAGAATGCATCGATTGATGCACTAAAGTGTGCTTTTATGGTTTCTTCAAAGAATCAGATTCACATTTGATACATTTGGGTGCATTTTTGGATGTCGTGAAAAAAACACCAAAGTGCATCGTTTGATTCAAGTGAGGATTTCTTAAAGTCGAGATGCACTTCAATGTATCAGTTGATGTTCCTTGATGCATCTTCCTGCATCTTTTTGGATGATGCACTCAAACGTTTGGTCTGAGCTGCAGAGTTTATGTAGCTCAGACGAAACGTTTAAGTGCATCATCGAAAAAGATGCATTCTGGTGCATCAAAACGCATCGACTGATGCATTGAAGTGCATCTCGACTGAAAGAAATCCTCACTTGAATCAAATTATGCACTTTGCTGTTTCTTTCACGACATACAAAAATGTACCCAAATGCATGAAATGTGAATCTGATTCTTTGAAGAAGCCATAAAAACACACTTCAGTGCATCAATTCATGCATTCTGGTGCATCAATCTATATAATGCATTTAGTTCTCTGAGTGCAGAAGGACATTTATTGGAGGAGAGTCCTAGCATTCATTGAACGAAAACTAATGGAAAAAACTATTATTTTTACACATTCTATCACATTTTAGGAAAAGTTAATTACATGAACGTTTCTCTTTACGGCTGTGCACTGTTTGACGTAATACATGTTGTGGGTAAATGCCAGGACCGGTTGCATGATGTCTACATGCTTTTCTTCTTACTTGAGCCTTTTGTAATCGGAAGTTTTACCACGAAGAAAGAACTTACTTTTTGTTGCGTATTTTCGTGGAAACATGTCGCAGCAAAATATACCCGTAATGTGCGTTGTTCGCTTTTCGTAGTACTTTTAATCAACAGTGAATTTTTGAAGCTAGAAGCGCATTCTTATTCAATACTGAATTGTGTTTTATTTCACGTTAGAACGATTGTTATCTTTAAACGAAAAAGATAGTGATGAAGGGATAGAATCCCATTTGTAGGGAAAAATAATGCGTTGCAAATTTAGAACATACAATATAAGAAGAGAATATCTAAACAAGTGTAGTAAGCAAGATTTGTCGAGGGTAATGAAAGAAGCGACCAAGACGACAATGCAGAATAGAAATGAATTAATTAATTAAAACTTTTGGGTGCGTCGGCTATTTTGCACCCTTCAATGTATACGGGAAAAGATCCCCTTACTTAAAATTCTGACATAAACAGTTAAAACAAGGGGTGTAAAAAAAGTCCCGTGGGAAAAATGAAAAGTACAAGGTTGTAAAGAGACCTGCATCAGACAAACACAACACATTCAAAAGTAAGAACATACTAAAAGAATCCTCACAGACAGTGGATAAGACCAGCTCTTCGCAAAAAAGTTAAAAACGTTGGATAAAACACTGTCGTCATCGCCCAAGAGGGAGGACAAACAGTTCGGAAGATTAAAAGTCTGCCGGAGAGAAAGGAAGATCGGCACATTCAACAAGAATATGCCGAATACTTAAAACTACGTACATTACAAACACGACACATCGGAGGGTCCAGCTCTTGCAGCAAGTAACCATGGGTTAAATGGCTGTGTCCAATCCACCCTTTTCGAAAATCCTGGGCACGCCACTGTTGATGTTAAAAAGGAAATGCTGATCATGAGGGCATCTCATTGAAAGAAAAAGCAAGTCATCATATATAGATGGTTAGCTCTCGGTACATTTGCATATTGATCATTTTTACCACGAGTGCATATTTTGTTTTATTTTGCATATAAGCTGCAAGCTTCTATGAGAATTTTACAATAATGGTACTTAATCTAATGTAAGTAATCCAGGGGCCCCGGGTTCGATACCCGGTAGAGGCACATAGTGGTTCGAATACCACTTTAATCCAGTCCCGATTAGGCTAATTGTGCATAAAGTAGACTAAAAGCAAAAACTCATCTCAAATTGGAAACTAATTTTCATAACTATTCAAATACTTGTCTCACCAATTCACCCGTAGCAACAAATCACCATGTTGATGAAATCAAGTTGCCCTTGTAGAGTGGCCCTTACTCTACAAGGGGAGTTGTGAGGATACATATGTCGTGCTGGTTGAAGACACTGCTGGAACTATATCATTTTAGGATAACCTTTTTGTTGATCGTTTCTGTTATTTAGTCACAAGATTCTGTTTCTTTGATCCAAAACGACTGAAGGAAAGTATCATTTTAGTTCAAATGTCCAAAAGTGGACAGGTTGCATCTAGAAAAATGAATATGCAGACCTAATGCGAGAAAAAGATATATGGGGTAATTCCAGTATGTATTTTGTATGTATCAAATATTTAGTAATTGAAAATTCACGAAGCAAGTAAAAATATGCTTCCATCTCTCACGCAAGTTATCTCAGATTTCAAATTTATCAGCTGAGGCACCCATGATTAGAAACTTGATATCAAGAAATCTGTGCACGAATCAGATCATTGACCATAATACCAACTCAATTTCAACATACAAGTAAAAAAGTACTTCCACTTGAAAAGTAATACAAGGTTGCAACAATGCTGACAGTAGGCTATGTACAAGAGTATATATCATGTGCGAATCTTGTAAAGAGAAACCAGTAGTCAAAATGCTACCATCAAGTTTTAAGCAAAATGTAATTAGATTATTCTTATTTTGGGGTTACAGTTTGTCACTTCCGCCTTTCCCCCACCCACCAGAACTAAAAAAAAAACACTTCACTTTCAGATTTTGGGTTTCAATCAGTGGCGTATTCTCCCATGTTAACTGGCACACCGCCTGTAAACCAACTTATTTTCATATAACTATGTAGACATTGCTTGAAATTTTCAAGTTGTACGACAAAAACAGCCTGGTTTACAGCAAGAATTCTTATTTATTGTACCAGGTGGTTATAATTAAAGTGACGGTGTTCAGAGTGGTACAGCACGGGCTGTAATGAGAGTAGCAGTCTGAAACTTCGTAGATATGCTAATGAAGCAATGCGCTCGCGAATTATGAAAAAAAAAAAAATAGTTCCAATTCTCGCCACCAGGGTAAAAAATGGCGCTGTAAGCAGTCAAAACGTGGTATAGTTACAGGAAAAACACTATAAATCGCAGAAAACAATACTCTTAGTAATAAAATATCGCTACAATTTCACTATTCGAATTACATGAACATTACTAAAGGAAAAAGCAACAAGCGTCACCAACGACAACCAGGGAGCTCACACAATGGTTAGGCAATGTCACCGACTTTGACGTCAGAGTTACGGAAAATTCCACGTTTCGACTGCTTACAGCGCCATTTTTTACCCTGGTGGCGAGAATTGGAACTATTTTTTTTTTTTTTCATAATTCGCGAGCGCATTGCTTCATTAGCATATCTACGAAGTTTCAGACTGCTACTCTCATTACAGCCCGTGCTGTACCACTCTGAACACCGTCACTTTAATTATAACCACCTGGTATATATTTATTGCATATTAATTATATATAATATAAAAAACACCATGCAGGCATGCAAGTACAACTAAATAACAGATGTTGTCGAACTTCTGTTTTTGTTGTAATTGCATGTCTGCATTGGTGTTTCGTGTATTATATCTAACTAATATATAATAAATATATACAATAAATACAAAATCTTTCTGTAAACCAGGTCAAATTTTCAGAATACGCCACTGGTTACAATTACCATTGCAAAAAATTAATAACATTTGATTGAGTCTCAGTATTCCAGTTGCGTTATTCACAAAAGCTGTGTGTAATTACTTGTTTGTCAAGAAAATAGCTGCGATCGCTTGCTTTCTGCGAAGCTTTTTTTAGGCGGTAGGGGAAGGTGCTCAGCTTGAACTTAACAAATTCCAAGACGCATTACGAAAAGGAATGGAGGAGAAAATCATGAATGAGCGAGTAAGAATGGAACGGACGTACGCCGAATCGTGTCAAGAAATCGTGCAAGCGTTCCAAAACACTTAGCTGCCATGCCACGTAATTTCAACCCATTCTGTGTTTTTTCCATCATTTATTGTGTTTGGTTCCATGTTTGGTTCGTTCCAGGAAGACCCTCCTGGCGGCTTTCTGCGATGGTTTCCCAGAAACTCCTGCGGCTGAAATTTCGACCAAAAAAAGCAGTCCTCTTTTTTATACCTTCACATTCTTTGCTTTTTCTTCCTTATGTGTTTACTTTCTGCAAAAGGTTTAAAGGAATGGCTCGAATTTTAGAAACTTAAAGTAAGCAAGTTTTCCTCAATATTTGGATGAGCACTAAAACTAAATTATAAATTGAACTTTATTTCATTTTGTATTTCTTTTTAATACACACAATTCGTATTAGGGTCAGTGAATAATCATTCTCACTTTTTACCTATATATTTTGTTTAAGTTGGCTCTAACTGCTTTGTGCGCGAGCATGTCAGTAGTGAATGCATTTGCCGTTAATTTGTCACATATTTGACCTTTATCAGTCATTTCTTTTCTTGTTGATGGAGGGTAAACATGGCAGGACATTTGATCTTATTTTCAATTACAGTAGAGCGTCGATTATCCGAACGTCGGTCAACCGAACGACCGCTTAACCGAACTGTGTACTCGCTCACTTTCAGATATCTGTAATGAAAAAAGTACGTGACTTAGCTGCTCGTAAGCGTGTAGGCTTGCTTAGACAGACCAAAATAAAGGATTTTTTTAAACGTTAATTTTGTGTACTGTGTGTATTGTTCATGCAAAATGCGTATGTAATATGTACATATTTTTGTTTAATAAACTGTACCACATACTACCGTGCGTCCATTTCGATCTGCAGCCGAGAGAACGGGAGAAGCGTGGCGGGCGGCGCTGACGGAGATGCCGACATTTGCGGCCTGTAATGCCCGCTTATTTTTATAGACATATGCAGACATTTATATAAATATTGCAAAACGAGCACTAACCTGTGTTATAACACGCAAAAGTTCTTCTGTAATTCATTTAAGTTCTGCTCTTATATACACAAATAAATACGCTATAGAAACGATGTTAAGAGCCACAGATAATAAAGCATTTTAATCATAGTTTTGACCAGTAACGTCCTGTTTAAGTTTATATCCTTGAAAGAGTTTTGTGGCCATGGGAATCGTTTGGAGGTTTCGAATGTGCAACACTGTATCAGGATTACACTGCAGACGAAACCGATAAAAGTGAATGGTTTTCGTGAGCTTCCTTGCAATCCGAAATATCCGAGCTCGAGTTGTTTGTTCCTTCGCGACTAGATGAAGACAGTTGTAAATATAGTGGCGAGCAATGTAAACCAAGAGCGTGTTAATTTCGTACTGTGCGCAAGAGTGTTATTCTTGGTTACTTGCAGTTACTTGTTTGTGTTATTGTAGTGTGTATGTGTGACGTGTCAGTGAGACGATTGGAATGCCAGCCTCAAGATTCACGTTAGAACAAAGAATTTTTATGTATGACACGTACGTGAAAACAAACTCGTGTCGAGACGTGTGTAGGTAATTTGTACAGAAATTCCCATGCGTTTCAACTCCACACAGAGATACGGTTAGACATCTTGTCCTTAAATTACGAGAAACTGTATCGTTAAATTTTAAAACACCTAAGCAAAAACGACGGATTCTAACCGAAGCAAAACTCGATGATATTGGTGCAGCGTTAGAACGTTCTCCAAACAAACCTCTACGCCGTGTTTCACAAGAGGTGGGCGTGTCAAAATCATCGGCACATACAGTCACTAAGCTACTAAAATTAAAACCATACTCTTATAACACAGGTTAGTGCTCGTTTTGCAATATTTGTATAAATGTCTGCATATGTCCATAAAAATAAGCGGGCATTTCAGGCCGCAAATGTCGGCATCTCCGTCAGCGCCGCCCGCCACGCTTCTCTCGATCTCTCGGCTGCAGATCGAAATGGACGCACGGTATATATTCCTACTAAAGTTGCCTTTGTACGTTACTTTGTAATACATACTTAAAGGGATGCCTGTTTTTATGAATAAATTTACTGTACAGTACTTCTTTTTGGCAAATAAACATGTACAGTTCGATTATCCGAACAAACCAGTTTTCCGAACACCCATGTCCCCCAATTACTTCGGATAATCGACGCTCTACTGTACCAGTTTCTGAATTTTGAAATATGTCTGTTTGTTCAATTTCAATGGAAAAGTCCCTTACAACATTTTCTGTATTGCAATTTAATTGCGAGGGTGGGGCCGAGTAATAAATCAATGAAATGGATAACGAAATATGATAAATAGGATAATATGATTTATAGGATAAAAATAATAAAAACTGTACTTTCTCCAAAAAGTATATTCCCCAATGTTCATTGTTCCGTACATTGAATTTGTTGCATTTGCATTTTCTATTAGTTATTTTCTTGTTTCTCAGCAAATTGTCTTTATAAATGAATTTCAGTAAACACAGTCAGTCCACCAACGCCATCTGCTTGTGAAATGACCTACCGCAAAAATTACAAAATGAGAAGTTTTGAAATGGTGCAGAATTTCTCATCTACTGCAATTTTTTGCATTGAATTTATTAACACAATACTCTATTGTAACGAATGACAGTAGATACTTAAAATATCGTTCAGTATTCTTTTCACGATACTGACACGTGTTGTCAATGACTGAACAAATATTGTTTAAAGCACGATATACTTTCTTCATGAACGCGTTTACATTACAAACCTTACAGAAAGTTACTTTATATTGTTTTGAAAAGGTCGATAACATCATGTCTGCCACAGATAAATATTTTATCTTCGTTGCCAGCAATACCGAGGAGAACCCTCGCATACCCTTATTAAATCTAAGTCTTCTTACACAGAAAATAAAACTGATTTAATTGAATTAATACATGTTTGGTTACCTTTTTTTGGTGACAATAAACAAAACATTCGGAAACCTTCATAAATTTTGTAATTTTGACCAAACCTCTTTGGAAATTATAAACTAATATGTACGATTACTAAAAGAATTTGATTCTGATGGACAGTTATTTCTTAACTAACTAACTCTCTAGCCTTCTTAAACCCAAAGGTTTATGGCTGCAGCAACACAAGCCTTCCATCTGTCCCTATTCTGGGCAAGATCAATCCAATCCGTTCCGTCCTTAAGGTCCATCTCAACGTTGGCCTTTCTGCAGGTCTTTTACCATCAGGTTTCCCAACAACAATCCTGTAAACTCCTCTTTCCTCTCCTATTCGTGCCACATCGCTGTAGCTATCTAACTAACTCTCTAGCCTTCTTGAACCCGAAGGTTTATGGCTGCAGCAACACAGGCCTTCCATCTGTCCCTATCCTGTGCAAGATCAATACAATCTTTTTCATCCTAACGATTTCATTTAGATCCATCTCAACATTATCCCTACATCTTCGTCTTGGCCTTCCTACTGGTCTCTTACCATCAGGCCTGCCCACCTAAGTCTTCTTGATTTAATTATTCTAATAATGTCTGGACAGGAATACGAATTGTGTAGTTCTACAATGTGTAACCTTCTACACTCACCTGTCTCCTCATCCCTTTTAGGTACAAATATTTTCCTAAGCATTTTATTTCGTAATACTTTTAATTCATGTTTCTCTTTTAATGTAAGGGATCATGTTTTACCCGCTTTTAAAGAAATATTTGGTTATTCCAAACAAACTCCTTTCTCTGCGTACAATATCGGCAAATTACTTCAAAAGTTACTTTTAAAATTCGCCTCAGAGTCTTTAGGTGTGATGTATTCTTGCATCACCTGCAAACCTTTTCTTTCCATCCGCGTCTGCAAAGAGGTGACACAACTTGCATCCACACATGCCAAAGGACCCGCAACACAATGCGTCGGGGTCAATTACAAACGTGGATGAAGTGGATTCACTTTGCTTTAAAGGTCTCATTATCCTCGAAACTTTCCTCCACCCACTGTTGAAATTCAACCTAGACTCAAAATACGACTCTTCTCCTTGCCCTTTCCTCGAGGAGCTTGCTGCATTGTTCTTGACAACAATGAATATACTGGCAAACAATGGCTAAATAATGACACCTTGACAGACCTGCATTTTGAGGGTGTCTCATGTTTAGCATTCATGCATATCACCTAAAAATGGAAAATAAATTGTTTTAAGGCCAGTGGAAATTCAAAACCTAGATTAGATTTAGAAGTATTTCATAGTTTGCAAACGTTAAGTGTGCTAAGGGTAAAACAAATATTCGTGAGGAATACAACTTGTTATTGTACTTGTTTGTATTTTTGTTAATTAGCGTCACCAGTCATGGACGTATAAGGAGGGAGGGTTCAACGGGTCCAACCCCCCCCCCCCCATTTTGGTTCAGTAACATTACCAGATTACCTGTTCTTGTTGTTCATAAAAATTTATTCGTACTTATTTTATTCTCCTAAATTGGAGACGTATGGGAAGGAAATTACGTAATTCCACACACCAGATGGGACTGCAGATCAAATGTCTGTAATTTCCTGATAGTTCGGAATTTCTGCGGTACGAAACTGCATTGGGACTGTCAAATCTGTTATAATTTTTTCCCTCGAGTTTTCTTAAACGAATTTGGTTTTTAAAAACGCAGTGCAAGAAAACGAGGGAAACACAGTAACATTCTCAAGTTATTTGACGCAAGATGGATGGAAAAGTATCAATACCAAGTAGTGTGACTTTTGGTATTGTATTCACTAATTCTAGAAACTTTACAGACTACAATTACTAGTAGAAGAGAAGTATTTCAGCAAGCTCTTCAGTTTCTTCACTGTGTAACCAATGGAGTGTTTGAAACATCTCCACTTGTTCTAACCGCATTGTTTTCATGCAGTGCAAGATTATGTTGGGCACCTCAAAAGATGGACTGTTCAGTACTGCGAACATGTCAGTATTGTAATATAGATATTTAAAAAGAAACAAGAGAGAGTTCTGAGAACCTTAATGAAATGTATTCCAACGCAGAGAAAGTACAAAGACACTAGGCTGAAGAAATGAAGAGACCTAGAACATCCAACCGTCAAATAGGAATAATGCACCAATGAGCGTACAAAGTAAACCATTGTCGTCCATTTTTTAACCATATTGTAGTAGAATTGAACTCACGTTTCTCTGAACATAGTCAACACATTGCAAAATTGCAACAATTTATTCCAAAAATGTGAAATAGCTATCCCTCATTCATTGGAAAGTGTGTCAAGATGTTGGATGGCCTGGTTGATAGATTGGATTTTCATAGCCTGATCATACCTAGGCCTGCTATACGTACCGGATTTTCCGGGACAATCCCGGAATGATACAATTTGTTCTGGTGTCCAGAATAATTTCTTCGGGATGTACAAATGTCCTGGAATCGGGTGCGAAAGAAGAAATGATTAAGACTCTACTTTCCTTAACTTTATTTACATGCTCATAAAAATACATAAAAATGCTCATTTTACTAAACAATCTAACTGTACATTGAACCGCTCCCTCTCGATAATACAAGAGTTATCTAGTTACAAGAAGATGCTGCAAATATATTTGACTTCCCGATAGCGCCGCCGTCTGCTAGCAGCACTGAATTTCAGTTGCAAATCTCTTCCATTGCATAGTAAGCTGTTTAGTAAACAGTCAGTGCTTGGGTGCTCGGACTGTTCAGTCCACAGTTCTCAAATAAAGTTTCGACATTGTGAGATAGCAGCTTAGTTCATTATGGCACCGAAAAGGAATTGCAAGATTAATGATTTCGAAGTGATTTTTTTTTTCTAACAAGTGTAAAGAATATGACAATGAACATGTATGCACATATACACAACTTTGTCGAGTCCGGACCCCCCCCCCCCCAACAAGCTTCCGGTCCGCAGTGTCCCGGATTTTCACTTATGAAATATAGCAACCCTAATCATACCAAAAGTTGACCCCCCCCCCCCCCTTTACTTGAACTATATGAACCATGCCAGTGGTCCAATTGAAGGAGTGCTGGGATGGTATTCCCCAGCTAGCAAAATTTTCTCAAGGCATTCTGTTTCATTGTCACCATGTTAAACCACAGGAGCATCCACAAAAATTCATGACATTCAATCAAATTACAATTATTTAAACTAGTAATATATAATTCAACAAATAATCGTAATGAATAATAATAATGAAATTAATCTACTAACTAATAGCCCCACTGAACCGCACATTTAGCACTTTTAGGTAATCGCGAAGATCAGAATGAATGGTGATAAGTTGGAATGGATGAAGGGGTGATCAAAAACGCAGCACACAAGTCTCACAGAGAATTATACTGGATTTCAGACTTGCTAGTCTACAATATGTAGTCCAGGGTGTACGTAGAAGGGAAGTTGACATCTGGTGCCTTCCGGAAAGGTAACCCTTACACCCCTTAAAACTTTGTTTTGATTTGTTTAGCTACTAAAAACGAGATTCTTTGAACTTCAGCATCTTGCTTCTGGTATAGAGGTACAATCATGGACAGTTCTGGCTTGTAAAAACCGCACTGATTTTCAATGGGATAATTGGGCGGGTTAAAGTTACAGTGGAGTATGTCACTTTTCTTTAAAAAAATACTTAGACACAGAAACCAGATCTATATAAGTCAATCTGTTAACAGAAAACGTGAGTAAATCAGAGATTCATTCAACTGTCAGCAGATGACAGTTTAAGGCGATAAAGGAAACAGCTGTTGTGTTAATCAGCAAAGTGCTGTGAGTCAGACTTTTCTTTCCTTTCAACAAAGTCACTTACACCACTGTAACTTTAACCCGCCCAATTACAACCCAGAACTGTCCGTGACTGTACAAGGGCTCCCACATGCCAAATGGTGAAGGTTCTCACCTTTGGTGCGAGAGTTCCGGGTTCGATTCCTGCAGGGAGCCCCAAAATTTCGGTGTAAACCCAGCATCACGAGGACAATTGTGGAGATACTTGAGAAGAAGAAGTAGCGGACTCCGATCTCGAAAGCAAGAAAACAGCGGAGATGGGACTGAACACTTTGACCACGTGTTATAATAATAATAATAATAACCCGTGGCGCAACAGCCCTTGAGGAATAAGGCCAACCTGCCGGCCTCACCCCCACATGCCTCAGCAGAGGTGGACCAGTAACGGGATGACGTGTGGTCAGCACGACGAACCCACCAGACGTTGAGGGTTTTCCATGGCCAGGTTACGCTACTCATTCGTATCTACCCAAGTTGTTCACGATGCTGGGTGGCCGCAGGCTCTGGCCCTCATAGGGTTGATGCGCCATTTTTTTTTTAAGTCTTAAATGAAAACTAGAAAAAACAAGGACAGAATCGAATCAAAGGATTTAGGTCGGTAACACACCTCTCTCAGAAGTATGGGGTACAATTTACCCCATGTATCCCCAGTTCGTGCGTTACTGGCTAGAAACTTACACGATGTCTCAAAGGCAAACTCAGACAGCGGGACATTATTGACTAATTGCATTTCTTTGCTCGCGAAGCAAACCTATCAACGTACGCTACACTTGAAAGGAGGAATATGCCCGCGGACGTGCGAGAGATGCTGTTTCGCAGTAGACAATGTCACAATCTGGCAACGGAGCATTGTGTGTCTTAAATGAGATTCATCTCGAGAGATTGTTGTTAGGGTCAAAGGTCAACTGGTGACGTCAATCCATCAAGCGCTCAAGGGTCTCGGCTGGGGTGGCTTGTCGGAGGGTGTGGCGTGCGTGATCCTCGCTTCCCCGCGTTGCTAACCACACTGCAAACAGAAAGCACCAGACCACGTGCCGCTGTCAGCTGATACGCTTTGCAAGCAGAGGTGGGAATAAAGTTATAAATATTATCAGCTGATGCACTGTGTCATTTGTATTATTACGAGGTTACTTGTGAGGCGACCAACCTTCGTGGCGGATCGCTTAGTACAGCGCGCTACGATGCCACGGGTTCCTGGTTCGAATCCCGTCCTGGGTTTGTGTGTTCTTTGTGCGTCTCCTTTCACCAATTTCATCACTCATCCTCATCGTCACGAGTAGCCGAAAGTGGCAGAAAAGCAACGCAAAATAACCTAATCCAATTCAATCGAAGCGACTGGACGACTTTATTTATTGTAAGGCCTACCGGATGGCGTAGTAGTAACGTCGACGTCTTGCAGTCAAATGGTCCCGGGTTCGATATACGGTGAAGGCACATAGTGGTTCGGATCCCACTTTAAACTGTAGGTCCAGTCTCGATTAGTTTCTGTGCTGAAAGTTGACTTAAACTTCAAAAACGATTCATTTTTAATAATCGATTGATTGATTTGGTGTTTTAAGTCCATTTTATGCACAGTAAGGCTAATCGGGACTGGACATACAGTTTAAAGTGGGATTCGAACCACTCTGCAATGTACCTCCACCGGGTATTGAACCCGGGACCACTTGATTACAAGGCGACGACGCTACCACTGCGCCATCGGGGAGGCCTCATTTTTAATAAATTTTATATCGTGATTTGATATTATTAAATTATGAGGACATGAGGGAAAGTTTTAATAGTTTTAGCATTCGACTTACGAAACTAATTCTCAATGGTAAGAGACCAAGTTCTATGGCAATAATCCTCTAAGCTTAGGAGTGATAGGGAGTTAGTTCTTCCTTTCTCTGGACAGTCAGGTGTAAGAGTTCGTGCCTTGCGAACAATCCTACTCCATTTCAAGCTTTCAGTTCGAATCGATGGGCAAATTGCTGATGGAGTTTCCGGTCAGTTGTGATAAACATTCTCCTTGACCTTGAGTTTTCTTCTTCTTCTTCTTCTTTTTTAAAAAAAATACTATTTGTATTATCGTTTTGATACTATGTATTCGCCATTACATAACTTGGGGCAATCAGCGACAAGTGGTGGTTTGCCCAGATCGATGAGTGCTACCAAATGGGAGCTAGCCAAACTTTGAAAAAAAAAAAAATGAAAAAATTGAAATTCCTCTGTTTGTTGCTTCCAAAAATGGGTACACATCGACATGTTTACCTTACCGAACGAAAGCCTTGGAAATTCTGCACCCTACAATCTGGGGTGTACAAAAAAAAAGCGAGGTTTCATGACGGTTATAACGACAAAGATATATCCATCTCCACTTGTATGGTAGTCTTTTTTCAACACCCGACAAGGGCATGCAACATGTCGTTTCCACTACGAGTATCTTAGCTACTTTTCCCTTCATCATCAAATGCAAGGAACAAGGACATAGGCTTATACAGGGTGTACAAACAAGGAAACAACGAAAATCAGTGAAACTGTAGGAGATAGGAAGATGAGCAACTTCTTTTTATAAATAAACAATTCTCTCTAGGACTCAATTTCTACACTTCAACACGTAAAACTCCCCCACCTCTCTCATTCACACAAGCGCGCATATACACACACGCAGACATATAAGAATAGGTGAACGGAATGCACCAAGATTATGAAGATGAGTTGTCCAATCTTGAACACAAGAAGATAAAGGCAGTCTGAGAAAATAATTTTCTTGCCAACAATGCACCCCATCTGTTAATAGAGAACGTGGGGGAGGGGCCTTTTTTTTTTAAACAGCCCGAAATCCGGTTATACAGCAGCTCAGGGTTACAATCAGATGGCCAATGTTGCTGTTTGATATAAATGAAGGGTACCTCGGCAGTCACGGGTCAATCACAAATCTTGGCTTTGTGAGGCGCCTCTTTACTCTTCTGCATCCCAAGCAGCCGCATTGAATAAGCGGCGCAAAAATAAAACTTGCGGCTCCGCAAACCGGAAGGTTCACTTCGCGAGTGATCATCATTGCAGATCGCATGGAACAGGTTCCTCTTGGATGGGGCCTTCCGAGTGGAGAAGGTTACTGGCTTCCATTCACTCCGTTACAAAACTTACTCCAACAAAACAACCCTTGTATTCACAGGCGAATCGGAAAGGGATCTACAGATCTATCATAAATTTGTTGTTGATTGATTGATTGATTTAGTTTATTTTACTTCGCTCTTCTGCCACTTTTGGCAAATCACAAAAATGAGGATGAGTAATGATATGGTCGGGATTCGAACCCGGGACCCCTGACATCGTAGCGCGTTGAGATAACCACCCCGCCACGGAGGTTGGCTACGTTTGTTGTACTTGGGCACTCACAGAAAAGTTTCCAAATGGCGATTAATATCAAATAGTTATTTCCTCCAGTTAGATATATTGATTGAATAATTGAGTTGGTGTCTTAAGTCCACTCACTTTATGCATAATAAGGCTAATCGGGACTGGATTAGGTTACAGTTTAAAGTGGGATCCGAACCACTATGTGCCTCCACCGGGAATCGAACTCGGAACCCCTTGAATACAAGGCGGTGACGCTACCACTGCGCCATCGGGGAGGACACAAGTTCGATGTATTGGTATCACGTTTACACGTCATCATGCGGAATGGCCCTCCACATATCCATTTATTGCAATTGTAACCAGCCTAGTTCTAATAATGCATAGGCTATGTGGTTTGGTTAATAGGGCCAGGTTTCTAGTAATCCCTACTCTGATAGCATTTTATCCAAATATCGGATAATTTTCTATGCGGATTTCAAATATCCGGAAATCGGATAGTCTGAAATCCGAATTATTCGAATATACGAATTTAACGAATTTCGTGGATGTCAGAATTATCCTGATATTCGAATGTGTGCATTATCCGGACAGTTTTATCTTTTATCCGTTTTACGGGCTATCCACAAATTCCTTTATTCGTCATTTTCGTATTTCACTGTACGTATTTCCCACAAATCCTTCATCATATCTGTTATAGGATATTTGGATTGCATTCGAAACGGATTTAGGATAATTTGAAATCCGGATATCCCTAGTTTAGAGCTCAGCAATCAATTTCCAAGACTGTTGCAGCTGAATGTACCTCAAAACAGAGACTCCTTCTTGAGTTCAGGGCAGCAACAGAAAGTATTTCCTTCTTCTTTTTCTCCCCATCTGGAGCACCGAGTCGCAAGTGACATGCGTGCAAATGTCTTAACCGCGTCCCTACATATTCGTCGCACACTGCGGCAATGTTTACGGAAGCTTCAAGAATTCTTTCCCTCTGCGACCGCCTTGTCTTCCGCCAGCATGATGCATGGGCAGCGGAGCAAGTTCTATTTGCATAATCTCATTCGTCAGATCCGGCTGAAAGGTTCACGCGAGGGATTCATTTCTCACGATATTTCAACCGAGGCTTCCGTTGCCATGTGCTACCTGGCCTTCGACATCTGCTCCTGAGGATCCAAGTTTGTCCAGTTCTTTCAACTTTTTCCTCTCAAAAATATTGAGTTGTTTTATGGATAAATTACGAAATAAAAGATACCTTAGAGATAAAACTGCGATAACTGAAAGATGGAATTCACAATTTATCAGATGAAAGCTATATTACGGATAGAATTGCCATGCCTGTAAGAAGGAATTGACGATTTATCAGGGATAGAATTGCAATGCTTGTAAGATGGAATTGACGATTTATCCGATAAAAGCTATATTACGGATAGAATTGCAATGCCTGTAAGAAGGAATTCACGATTTATCAGATAAGAGCTATATTACGGATAAAATTGCAATGCTTGTAAGATGGAATTGACGATTTATCCGATAAAAGCTATATTATGGATAGAATTGCAATGCCTGTAAGAAGGAATTGACGATTTATCAGATAAGAGCTATATTACGGATAGAATTGCAATGCCTGTAAGAAGGAATTGATGATTTATCAGATAAGAGCTATATTACGGATAGAATTGCAATGCCTGTAAGAAGGAATTGACGATTTATCAGATAAATGCTACATTACGGATAGAATTGTAGCCTGTAAGAAGGAATTGACGATTTATCCGATAAAAGCTATATTACGGATAGAATCGCAACGCCTGTAAGAAAGAATTCACGATTAATCAGATAAGAGCTATCTTAGGGATAAAGTTGTAATATCTTTTAGAAGGAATTGACGATTAATCAAGTAAGAGATAACTTACAGATATAATTCCAATGTCTTTTGGAAGGAATTGACGATTCATCAAATAAAGCTCTCTTACAAATAAAATTGCAATGTCTGTTTGAAGGAATTCACAATTATATAATAAAAACCTGGCAGGATGGCCACAAGATGGCCATTTCAACTCTGGGTGCCAAAAAGAAAGCAACTGCAAGAATATCCTCAAGACGTCAAGTGAAGAATGATCCCAGAATTGTCTGTTACATCAATGTCTTAATTTACCATACTCTTTCATCATCTTGGAGACAACCACCGTGCATTCAACATTAACATTTTTAGGACCGTTTTTAATACTTAATATAAAATTTTCCACAAATCCTATGGTGAACTTCAATTAGCTGCATTCATTTGTAAGTTACGATGCCTTTCGTTATATTTATAGAAGTTAGATTTCTGTTCTGGGAAATGCTTGCTTTGAATTCCTTTTCTATTAAACTTTTAAAATTAAATTCAAGATAGCGTCTCTTAAGCTGGCAAGGTGTATCGTAACACTATGATCATTTAAACTTTACACATGATCGTGCAGCTCCTCATTTCTAATCTACGCTACAAAATATGAGTTCAGATTTTAAATCATTTATTTTGAGTTATGTTTAAAAATAGTAGTGGTTAGGGGACTTTGTTGATAGAATGCCTATTTCGGTTTTATGTGAATTTATTCACCCTCTTCGTCCCGACTAGCCCCATTGAGGGTGAAAAGTGCAACGTGGACTAACTTAATAGTGTTTTGTGTGTGTGCGTGTGTGCACGCGCATATATGGAGAGTGATGGGAAAACGCCTTTGTTGCTGAAGTAGCCAGTACCAATGCAAGCTCATGGCATAATGACCAAACAATGTCGCTGAAGTAGTCCCTGCACCTTAAGTTACTCACATTATTCTTCATTTTCACGAATTAAGTGGACGCCATGAGAGGGAACCTACCTGAATATCGAGCATCCTCCGTTTGCCATGTTTAGTAATCAAAATGTTCCCTCTTGACGTCCCAATCCCTCACCCGCTCCCCGCTGTTTCAACAGTCTCTGAAAAAGAGAGACACTGTCAGCCAACAAATTCGAACAATTTGTTGCTGTAAGTTGCAACAGAACCACAAACAGCCCGTGAGTCAGTCTTCAGGCAGGCCAGTATGTCTTCTTGCAAGTGAAGCAAAAGAAGATAAAGACTCAGACAGTGCCGCCAATTATTTTGCATAAACAAGAAAATGTTGGGTCGAAAAGAGAAAATAAATTGAAAATATCAATATATGTCGCAGTAAATAGCAAGAAAGATTGCTAACGAAGCGCTATCTATGGATTGGAATCGGTATAATTCTATATGACATTATAACATTTCCATATTTTCTGAATGGAATCTAGGTATATCAATTTGTAAACACCAAAGTCGTTATTCGCTCAATTTGAATTGTTCTTTTAAATCCACTTAATGTACAGAATGGCTAATCGGGACTGGACCTACAGTTTAAAGTGGGATCCGAACCCATGTGTCTTTCCCAGGTATTGAAGCCAGGACCCCTTGATTACAAGCCGACGACGTTACCACTGCGCCATCGGGGAGGCAGCTATTCGCAGAAACTTCCTCTTTTTACATTGTATAAACATAAATTACTCTATACACAAAATAGTTCAAATTTTCAGATGGGCAGAAATGTAGCAAAGTTATACGTCGTGTTACAATACAGACAATAATAAGGATGTTAATTGTTGGAACATCACCATCGATTTACAACAACAATCTTTCTTGAAAAAATAATATTTCTAAAGAGATTTCTCGAGTTTATTTAGACATTTCGGAGAATTCGAGTTCGCAAAACAGAATTAGAACCTTAATTGTTTTTTTGAAAGGAAAATCTGAATCTGAAAAAGTAATAGACACCATTCTATTGATTGATTGAAATTAAAATTTCACGATATCCGTGGACAATCCCTTTGTCAACAGTGAAAATTAGAGCAAAAGGGAATTAAACACCGCAACGAACAGCCCTTAGAGAACTGAAGTCATTTTTATCTTGTGCTGAATGACGGCCCTCTCAACGGTACCATATTCCCTCCCGACAATAAAAGTTATAAGAAAAAGAAGAAAAATTTAAATTTTACAAAGAAATACTACAATGTTTATCATGGGAAGTCACGTTATAAATATTTAGATATTTCTTGCGAAAACAAATAATAAAAATGCTCTTGAAAGGAAGCAGTGCATCATTCCTAGTGGGGAAATTTCTGTAGCATCGTCCCTGCAGATGCAAATCGCTTGAACTTTTGCAGGTAGCCACCATGAAATAAAATTATATGTACATTAAAGAACACACACACACAAAAACAGAAGTGAGATACTGTCATTAATTTTGGATATATGACGTGGTTAAATGTAGTCACGTGGTGCTGCCGAGTTACCGACCAGTAGTCCTCAAGAGGTTAAAAATTGAAGGTTGCGTGATATGTTCTGAAACAGAAATATATATATGTATATTGCTTATTTTACGTCGCACTTCTACCACTTTTGGCTAATCACAAAGATGAGGATGAGTAATGATATGATAAAATTGACGAAGGGACACTCACAAAGAGCAATGCTCAAAGCGGGAATCGAACCCGGGAGCCCTGGCGGTCGTAGCGCACTATACTAACCACGGAGGCGTCATATACCCACAAACCAAAGACGTTTACCTTCAGTTAACTGGGTAGGCAAAGGGGTCGTCTATATGCAGAAATTGATGTTAGGAATTTGTCAGAATTCGTGCTGTAAAAAATGTCCTCACACTCCAAAAACAGAAGATAAATAAATCGATTTCTCAATTCTGACCACAGTAAAGTGACAGATCTAAACTTAAGGATTACGTAAAGTTACCTATCATAGGCGCAGGTACACGTCCAATACCCTGCATCGCGATCGGTTTCAACGGGCCTTCTGGAGGCGAACAATACACACGCATCACGTTACCCAATTCGCACATTCCCCAATGGTAATATTTGGCAGACGATGAGAATCAAGTAGATACCTAATGAGTAATGACATATATATTACGCTATTCGGGATCAGACATTAAACAATAGAATCAACGCATGTCTGCTGCTGTCCATATATTATCATGTCATTTAATATTCTCAACGGAAACCAAATCATTCAACTACAATTAATTCCCAACTCTATCACATAGTAATACGATGCTCTGGAGGATAGAATAACCAACGGAATTGTTTCCTTAATGTAATTCCTGCATTCGTCTATGTATATCGGACTAAGTTAGCATATATTTGAGCATAATAATGACACTGGTGATGAAAATTATTATTATTACTATTCTTGTTTGTTGCAGACACAGAAAAGTAAACGCATTAATTAAAACAAAAAGATAAATAAAAGCTGTAGTGTTCAGAAAATATCCAAATGTGTCAGATATTGTATACACACTAAAGTGCATATGTTTCCACATCTCATTACTCGATATGCAAAAATATATGAAGTATTAAATTATCTTGAATTCGTAAAATAAAGTTAATCCATTCTGATAGGATAACGTTTCCTTGAATGGAATGAAGAAAATACTGTTATGTATTCCATAGCATGTGAAATATTAGTCATTTTCAACTTTCGGTGTGAGAGAACTTTTTCCAGATCTTTGGTGATAAATTATCAAGAATGATACTGAGGAAAATAGAAGAAAAATGATGCAACGAAATATATTAATGCACGCAAATGCAATAAAGTTTGATTCAAGTACAAGAAAAGCATTCCAGCTTGTCTCTTGATACACCTTAACGCGTTGTTTTCAGTCGATACATTAAAAATAAATCTTATCACAACTTCTGATCAACGACGAACAAAAGAAATCAACAATTCCACACACAGTTCTTCAATTCCTTGTCAGAATAATATAGCTAAAAAGTTATAAATTATTGTGTGCCAGTAGCATAAGCAGGATTTCATCAAGGGGGTTTTAGTTCTAAAACTTTCTCCAAATTCACATTACCAGTGTTTTATTATACTTTAATTAATTAATTAATATTACTTATCTATGGCAAATCCTCAAATACAGCAAAATATCAGTCTATGGGTTATGAAAGGAGAGAATAACACAATGACAAAAGGATTACTAAAAGTAATCTCTCATTTGGCAGGAAGAATAGTAATATGGGAGGGAATGAGGTCAGTGAGACTCAGTGAAACTATTCAGGCATTAACACTCAGCCCTCTATTGTGTCCTTTTAACTTGGCTAAATTTCTTCCTATTTCTCATGTATATTGAAGGATCCAATTTCACAATTAAAGAAACTTACCAGATAATGAGGGCAACGAGTTGTAGTTCACATCCGGTCTACCATATTAAAAGCGACAACACCATAGCGATACGAAAGCCCACGAAAAAGTTGTTAGTTAAGCCATGGCCCTGAAAGGATTAGTACCTACGACCGCCAAAGAAAATACAAGTTGAAGGCTGCCATAACTACACAGACCGGTCTAAAGATAATGAGAATTCGACTTAGGGTATAGATATAGTTTATATTTTTATGTCTGCAAATGAAAGCATAAATGTGTTTTTAAAAAATAATGTTTGCTCTTTTTTTTTAGAAATAATCGCAAAAGTAAGTTAATGACAGTTCCAGATACCCGACACAGAAAACACTGATTTGTTGCAATTAACAAAATACGTTCGTCATCTCGCTACGACGTCAGAGGTTTCTGGTTCGAATCCCGCCCTCGATGTGGGTGTTCTTTGTGAATGTCCCTTCATTAATTTCATCATATCACCATTCATCATCGCGATTAGCCAAAAGTGGTAGAAAAGCGACAACAAAAACAAAAATCGCTAAGTCATTTAGAAACCATAAAAAAAAATGATAGCCTTAACACCTTTACTAAATGATCAATAGATTCTCTCGGGCTATCGACCAGGTGAGTCCGAGAGAATCTATTCATCATTCCTTGCCAGGAAAGCTTCAAGTCTTACCTTTGCTAAATTTCGTAATTTTGACAAAATTATTTGTTAACTCTAAACAAATGTGAACGATTTCCAAAAAGTATTTGGTATTTACTGGTGAACAATCACTTGTTTGTCCCCTATTTCAACAAATGTTTGGTTACCAGAAACCACTTTGGTTAATTCCAAACAAACATTTCATATCTCTGTACTAGTCTCTTCCAGATTTTGTAGTAGTGACGTCATCACCTTGTAATCAAAGGGTCCCGGATTCGATACTCGCCGGAGGTACATAACGGTTCTGATAAAATGACCTTAACACGAACCTCGAACAAGTTAAAGTTACTCAGAAAGTAAGAACTGTTACTTCCAAAGCCAGCCCACGCTCGCACGGAGCACAAGTCAAAACCGTTCGTGAAATAGAATTCGCGAGGGTCTCTCCGTGTCCTTGTGCAAATGTTTTGCAGATCGCTCTCCCTGCTGACTTCGATATGGAGCGACTTAACGGTAAATAGATAAAGGAAGACAAAAGACGTAGCGTTCTGAAAAGAAAGCGGAGGAGCAAGGTGTCAGCATCCTCATCCCAGTCACTTCCGACAGCCGCACTTCAAGGTGGATGAATGATTCAGGGACTTTTACATACGATCGGAAATACGCAAGATCTACATTCTGCTTTGCGGATGAATGCGAAATCTGCGGCACTTCTGCACACCAATGGGCAAAATAAATAAAACAACAGCACTTCAACATGGAAGACAACTGGTTAGTATGTCTATAGGAAACAGGGTTATAAGAAGAGTTTAGAAGAAACTATTTAGTTGTAACGCAGTTACAAGTAACAGTTACTTTTATATATATAAAAAAAGAATTCAAACTGGAACTAGCAGCGGCGGCGCCAGGATTAATCATCTAGGGGTGATGAGCGGGTGCGGAATGAATATTAGGGTGTGCGATGATGTAAATAAGGAAAACATGAAATACGGATGTAACCTTTGGTCACTACATTAAATACCAATCAACTTTTAGTAGGCATCTATGATAATTTGCCAATAAAATGAACTAACTAACTAACTCTCTAGCCTTCCAAAACCGAAGATTCATGGCTGCAGCAACACAGTTCTTCCATCTGTCCCTATCCTGAGCAAGATCAATATACTCTTTTCCATCCCTACCGATTTCCTTTAGGTCCATCTCAACGTTGTCCCTCCATCTTCGTCTTGGTCTTCCTACAGGTCTCTTAGCATCAGGTTTCCCAACAAGAATCCTGTGAACTCCTCTTTCCTCTCCCATTTGTGCCACATGGCCTGCCAACCTAAGTCTTCTTGATTTAATTATTCTAATAATATCTGGACATGAATACAAATGATGTAGTTCTAAATTATGTAACCTTCTCCACTCACCTGTCTCCTCATCCCTTTTAGGTCCAAAGATTTTCCTAAGGATCTTATTTTCAAATACTCTCAATTTATGTTCCTCTTTCAATGTAAGGGACCCAGTTTCGCACCCATATAACACTACAGGCAAAATTAACTGTTTTGTATATTTTAACTTTTAGTTTCTTAGATATTAAACGAGAAAACAAAAGTTTATGAAGAGAGAAGTAACATGCATTTCCTGAATTAAGCCTACTTTTTATTTCCTCTTTAATATCATTTTCACTTGTTTAGTATTACTCCTAAGTACTTGAACTTGTAAACTGATTCAAACGAGTTGTTATCAATAATTATATTTTGATTATTACCCAACACTTGGTTTCGGCCTGTAAGCATATATTTAGTTTTCTCTTTGTTAACTTCCAAACCTATCTCTTTAGCAGTTTTGAAAAATATTTTAGCATTATTCTTAATTGTATTTATATCATTCCCTAATAAGTCTACATCATCTGCATATGCTAACAACTGAGTCACACCATTTAATTTTAGTCCTTCGTTAGTTTCTTTTACCTTCCTAACAGCATATTCTAAGGCAAAATTAAAGAGCAATGTAGATAATGCATCTCCTTGTTTTAACCCATCATGAATTGTAAATTTGCCATACACATTAATACCCATACGAATTTTACTTTCTGTTTCACTGGTGCATACTTTTACCATACTATCAAGCTTCTTAGGTATTCCAAAATCGACTAATATATTATATAAATTATCTCTTTTGACCGAATCATATGCTTTTTTGAAATCAATGAATAGCTGATGGACATTTTGATTATATTCCCACTTTTTTTCAAGTGTGTGTCTGATGTGAAAAATTTCATCTGTAGTTGATCTGTTAGATTTAAATCCACAGCGATAATCACCTATAATTTCATTAGCATATGGGGTTCGTTATGTTAAAAGAATGTTAGATAATATTTTATATGTTGTTGAGAGTAGAGAAATTCCACGGTAATTATTGCAGTTCATTTTATCACCTTCTTTAAACACAGGAACAATTATGGATTCTTTCCACTGTTGAGGGATTTCTTCTTTATTCCATATTAAACAAATTAATTTATGAATTTGACATTTTAACGAATTTCCACAATATTTAATTAACTCAGTTGGTATTAAATCAATGCCAGGTGCTTTGTTATTCTTTAGCCTTTTCATAGCATCTTTAACTTCAGTCAAGTTAGGTTCTGGAACTGAAGGTTCTGCTGTGTGTACTTCATTTACTTCTGATTTATCTCCTACATGGACATTTAAAATGTCATTAAAGTAGTTCTTCCATTTATTTAGAATATCGCTTGGGTCAGCTAGAAAATCACCGTCTTTATCTTTTATCAAGTTTACTTTAGGTTGCCACCCCTTTCTAAATCTCTGATAAAAAAATCCAATAAAATGGGAGATTTTATTTTATTTTATTCTTGTTATTTGGCTAACCGCGACGATGAGGTTTTGCATTGCAGAGGGAAGGGGCGCGATTTTCGCAGAGACTTAGTGCACACTACCATCACACAGGAGCCACAGCATATATAGCGCGAGAAATAATGTAAACTAACGCCTCAAAGGTTGTTTCCAGTGCATGAAAGTATCAGGAACAATTAAAAATTCCACTTTAAAAGCACGTTGAGAGTAGATATACTTGGCAGAAAAGTGTACTGAAATAAAAATGCTATTTTTAAAATAAAAATTAAAAAAAGTAACACCATTTAGTTTCGAAAAATAATAACACCGAAAAATCGAGGTCCTTACCTCCAAAACCACAAACAGACCTTTGAAATAAATAATTCCTAACAACAATGCTGATTATTGAAAGACAACGGCCGCTGATCTCATGGAAGCTGCCGTCAATACTGGAAATAAAAAAGCGGCTTCTCTCAATGCTTGCCTTTTGTATACAATAACAGCGTTATGACTTCAATACATTAGGAGCTGAATATGACATGACATAATATGATATTGTATGATTTAGTGTTTTCGGTTGAAAATAGGTTTTGAAAAAGGGGTGCTGAAAGGGGGGGAAGAAAGTTAAATAGTGCTTAAGCACCCCTTAATTAGAGAACCTCAACAAAATCCAGAGTTTGGAGCATATCTTACAGACAAAGAAAAAAGAGAATCGATATAATATTATATGCAATATAATATGCAAAAATTTTATTATATTTTTGTGAAATAAGTATTATGTAACAATTACGTTTGCGAATATTGTGTCACATATTGAATTTATAAATTTTAAAAATAATATATATGGTATAAGAGAAAGGATGATTAAATTATTCCATGAGTTCACTCAATATTCACCTTAAAATTGCAAGAATATTAGGAAAAAAATAAAATCACAATTACTCAAAAACTGCCCCTGACAGAGAAAATATAAATACATATTTGAAATCTTCGCAAAATTTGCAATAGGGATCAGAATTTTTTCCTCCAGGAAAAAACAAAAAGTTTCATTTTGTAGAACAGTGTTATCAATCTACTTTTAACGTATATTATTGCATAAAACTATAAAACAAATCTCTGAGTTCAGCCCAACCAAAGTTTCTCAAAACTTTACGCCACTGCTTTACGACACTTAAATTGTTAAGTCGAAAATTTGCAATGTGTTTTCTCTGGATGCTAAGGCTAAAGGATTTTGTGGAATCATATAAGGTTTCGTTCCATACCAAATTTTTAAAGAAAATCTACGCTTTATTGCAATTCGTCATTTCTAGTTGACGCTACACTCGAACATCAAAGTGTTTTGTTCTTTCATTTTGTTACAATAATATAAATATACACAAAGACTTATATTATGTCCAGAAACATAAATATCACACATGCAAGTCACCATATATTTATTTTATTACAATGAATGTTCAGTATTGAGTGTATTTCTTTTTGCTTGAAAATGTCCAGCAGAAAGTAACTGTAAAATCAGCGTGAAGATATATTTTAAATACAGGTATCTGTAACTGAGCTACTATTTACTATGAGTAACTGTAAATCAGTTACTTTTAAAAATTAACTTTCCGAACATTTTATACTAGCACCGTTGTCGAACTCGTATAAAATATCTGATATTCCACGCTTATAATATAGTGTCGGTACAAAAATAATATCCTTTTTTTCCGAGACAGATGTTCGGGTTTTTCGTTTACAAAATCTGGCAACCCTTGCTTCACCTTTATCAATCGTTCTCACATATGATAGTCGTATATCTTTAGAGATAATTAGGTACACTAATCGATAAAAGATTCCATAATATTCCCCCCATTTTGGCACAATTTGTAATGAAGGTAAACAAGGTTTATTATCCATAAGGTTTAATAAACTTTCGTTAACAGTGGTTGGAAAAATCAATGATTACATCGAAATTTAATACATAGTACTTTCATTGGTTAGAAATGACCCCATAATGTTTAAAATAAAGTTACAAAACACACAATAATTATAAAATATTATCTGCCGTTGTAGAGTTTAGACATGAGAATGGACGAGTGTAGCGATTTTAGCTAATTATGTTAAAAAATTCGAGAGCCTTCATGGAAAATAACTTATAAAACAAATTTGTATAATGACATACTTTTACTGCATTAACGGGATAAATTTTGTAAATTCATTGTTTCTAATTTCCGGAAAGTAATTTCTCAAAAACATAATTAAAACTTTAATGACTGAAATATATATTTAGGAAGGAAAGTTTTTCGGGAATAGTAGACATTCGTGCTAAGACACTGACGCAATACACTTGTGTTTTGGATACACTGGTGCAGAAAAGTCCTAAAGATTTTTTTTTCATTTTATAGAATTCCTGTAATACTTAATACAAAAAAGTGAAGTACATACATATTGGCGGTATGGTTTCATAGAAACCATTGTAAATTCAAACTGCCATTCTAAGAACACTCCTAAGAACCTAAATAATCCTTAGACCTACAAAAACAATTGAGATTTTTTCAGGTTACCTATTGTTAAACCTCATTGCTTTTCTTCTGAAGAAAAAGGCCAGTTCCGTAAGATATGTTCTTCACTGCACACAAGTGCCGAGCACTTTGGCTATCATAGGGGAGCGAAAAAGCAAACGTCAACAATGGTAAGATCGAACCCAAACAATTCCGGCACCCATTGTTCGTCGGTAATTACCTTGGAGGCAATGGTACACGTCGTGAGGAGCTGACGTAAGGGCTCTCTGTAGGGGCTGCAGAGGAGGAAGGAACCACGGATCAGGTGTGAGAAAAGACACAAAGACTTGGACCAGCGTCGGTGGTGCTGGCGGGGTTTAATCCCACGCCGCTCCAAGGTACGGAGTCTCTCACGATACGTGCTGGCGTCCCCTCACACACATGGAAAACTCCTGGGCATTGTTCCTTCGGGAACTGCCAAGGGGGAGCGAAGGCGAAATTGCAGGGAGAGCTGCCCACGCCGCTAGCAGTTCCGTGGGAAACCTGGAAGGAACGCTCGGGACCCTGGTAGCACCTGCCCTTCTCTCTCCCGCAAGGAAGATGCTGGTTTGAGGAAGCGGAACCGGGAGCTTGCGACAATACGTGGAAGGAAGGAAGATAAACCGGTGGGACAATGCGTTATAGGGGAGATCAACGATCCGCAAGAGGTGGGTGAAGTGTGGGAAAACAGCTGACACTCACCCCGGGGGAGACATCTGCGAGAGTTTGATGTAATTTCAAGGGGCAACAAATATGAAAAAAGAAAGGTGGAAGAAGATTAGTTCTGTGCGTAAATTCTCTCGAAGGCAGATCAGGGTGGACACTGCAAGCTGGGTCGTATAACGCGGCCATTGCGCAAAAGGATTCTATTCTCCACCCTCCCATTCGGGGGACAAGCGTCTGCATTAGTCTTTCCACCCTTGTGGCTGTCTTCTTTTGATCTTGCCAAACTTGGCTTTCAAGGTACGAGGGAAATAAAGCTTCCCACTTGGAACTATCAGTCAAAATCGTACATATTGGCGTAACTGAAAGGACGAAATGCACAAGAAACTAACCTTCACGTTTCGCGTCGTCTTCTCCTTCGGCATTTAGTCTATCGTTTATATTTACATTTCACCAAATATACTGTATTCCAATGTTGGCGGACTGTACGTACATGCTGGACAGATGTATGCTGGACATAAACAGTCAAATGTTAAGTCCAGTTAAGTTACTGATCATGATCTACGGTTATATTCCAACAAATATGTATCATATATATTAGAAAAAGATGTAATAGCAATAACATGTGATATAATCAGTTTTATTTTTACAAAACAAGAGGAATAGCTACATTACGTAACAATGAAGCAATTTTTGAAGAAAGTTTTCATTTACTTTCTTTCTAAAAGAAATTCCAGATTACGTCATAGATCTTCATAATTGTAAACATCCTCACACCTAGTGAACTGCTTAAGTTAATCCGATGGAATCGAGCGATGGTTAGTCGATATTAAGATTGAATGTCTACAGTCATGCTCTATTGTGTTTCGTTACAATGATAATTATCACATCAATGATAGCAAACTCAATACATGTTTGCATCTGCTATTTCCTAGCTTCAACTAAATGTAAAAGTCAGGCTATCATATGCACATGTGTACTTATTGAGAATATAATACTATTAAGAAGTATAATAGAGAGAGACACACAACTGTTGCCACTTCTGCTATACTCTAATTTATTTTACCAGAATATCGTTTTGAATATTATACTCAGTCTAGTTCTTCATCGGCGAGGCGCCAGGATTAATCGTCTAGGGGTGCTGAGGGGCGCGGAATGAAATTTAGGGGATGAAACACGTATGCAACCTTTAGCCACTGCACTAAATATCAATCAACTTTTAATAGGCACCTATGATAATATGCCAACGAGACTGAAAATACTAGTGGCTTGCTTCATTTTTGATTGATTTTAACACAACGACATGCTTGGAAATTCGAAAGGAACAGCTTGTTTAAGGCAAGCCATTGACACGCATGAACACCCGGGGCACTTTTTCCAGAGACAGGTAAGCAAGGTATTTTCCCAAGGGGTGGGGGGAGCAAACAAGGTATACTCCTCCCCCTAGTATTGTCATCCCCTAAAAAAAGCCTTCAGTTTGAAGTTATCATGTTCTTGCAACGCTTTTATAATAAATAACACAAATTACTGTGACTGAAATTAAATTATATTTGTGAAATATATAAATTAAGGATGACATCCATTTACCAGGGGGAGGCCGTACCCTTTCCTCTCTGATCCACTCCCTTCCTGACGTCCATGATGACATATATATTACGTCTTACACTCCATAAAAGTGGTCATAGAGTTAATCATTCACACACACGTCACAGTCTGACTGAACTTCTAATATAGTGAAATACAAAATAAAATTATCCTCAGCTTTGAAAACACACTTTTCGAACCTTTGCAATACAGCCAATAGAGGTACAGAATGCAACTATTAATCAAGAGAGAAGAGTGCAAAATCCCTCTGTATTCAGGCGGTATTTTGAACTTTGATTGTGGTTCAGGGCGGTTTCCGCCATGGAAAATACCTCCAAAGTTTTCAATAGGATTTTCAAAACGATACATTGGATAGGTTGCTTAATTTGAAGAAACTTTTGTAGGAAACATGGCTTTGTATGGGCGCTTCAAGAGGATAATCTTCGAAATTTGAGTATAAGATTTAAAGAATTCAAGATCAATGGTGGTGTTTTGTAATTTTCGTGGTGTCCTTCCTCTCTTTCCCTACAAGGATGCAACGAAAATTTTAAAAAACAACAGTGGTCAAGTGATACCTTTTTCTATAGATCCCCTAGTTTCAAATAACTTTTGCAGAAAACATTTTTTCGAGCGCGCAACAAGTTTCGAATGTTTGAAACCTCTGCCCAAAATGTGACTTTTCATATCTTTAAATACTTAATTTCGTAACGAAATATTATTGTAGGTCGTAATAAAAAATGTACAATGCAAACGCACCAACTTGAAATAAATTTGGGGGGCAAGGTTCGCATAAACAATATTTTATATATGCAAATATATATAATATCTATCCCTCTTTGAAAGGGGGTAGAAAGAGCATTGCCCCCTAAAGTCGGCGCCTATGATACAAAGTACCAGTTATTTCTATTTTTCAGTTCGAAGTATTGAAGCATTTACAACTTTATGAAGTTTTTGTTTATGTAATGTCACACAATCAGACTGTTGCAAGATTATAATAATGTGAATGAGAAATGATTGTTGGACGCACATTCAAAACTAGTTGTCCACTCCCCACCCCCAAAAATCCCACAAACGTTGTTTGAATTAGACCTATTAAGCAAAATGCCATTCTATCCTCTTTATCATCTAAATATTTCGAATAACTTTCTCTTCGGAGGTACTACTACTGTACGTTCAAAACACAACCTTTTGACTTGCACTATTCTTGAGGTGACGTTTATTGTTTTTGCAGTATGTATTATCATCACCAGGAAACGCATTTATATGTAAATACATATTTATGTGTGAAGCTGAAATCAGCTATATTTTGTATTATCTTTGCGCATCATGGCATAAAGACTCGAAAAATTCAGTTTTTATTTTCCATATTTATACATATATTAGGTTTTGGCTCATATTTTAGTTATTTTTACATATTATTTCCATATATGAGAACATTTCTCAACATATACTCCATATTCGCGCAATAACTACATTTTAAATTTGACATCTCCCAACTGTTTGCCTTTGCTATTGTAAAACACTTGAAATTCTTGTTTATTTGCAATTGTTGTCAACAATAAAGAATGAGGGCTCAAGCATCGGCTCCTGATTGTTACAAACGTTATTTTGGCACCGTTGGAAGAGAGTCTCAAGTCGATCAGCCCACTACTAACCCTACCCTCGCTACTACGTAGTTCCTCTTCATAATTAGTAGCAATTCTCATTTAAAAATACTTTTTCGAATTTCAATTATTTTATTTTACAGTTGATAAAAAAATGGGAACCAAAAAATTATCATTTCCACGATAAACAAAGACTAATTTTGTAAAAAACTGGCGCAGGGACGGCGCGGCGGGTGGGCGAGGGTGGGCTAGCGCCCACCCAAAATTTCTTCTGCCCACCCGATTGCCCACCTGAACAAATTCAAAACATAAGTGTTTAGGAAAATATGAATGGTTCAATAAGGAAAGGTATTCTTGTCTTGACTCTATGCACATTTTCTTATGAATATCGTCGATAGTAGAAAGGCTCAAAAAATTATTCTACAAGAAGTTTGGCTGTTTTTGGATAAGGAAAATCGTTGGAACCGTGTTCCGGTCCGTGAATATCTGGAACCTTACCGTTTCGTCTCGTCAGATATTGCAACGGTCCGTTGTATTTTTTTCTTTACACATTGCCAGTGATGTGCCGTACAATTTAAGTTTACGTCTATATGCGTTGTCTACACGTAATCTACGCATAGATTACATTGGGTTGTAGTTTACATAGACTACGTAGACAATCTAAGCTACATTAAAATTAATTTTCAAGGCTTTCATGAAAGTTGAGTGACATTTTCAACTTTATTTCCTTCTAACAAACTGACAAGCACCCTATTTACAACAAAATTTCTCTCTTCTCTTTCTATCATCAACTGTGAAAAAAAGCTGAAGATGTCAAAGACGCCAACAGATGGCAGTCGTGAGGCAAAAGTAGCATTTTCTCCCTAAAACAATATAATATTTCCTATATTGCATTTTTTCCTCTATGAGAAATTGTTCGCAATTGTAGGAAAGCGTATATAAGGTTCCTCTCTACGCATCAGCAACAGATGCGCAGTATAATTTTGTTTTAATTCTGCAGCGCCCCCACCTTTCGCCATGTAGTTTACATAGATTATATTATCTACGTGTATAAAGTAATCTACGTGTAGAGTGTAGACTATCGTTGTTTACGCGTAGACGCACATCACTGCATATTGCACTAAAATTTCCATTTCCGTGTGAAGTAAAGCTGTTACTACTCTTTAATAGTACGTAACGGTATGATAGCATTTATATAAGCTCCCCTCTACGTGGAGATGCGTTGTTGCTACGAGACGAGGGGACTAAGCAGAGTATTATATGTGAGGACGTCTTTGTTGCCTCCATCCTTTGTGCCTTGTGGTTATCTTTTTTTACATTTTGCTTGTATTGTTGACGAGCTGAAGAATAAATCCAATCCCTGACCACACGCAAAATAGCATTTTCACAAATTGATTCGTTTAATGAGCGTTATTAAGACAAATTATTGAGGATACGTGCATTGAATTTAAAAAAAAAAAAACGATTGGGCGAGCTGACTACAAATCACGATTTACGTCTGTTTAAATTTTTGAAATTAAAGTATATTCCAGAAGACACTTCTCCAATGAATATTTTATTATTTCATGTTCATGTAAATATTTTAATATTAACTATTATTCATTGTAATGCTAGTCGTTAATATCGTCGATATATGATATCATAGTAGCTACTCAGCTCTGGCGTACGCAGGATTTCTTTTCGGGAGGGGCTGGAATGGTAAATGTGGATAATACATAGCTGCGTTTGGGTAGGTTGATGCACAATAAAATATTTCGTATATTTGGAGTTTTCACTGTGTTAAAATTGTACTTAAGACAGAAATGATAATCTGGGGGGGGGCTGCATTTACATCTTTCTTTTTTCTACTTATCTACCGATTTTTAGCTTCAAAATTTTTGATTTTCTCAAAATTTTGGGAGGGGCTGTAGTCAGAGAAAAAATTAGTGACAACACGAAGCTTTCCGTTTCGTCAAGATATCCATTTCGAGCCTTGATAGGACTCATGATCTACTTAACATTCACGTTTTCCGAGATGGCAAGTACAAAATCATACAAGATAAAACAAATACCATAATCCTAGAACACTACCGTACGTAAAGTCCCTCCTCTACCTCCCACCTCTCCCGTACACTCTCACCCCTCTGTGTAACAGTGCCTCAAGTTGTATGTCGGACATAAGGCAGCACTGTGGTAAGGAGGGTACAAGCGCTGATCGTCTTGATTTCGTTTGTTATGTTGTGCACTGTACGTCAATTTTACGTAGCTGTAGTAAAACGAGAAAAATCTTTCACGTAATTTTGGCATTTGTATATTCGATTTGGATACTTTGATATTGAAAACGAAAGTTTAGAAGCATGCACTATTTTCTTGTAAGACTTTAAAAGTACATTTGTTCCTTATTTACAGCGTTATGAATATTATTATTGTTTGCTTTTCATTGTTCGAACTTTTCGCCTTCATTCTTAATGTACGAACGGTCTTGTCAAATAAAATATTCTATGTTTAATAAAACCATGTTTATACATTTTAAAATGAAGAATAAAACTCCAATTTAAGGAAAAATAAACAAAATAATGTTCACAATGAATAGAAATTTGTTTTCATGATGTAGAGGTTGTTTTAAAAATCGATTTCTTCATGTACGTAGCGGTAGTTACACTGTAATATTGGAACACGGTAGTGTTCTAGGGTTAAACCAACCAAACACGTAAATAAAAACATCTTCTTCGCGTAATTTCCATATGGTATGAATAGAACTTCGATCAATAACAAGGCTTCCATATCCTAGCGTTTTGGGTAATAGATGTCTTATTTCGATAGTGAAACCAACTTCATATAAATATTGTGGGCTATATTGACACAATAGGTCTTTTATGTATAATATACTTCTTGAAGAATTTTGGGGCAGATAGTGCTTTGCTCCCCTAAAGTCGGCGCCTATGGTGATAATTGTCTGTGAATTAAACTTTTTCGAAGAGTTTTAAAGCGCTATGAACATGAGAAAATTGCTACGTATGAATTTTTTTGGACTAAATTACTTTCCGCAATATATGTAAAAGTATTTGTTTTTCCAAACGATATGCATATTTCTATTGAACCGTATCGAGCATCTCTTATTCTGCATTGGTCAGATGAATAGTTACTTCACAAAGTGATCGCTTCCTTAATGACATTCATTTTTCGATATTCATATTACGCAAATTCCTTTATTATGACCAATTTCAGTTATACCTTCTGTGAAAATTCTCGTTTTTATGCTGGAAAACTTTTGTGCAGTGAACAAAAAATGTTCGTTCCTTTTGTGTTTTAAAACTTTCTCAGTAAGACATTAATTCAATGAAATGATTCATATGCACTTATCAATTTGTAAAACCCCCGTGAGCCAAGTAAAACCCTCATCCAGGAAGCAGAAATCTTTCCAGTTAAAAACTCACAATATTGTTGATTTGTAATAGTAGCAAAGGGAAAACTACGCAACTCTTAATGTCGAATTTTGGCATAACTTGCTATCCGAATCCAAACGCTAAAATTACATTTGATTTTTTTTTAGTTTTTCTTTTAACTCCACTTTATGCACAATATAGCTAATCGGGGCAAAACCTACAGTTTAAAGTGGAATCCGAACCACTATATGCCTCCACTGGGTATGCTAAAATTACATTTCAAATATTCTTGCTGCTAGGCGGTTCCTCTACATGTAGGGCGAAGGCTTGTCCCTCTCCTATCGCGCCGCTGGTTTCACAAATATAAATACTTCTTGTAACTTAATAACTTTCGCAGTCTCTTGCATTGGTAAAGAATTTCTTCCAGATATTTCATAATTTTCACATGAATTAAACAGTACAGTCATACTGTTATTTGCTAAGTTCACCTAATAAAGTACGTTTTATTTGCGTCTCCAAGTATGTGCAGAATTCCTTCTTAACTTGAAGGGACATCCACTCAACTCACTCAAAAGGGTGAGGATTCCGAGGATTCTGACCTTCGAAGCCTCCAAAGAGCGAAACTCACCCCAAACACACTTTTTTTTTGTTTTGCAGTGTATACAAAGCGAAGTACACAGTGAACAGTTGAAAGCATGGACAGTGAGATAGAATGAAAGGTATGCAAAGAATAAATAAGAAAACATACACCAGCGAAAATAAATGGGGAAAGAAATACAGAGGAAATCTGGAGAGATGGGGAGAAGAGATCGATAGGAGAGAGAGAATGCATGTTTGTGAAACATATATTAGGCTGCCCACCCTAAGTTATCAATATGTGGATCCTGCCCACCCGGTCAAAATTTTCTGGCGCCGCCCCTGTTACTGGCCTTCAGTAACATGTTTTGTTGTTGTGCCAATCTTCTCTTTACCATACTTTACGTAACCGATTTTTTTTCTCCTTTTAATTACTGATAATGATGACTTGCCCTGTTGCCAAGAGCTTGTAACTAAAAATGAAATGTGCAATTGTACCAAAACTGTTGACTATAGCAGTTTATTTTCCAAAAGTAAATATCTTCATAAATTCTCACATTTTCACGTTCTGCATTAATTAAACATACAAATGAGTTTCTCACTATAGGCGAATAATTTTCCACACCAAAAATACTAATATCAGTCATACCAAATTATGATTCAACTGATATTTTTTTCCCGGTGAAGGAGGAATATGCTAAATATTGCACTCTAAATGTAAAATATTATATCATCTTAGTTGAACTTGGAATTACTCTGCTCTATCAGGCTAAATAAAATTACAAATTAGATTCTTTCTGCGTAATATACCAAAGTAAGACAATCATTTGTGTGTTGTATTTTCTGTTGTTTCAAATTTATGCAACTGTGCAAACAATTAGTTACACCCATGGTTTTATCGTTTTAAATGTTAATATTGTTAAAACTATTTTCTTGGCACTTTTTCTTTCTTCTTGCATTGTGGTTAGTTTTCGTCTCTTTTCTATCAATTCTTATCGCGATGATGACAGTCATGGTAAATTGATGAAAACAAAGATAAGTTTCTTACAAAGGATGGATTCAAACCTAGAGTAATGTGCTACACTGACCACTCCTCTAACAGAACAGACGATTCACTGGTAACATACATACACCGTACTGTATTCTGTACTTATTCTGTGTCTTTACCTTGTTTTGTTGGTTCTACAACTTATGCCACTTTTTCCGGTGTACCGAAAATGAATACCAATATCAATATGATATGATTATGAACGTTACGTTCAATTCAAGAAAGATTACTTGAAAGTCTTGTAATTCTTCTTTGTGGTAACAAATCTTTGTATAGTATGCACTGATAAGATTGCTATCTGCAAATAGCAATATATTGGGAATATATTTTTCTTCTTACATTTTTGTCCAGCTGGCTCCATCAGAATATGAAATATGACATATAGAAGAAATAATCATGTTTAATTTTTACTGAAAATTTGTTTGAAAATGTAGTGTTAATATTGTAATACCCATGACAAAGCTTCTGAACACATCTATATCATTACCTGTCACTAATGTTAATTCTGTCGAGAAAATAAAATGAAACATGTAGGTGTTCCCCTCTGCAAATTCAGAGGTGGACGGGCATATTTTATCTCTTTCCAACAGAACCCAAAGTTGTCAAAAAGCTAACCAAATTTCTCATTATTCGTCTCACTTATAAGCCGCACGTAGCATTCTTTTTTGACTATCGTTTAAATAAAACTGAAAATAGAATTCAGAAACAATATATATTCGAATTTACAATATATTCTATGAATTCAAAGTTTCATAGCTCACATTGTGTAAATTAAGTCTTAGAATGCATTTTCAGAATTACGAAAGTTCTAGAAATTTGTAAACTTGTAAATATATTCGCGATGCTTTGAATTTCTGCGGTGATGTAACAAATTGTATGAAAATACATCAATAACAATGAATGCGAATATAATGAAGTTTATTAACATAATTTTGATTTCAGCATATCTGTCCCACCAAAATTTGACACAACTTCGATTATGTGCAATTACAGAAGCTTTAGTAATTTTCATGTATATTCATCATCATTTAATTGAAAAAAAAGTTGTTATGTCTTCTAAATTATTGTCAAGTAAAAATTATCTGGGTTATTACATCATGAAAATGTGTTTCTCATCAGTTTATTTGTATCAACACAACAAAATCGATAATAGAAGAAAGTCACCAAAACTGATAAAGGGCTCCTAAACCAACACACCCATATTTCACAGCCGAAAAGTCCTGCCACTTCGCGGTAACAGGGTAACTTTATTCTCTAGGCTCTCAAAATATTGTGCGACCAGCAAAACAAGTGCTCGTGAATCGTTACAGTTTTCATTGTGAAGGGAGAAGTTTTGAGGTGATTTCAATACTTTTGTTTGCCTGTCCATAGTGCTATGTTATTCATACTGGAAGAAGAATGAGTAAAGTTTTATAGTTTTAATCACGTTATTGTAGATAGATAGTCTTTTAGTTGTGAAGATGTGGTACTTGTAGATTTTTGAGGTTATTGTTGTTGATGGCGTCGTTCCCTAAACCGGCATACGTCAATAATTGGATTCCCTAAACCGTTGAGCCAGATGAAGATGTCCTAGATGCTGAATGTATTTTTTTTATGGACTTTATTATGATGATGCCAGTGGTGAATGTGTATCATGCATGTGCAATCTTTAGTCTCATGTTCAATCTGCATGTGCAGAACATGACATGTACTCTGTGATTTCTGAAAATGACTTTATTTGTGTTGCCATTGAGGACTAAATCGGCCAGAGAAATTACATTTCCTTTCATGTTGATGAAAGCAATTGCTTCTTTATTCTCTAATAGAAGCCACTAAAATATTATCACATACAATCGTTTGTGTTGCTTTGTAATTTAATTCCTTATTTAAACAGTATGTCGGTTTAGGAACCCATTTTCTCAGATGGCATGATTGTACCTTTCGTGAAAAAACTATTTTTTGAAACAAAATTTTGTTTTAATAGATCTTGTTACACAGCTTATACTTGGGCATGGAATTGATGCTCACATTGATGTAATTCTACTTCGGAAAAATTCCTTCTCTACTCTGAGTTAATGTTAAAAAACAAAACGGTATGTCGGTTTTTGTGACTTTCCTCTAATAATATCATGGATCGAATTAAGTCAAAAACATTTGTGCTGTGTAATTTTAATGTAAATGTCTACCTAAGGATGCCTCATACGCAGAACTAATTCCAAAGTGCTTTTCTTTCTTCAGAATTGTTGTTGTTTTGTGATTCAGTTACGAAGATGCGTACATACGTTGTTAGTGGTTCGCAAGACAAAAACAAAACTTGCGACCAATGACTTACTTACGGGAAGCAAGCTTTCTGCTTGAACGTGTAGAGCTCGGCAACTTGGGCGAGAAAAATCTTTCTTCCGTGTTGTGGCTTCAGGACTTTTCGAAATTGTGTTCCAATTAGGGAGGTTAAGTCACATAAACGTGCCACGTATTCTATGAACTCAACTTACACAACACACCACACTCGCACACAAATGGTCGCTCAGATGTTAAGGGGGAAAGAAACAACTTCCGATTGCTTCAATGACGCAGTTCTGTGACAGAAATTTTCATAACATCTGAAGTCATAACGGTTGCCTAATCGGAACCTTACATTGCATCAAATGTAACTAATTTCTTAGGGTTGCTATATTTCATAAGTGAAAATTCGGGACGCCAATGACCGGAAGCCCGTTGGGGAGAGGGAGGGAAGGGGGACATGGAACCAGCAAAATAGAATGTATATGCTGTCGTGGAAAGAAATGCTTCTGCCATAAGGCTATTGGTACCTTATTAAAAGCTCCATGGGGGAAGTACTTTTTCCATGATTGTACAGCATACACTGAAAATACCGTAGGGTTCCAAAGATGATAAGGTATTTCAGAAATGATTTTCAAGGGCACAGAGGAAAACTCACCTTGAACAGGCATGTATCTAGAAATATATTTCGGAGGGGGTTCGAACCCAGGGTCTCAGGGATAATAATAATGTTTAACTTCAAATAATTATGTTAAATTACATAAATACTAATTAAAATATATAAATTATTACACGAATAGGTAAAAAGACTGCATAAGAATAAACATATTCATTATCTATCTTACGCCTAGTTAAGATCAGCATAATTTACAAGTGCCCTGGCAGCAAATAAATTAATGTCAAATAAATGAAGAATTGAATATTTATTGAATAACAAAAAAGGATATTAGATACAGTAGGCCAAAAGTAAAGTTTCTGATTAATATTTTATGCATGTTACCATAAAAATGAATAGTAGCGTATAAGCATAATTCTTTGGCACTGCTCTTCAAAGAGTATAATCCCAATATAATCCTTGCTTTCCAATAAGTTCAGAAGAAATATAACAAATGTTAAACAAGTATATTTTCATTATTTAATTTTATTAATACTAGGTAAGTCTTTGACATATAGAAGACGCGTTTTTGCAACAAAAGTCACAAAAACTCACGGCAAAAAGAATTTTCAGAAAACCATTTTGTACCTTACTTAATAGATTTGTGTATAGTTTCGAAAGGGTGGTCTTAATCATTTGTGCTTTCCCACCCCATTCCGGGACATTAGCGTGTCCCGAGAACTTTCTTCGAGACACCGGGACAAGTGATACCATTCCGGGACTGGCCCGAAAAATCCGGGACTTATAGCAGCCCCGTAATTTCCGCTTCTAAAACAGAATCTTCATTTTTGGGGATGTTATATTGCAGATCTCTTGTATGAAACTAATTTCATAAAATGAAATTCAAGTTGATAATTATGGATTAAATCCACATTCAAATGGTGGTCTTCTTCCTCGATCTATGATTGTGTTTTTAATAAAAGGAATGCTGTATAAATAATTAATCATTTTTGATTGGAAATCAAATTTACTTAACACATTTCTTCCATAAATTGTTTATTTCGTTTCTATGCCCAGTGCTTTGAAGGTGGTTGGGAAGGTAGTTGTCATCCCCTCTTCCCCCGGCAGGGGGTGAGTATGTTTGGACTAGCCTTGGAGTTAGCTGGGGGATGCTACTATGGTTTAGCATTGTGACAATGAGAAAGCTGGAGTAGGGGGATGCTTTGCGAAAATTCTGCTAGTTGGGGGGGGGGGTTAATAATTATTTTTGGGTGAAATACGCAATTTATATGCATTTACATTTAAACCTTAATAAAATTAAATCAATAATACTTTCCATTGTTATTTACATGGAGTAAGACTACTTTTCGTGGAATGAATGCACCTACACTGAAAAATCAATGAAGTTAATTGGCTATTGTAGGTGTCTGCAGCAATACTGGGAACAGTCATTACTTTGAAATGGCCATTTGCATGAAGCAGCATTTCAAATGTCGTTGTGCCACATCTAAAAAAATCAGCAATATTACTGAACTTGAATTTGACATTTACGTTCTTCTCCTTGTGAAGAAAAAAGTTGAAAATGTTTGCAATTCTGCACATCTGCAAAATTAAGAAGTGTTTTCAATAAGATGTGTACCTTGTGGAAGTAAAACTCTTCTAAGAAATAATCCACTATTGCGAAATGTTCATTTCGTGACAAAAATATTGTTAGAACTTCTGCCTTATATCGAAATGTTCAACATTATGTGCCGATCTGAGGTCTCTTTTCGAACGACATTCAGGAAGCAGCAACAACAGTAATAATCACCGTCTTCATCATGTGTGTAGACTTTTTTCTTTGTGGTGGTGGTGGTGTTCATGATACCCGTAACAATAGGTGCACCAACTGGAAAAGTAAGTTCCTCGCAAACCAACACCGGGGTCATGATTCATTAAGCGGACCACAGGTGGGAAGGTTTTTTGCTTCTGCTACTCGCTGGACCACATTCCGCGGAATTCGACTGTGTTTTGTTTCCAGCTCCAGAACGTGACAGTATGTAAAGCTTGGCTCCACCTTCGACTATGTGCAGCTAGTGTTACGTATAACCTATACGCCAATAACTATGACAATACTCGCTGAACCCTAGCAGTGGTAGGGATGTTATTATATTAATTAGATTATGTATTTATGGAAATAACTAAGCTCCCTTGCGCACAGGACTTTGGGCCAATGTTACCAAATGGTTTTTCAATGAGTTATGCAATTTCAGCTCATCGAGTCCCATCGTTGCTGTTTTATGGCTTTCCAGAGAGGAGTCCGCTACTATTGCATCTAATGTATGTCTTTTAGATATTCGCGCCGAAGTTCTGGATATCCAACAGATATCCAGAAATATCTAGTAGACATCCATTAGATATCCACCGGATATCCGTATGTCCGTCCAGAGGACATCCATACGGTATACAGGAACGAAATGTTTTGGATATTCTGTGGATCAATTTTGGACATGTTTCGAATATTTTGTGGATCACTTTTGGATATGTTTCGGACGCCAATAAACGGCGCTAGTCCTTGGGGTGATATTTTCGAGTCATGATTTAATACTGCATCGCAGAATTTGAGTCTTAACAAACTGCATGAATCTTTCCAATATCGAAACATTCATGTCAGTTTTTGAATAGGTGGAGATTCTCTGGATATCCAAGACGAGATATCCCCATGGGCGTGCAATACATATCGCTTGAGATTTGTGCCGCATGGGATGTAGCTCTCAGCAGGATCGAACCTGCTGAACCTGCACAATGGCAAGAGTGCTAACCATTTTGCTACGCGGAAGCTCTATATGATTTATATACTCATGATTTTTAACATAAATAAGGCATTTTCGCATTTGATGGTGATGAATTGCCACATCTTGGTAATATACAGATACCATGATAATCAATAAATTTGTGGGTACGTAAATCGGTCTGATTAGTACGCTTTGAGCATATCGCAGAATAAACGATGCTCCAACTTGTTATAGTCTATTCGATAATTATTCGGCTTGATCGAGCAACACTGAGCTTGTTTATACTACTTGCCAAAGATTAAATGGAAGTATCGTCTAATGACCCAGTGTTTAACAGCAGTAAATCTGCATTGCTAGAAATGAAGCGTGTGCAAGTTAACAACTTATTTGATATATTACTCAGAGACATTGTTTTTGTTTGATATCCACTTACCTTAGAGCAGACCACGCCTTCCATTCGTAAAGTTGGAGCGCAAGTTCAGACGATTAACTGCAAATAAGAAAACACATGTTAAGCAAATGCGAATACTTCCATTCGTGACGAACTTGCATAATACATACTATTGTTGATGTGCCAAAAAAGTAGATTATTATTATTATTATTAATTAATTCATAAGTAAGTTACATAACGAAGAATTGTAATTTCGAAATGTATTATTAAAATACAATAATACATTATTGTCTTTTATAAGATCCAGGAAAAATGAACATTTACTTCCACAGTCTTCGTATGAAACAAACTGACCTTTTTAATGTTTACGCAACAGGGTAGACATTTTACGAAACGGTAGCAAATCTACCAAAGTGATTATTTATACGAGATGTAATTGAAAAATCAAATTAAAATGCAAGTTAATAAAAATATAGTTTCAAATATTGTTAGATTAAGAGACACGTGATATTTTTCTTCAGTTTAGGGAAACTGAGTGTTTAATATATACAAAATATACAAAATCTGCTTTGATTTGATTGGCGAAGAAACACAATGATTCGTTATACTGATAAACAATATGTTTTCTTGAAATGAAATAATGTACTTGAATTAGATTTCACCAACGTTACAAAGGGCAAGTCACATACTGATTCTTTATCAGTAGATATCTGCAAATATAAATATGTTTAAGAAACAAGAGGCAAGGTTGTTAAAGAGATATTATTGATATTTGAGAGAATCGGATTTATAGTTCTTACCATAATATAACTTTGTTATCAGTGAGATCATTTTATTTTACCTTCTTAGGTCTCTAATACGGTAATTACGAGATTACTTATAATTATTACTTCTCATCTGCTGACTTAACATAATATAAGCAGGAAGCGTATCGGTTGGAATTCATCTACCGTGACACTTTCGCGGAGTCTAATTATCGTGAAAAATTCCAACTTTCTTTTTACTTTGCACCAATTTTGCACGCAAAACTATATTTTGTGATTACATAACATCTATTTTCATATTCTGATTTAATTTATGAATATTCTAAATCGAATTTCTTGGTAAATTGATGCATAAAATTGAAGAAGAATATTTATACAACAATAATGATCAATATTTTGAGCAAATATTAATTGTTGCAATTTTCAAGTATCGGTATCGGAATCGGTGGGTATCGGTGAGATCAGTATCGGTATCCGTTCAAGGTGGTATCGGCACAGCCCTAGATTTAAAACTTGTCTTTTCCGTCCTGCTGAATTATGCTTTGTGTCTTGCTGATGACCATTCCGACAGCTGGCATTTTGTTTCCGGGTCATATGAAAGAAAATAAACCTTCTCGTCAATATCGATAACCTTTCTCAAATTTTCAAATGAATGTTCATTGCTCAAAAAACATTTGAGGCTGACAAACGGAACTACTTGTAGCAAGTCTTGAAGCTTTCCTGCCGACGAATGATGAAAAGAAGTCATCTCCTACCCTGAAGATGAGAATGACGTTAGCTCTCGAAAGCTTGGAATCCTTTCCACAACTCACCTGGTCGATAGCCCGAGAGAATCTTTTCATCGGAACTACTTGTGTTTGTTCTTTCTTCCATTCCATCTACAATAGGGCCACGACATCCAATGGCATGAGAGAGCTATCAAGGATGCCTTTAATGGCCAATCATGTCTAATACTTCTTCCACATACTTTGACACTACAACCGGGTGCAAACAAAACTAAAAAAATATAACTTACAAAATCTGCAGCATTACAGGTATAATCATCATTCGCTTTTTTTTCGTTACGATTTGTCTGTATAAAGAAACGACATCCAAAAACCAAATACGAGACAAAAGGAAATTTCTCTCCACACTGTGCGAGATGAACATGCAGAATCCAAGGTTAACAGCCAGCAATCATTGCAGAAAGTTTAGTATCTCATTTCAATTAATATCACACTATTTCGGGAACATTTTGAATCTACCTCGTACATACAACTTGAACGTTTCTTCGAATTACGAAAAACTTCATCTTAAGAACATTCACGATGTAAGATTTGGCACTGATACTGATGTTTCTTCCTGCTGTCTCGGTTCAATGATAACTTTTTTCTGATCCATGGAGTGACGTCATTGGTGGGAGTGAGAGAGTGTGAAACCTTCGGCCGGGCACTTCCTGTGCCACTCCAAGTACTCCACCCAACGCCCTTGACCCATCCTGGGAATAATAATCCTTGGACATGGATTTGTGATGTGCTCGAAGATAAACCCTTGCGACCTTTTCGTTTGGACACCAACCTTTGACTAAAAGAACTGGAATGTTTCAACGATTCGAAGAGAAAAATAAATTAACACGTTACATAATGAGTGATTTCAGAGTGATGGCATTGTCGCGCTAACCCAGTTAGCAGCAGTCTTTGAAGATGATTTTTCAATGAAGATGTCTTAAGTAGAACTTCCTTTCAAAGAATTTTGCAGATTTCTTCACCGTTAAAAAAAAAACTTAAAATAAAACCTCTTGTGAATTTATTCTAAAAATGTATATTAATAAGGAAACTCAACAGTTTCAAATGAAAAATGCTTTATAAATGGTACTTACATTGAAAATTGATTGATTGATTGATTTGGTTTAATTTACTTCGCTTATCTATCACTTTTGGCATCGCGAAGATGAGAATAAGTGATGAAATTGATGAAGGGACACTCATCAAGAACACCCTTGCCCATGCCGGGATTCGAACCCAGGACCCTGGCGTCGTAGCGTTTTGTGCTAACCACTCTGCCAGGAGGTCAGCAGCATCTCAAGTTCTTAATAGAGTTCAGAGGCCTACATATCTTTTCTATCACTAATATTCAAGAAATCACTTTGTTATTGAATCACTGCTTACTTTGTTGTTTATATACTATATAATAGTTACAAAAATTATCACCATCAATATAAAATAAGAACCAATTTATTCCCTGATTGTCACACACGTATTTTATCATTCACGTAAACTAAAAAAAACACATCAATGCATTTTTATACACATGTGCAGTTACGATTTACAAAAATTATCATTCATTACTGTTTCAGGCATTAGTAGCATGTCGGAACATACATTACAAAAGAAAGGGGGGGGGGCTGTTGACCTACCACGTGAGTTTTCCCTATGTAAGTTACTTCCATGATTTTATGATCAAAAGTAATACAGAAGCATTGGGAACACCCGAGGTAACAAAAGTAATTTACTTACAATTTTTATTAAAAAAATTCACAGTTGGAAAATAATTTAAAAAGAGGTTTTGATTGATTTGCTTTCTGTACCACTTTAGTAGTGGTATTTATGCTACGGACAGTGCCGGAAAGGAAGAGTTCCCCTCCAGCAGATTTGCTACACTTAAAACAAGCTCAACATGAGCATATGAGCTTTTTGCTCTAGTGTAAGTACCCTGTCTAATCCAAGATTTTTGTGAAAATGCCCTCAAATATTTTTCGGAAAGGAAGAGCTCTTCCGGAAAGGAAGAGTTTTTTCGGAAGGGAAGAGCTCCCTCTCAGATTAATTTGTCTACACTTACAAAAGGCACTTCTGTGAGACTTAAAACTAGGCCACCCATACCCATACACACCTACACCCACCCACACCTACCCACACATATTTACTTCCGGTCTACTTCCGGTCTACTTCCGGTCCACTTCCGGTCCACTTCCGGTCTACTTCCGGTCCACTTCCGGTTTGCCTACTTCCGGTTTAAGTTCAATTGGACACCAGGCTCATCTTGCGTATCTAGTACTAAGACAATGCAATATGCAGAGACCCTCTAGAATTGCTCCGTGACTCTCTCATTTCTTACATCATAAACATACGATTTTTCTCCTATGAGAATAACACTACAAATGGTGTCATCAGGTAATGCCTCATGGAATTCACAGATAATTTTAATGTTTGTCCTGTCATTAACCACAACTTGTTTTCTTTTTGAAGTGTTGATGACAAACATGGGTCTCTGTGCTTTGAATTCATCTGGTGTGTAATACATGTCAGTATTGCCTGTAGTAACACGTTTGAATGCCGAAAATGCTTCATATAATTTAAGAAAATCATCCTTGGAAATGTCTAAATTATAATTTTCTCTAGGGAATACCTCATTTCTGCCATTTTTAAGATATATGTTCTTGATGTTGCAGTTATCAAATCTACTTGAATTTTTTTCCTGATTATTGTGTCTTCCAGTCTGAAACAGAACCACCACAAAATCAGGCATGTCATATTGTATACTGGAGAATGAATTTGTAGCATCAAACTCATAATAAGAACCAGTTGCGGGCTTCTGTACACATTGATATGTATAAAATTGCAGAGGAATCTGTGGATTTTTTATTATATCTGCTTTGTGTTTAAGAGCATAACTGGCTTCATACTCAACAACAGGGATTCTTAACTCCATAGTCTGAATAATGCATCTGCCTGCATCTGGTAAGGTATTAGGCAGAGCTTCTCCTGTAGAGTTTAATGTGCTGTACCTCATCAAAGCATTGTTATCATTGGCAGCTCTTCTAAATGTAATTCTTAACCCGCCCTTCCACATAATATCTTTGTAATCCGAGAAGAATCCTGGCAACAGGCGCATTGGAAACAGCACTGTGTGGCTTTTAGATATAATTTTATCACCAGCTTCAAATCCACCTATTTTGTAGTATGGTGCCTCGGTTTTGGATAATTTTAGTGTGGCCAAAGCTGTGGAGGTAATGCCGGGATAATCCACTCTGTTTATAACAACGCCATGCTTTCTGATCTCAATTTCAGAGAATAGATGCGGCACAAAATTATCAACCAATCTTATATTTGAATTTGCCGGATAATCTGTTCCATCGAGCTTTACAACATCAAATTTGATGTATAGATCTGCTCTGTGGGGGTGTATAAAGCCATCCCCTACATCAAGATCAACCTCAATCTCTGTGTTGGGTTGATTTAAATTTGCAAATGTCCTCCTGTTTGGGGGGAATGATTGTAGCTCATAACTCTCAATATTTTCCATTGTATGTATTTTTATTTAAATGTTAATCTCTATGATTGCAGTTGTTGTGGCTCCAGCAAAATCAACTAATTCTTCTTTTTCATTAGTGACCATCAATTCAATGTAATCTATTCTATTATGACACACAGGAAAATATAATGTTGGGGATGGAGTGTAGATGATTGGCTCCATAAATTCGGAATTAGGTTTGAATGTTGCAATGATGCCGGTTTGTTTGTGAGTGCCTATGCCATTTGATTTGGTGATCATACCCTCAGCCACATTACAGTGAATATTCAGAGTCTCTATGGCTAAGAATTTAGGTATATTCATAGCAGTGTGTTTGATGGCTGCTTCAAGTTTTGTGTTGTTCTCAAATCCTAACAGCTCTCCTATAGTACCCAGATCCACTGTTTCTGTAGCAGATACAATCTCTACTCTGTGAGTGACAGAATTTTGACTTAACACTATACCTCTGGGTAATTGAGCATTTAGAGTGGACAGATTATATTGCCCTGGAGTGATGACAATTTTTTGATCCCCTACTGCAATTTTGTTGTTGTGGTGTGTAATATTAGGGATCAAGTACATGCCGTAAAATGCTCTGAGAGCTATTGTTTTGGGATACACTATGTCATCATGCAATTTGAGTTTCAATATTGAATTTTGGCTGGTGAGATGGAATACCCCCATGATGTTTTAAATACCACAAGGCTTTTTGAAAATTTTCAATTGATGGTTTATTTATTTGAGACATATATCTAAGAACAGATAAACACAAATGTCCACAATTAACATCTTTGAAATTTTGAACACGGGCATTATTGTAATAAAGATTAGCTGATTTTAGATATTTTACTAAATTTTCAGGTGGAACACCTCCAAATGAATCAAACACAAATGCCTCATTGTTTAAATATTTAAGATAACAGATCCAGTGAGTGCCCTGATTTTTATACTCATCCAAATTAACAATGCCACACTCTTTGTTGAGTGGTTGTTCTGGCAAAGAATCAGACATGTACACACCTCTAAAATGTTTGATGCCCAGTGGCTTGATTAAAGCTTCAATATCTTGGTTTGTAAGCGGCTCTTGTTTTTTTTAAACTTATTCATGGCTCTCTTAACACCTTTGCCTTGTTTCTCCATTGCCAGGTTATGGCGCCTCTGCTCATCTAATTCTGCCTTATTTTTCTTGGCATCTATTACTGTTTTTGCTATGGCAGCTGATCCCCCAGCCAAGCTCCCAACAGCCCCGAGAGCAGCTAAGATGGCAGGGATGGTAAATATAAATCCCCCTACATGTGATTTTTTTCTAGATTGCTGTAATTTTTTTAATTGGGGGGTACTAAGCAACAATTTCATACCATGTCCCTTTGCAAGACAAGAGCTTTTTTTCTTGCGCTGCTTTTTGGTCAAGAGGCTATCAATAGTTTTAAGAGATTTGAGACCTGCATAAGGTATTTGATACATAACACCCTTGGCCTTCATTGTAGGTTTATTATACACATATTCACAGCCCCCACCCCAGTTTTTGTTTGGTGCTCATAGCTATGGTGGTTCCCAATGCTGCTATTTTTTCACTTAAAGAAGCATCTTTGCTTACAAATCTACCAAATGCAGCCTCTTCTAATTTCTTGTCTGCAACATGTCTCTTGTCAAGATCAGAATGTGTGTTGTATGCTATGTCATGGTCTCTACAAGCAGCATCTAGGGGATTTACACCAGGATCACCTCTGTTTAATCTATGATCCAATTTTGTGCCTGGACCACAATACTGATAGCCTGGAATGTGTAGTTCAAATGGCAGCTTGTTTATAATGTCATTAACCAGCCCCCGACCCTCAGAAATATTCCAAAATTTAGGTGGTAGAGTATTAATAATTTTTATAAGATATCCAATCCCCTTAGTGTCATTCACTATAAAATTAGACAATTTGGTGCTTATCATGTCCATAATTCCAACCTTTTCATTGTAAAAATTGTGGTTCCCAGCATTTTCCTCCCCAGCTATCACCAATAACCTATCTACAAGTTTCCTGACAACATCATCAACCCACACAAATTCTTTAGGCAGGGTGTTGTATTGTTTGATTCCACTGCCAGTCTTGATTTGTGACCATATGGGCTTGATTAAATTGTTGTATTTTGCTCCACTGCTAGACTTGACTCTTTTTTGTGTGGGATCATTGTTCTGGTATAGAGCATCTGATTTTATTAATATTTCTTTGTAATAATCATAATCTTGATCTGTATAGCTTCCAGGCCTTTTCCTAGTCATCAGTTCCCACAACCCAGGTGTACCGGGATATTTAACAAAAGCACCTTTTTCTCCGAGACGAGATTCTGAATAAACAATGAGATCATCTCCCATAAATGTTACTCTGAAATTGCCAATTCTATGTATGATGCTACCATCAAGCTCTGTGTCAGCATATAAGCCAAAGACCTCATCTTTATTGTCTTTAGGTGTGGTTAAATATTTTTGAGCAAGAAGACCCAATTCAATAGGATCCTGAGTTGCTTCAATTCTTCTAGGAGCAACAGGACTAGGTGTATGAATACTGGAAAGTGGGGTGATTGGATAATCTAATATGTTCCTTGCAGCTACAGGCACAAGCTCTGTGATCAAATCTTGATTTTGCTCTGTAACAGTTTTGATATTCTTACCTAAATTATTAATAGCATCAATTACAGGCTGTTCTGTTTGTTTGTGTTTTTCATAAATTCCCCGGTTCTCTGATTTCCATCCCTTAAATCTTTTTACAAGATAATCTCTTAATTTAAGATCATCAATGATTGGCCTTTTCATGGTTATTTATTTATGTCTCAACGTCTAGAAAATCGTTGATTTTATTTCTGTATTTTCCAGTATTAGGTGTTCTTGTCATATCAATTGTAACAAACCCATAACTGTCTTGATTCCAGCACCTACTGCAAAACTTGGAAAAATCATTGTAGCTCAAGTCCCCTCCTACATATTCATCATGTATGTGTTTGAGGTTGGTATGATCTTGATGAAACACACATATACAATTGCTGTTGTCTCGGATCAGTTGCTTCGGAATTTTAGAAAAAGTCTGTGCCAGGTAGAAGCAATCAATATTTTTGTGCCGCCCCTGTGTAAAGAAATTTCTAACCTTGTTTTGATTATCCAGTATAATGTCATCAAACACAACAACAGAATTATCGAGACATTCATGAAGTGGCTTAACATCTGGTACAAAAGTAGCAATATCCAGTCCATCATATAGCTTCATCAGCCGCTGATATTTTAATTGTTCCAAGCTCTTAGAAAAGACATACAAGTGCCTGTTTTTCCAGTCTAACCAGTTGGGTGCCAATAAAAAATTATCAACCATTAGTGTAGTTTTACCACAAGCAGATGGCCCAACAATAAGACACCTAATATTATCAGGTAGCAATTTGCCATTTCTCTTATTCTGTTGTTCAGGTTCTGGCAGCCTTTTTATAACATCCCAGGTGCTCATATTATTATAATTTTGTTTGCATCGATCCAGCTGTTTTCCGGATGACCCAGCCATTTAACAAATAACTTGTTGCCTTTTCTGCGGATGATTTTTTCTATGAGATATGTGTCAGGCTGTTTAGTTTTGCTGAGTTCTTGTTCATAGAACCTGCCTTTGAGAATTTCTCCTCGATGATCCTTTATTATATATGTGTTAAGGGTTCCGGGTTTAACTTGAACCACTGTAAACAATTCAGTGCTCCAGTTTCTCGTAAAGCCTCTCTTGAATAAGTCCTTATATTTGCTAATTCTTACTTGATCACCCACCTTGTATTTGGCCTTTCTTGTTGTTGGCTGGTATCTAGGATAATAAACAGTCCTGATCAATTTTTGCTCATCAGATGAAGTTACTTCGGAGGGTTTCATGTTGATTGTGGAATGGACAGAGTTGTTATATTTATGTAGAAGTTCTGGAAGAATATTAAGCCATTTATAATTACCTTGAAGTGTAAATTGTTTATACATAAGATTTTTTAAGGTTCTGTTGAATCTCTCTACAATTGAGGCCTTGAGATCACTGTAACTCGAGTAATGTTTTATTGCCTGGCTTTTAATAAATTGTTGAAACACTGAATTATAAAATTCTTTGCCATTATCTGTTTGCAAATAGCGCGGTGATCTTCCACTCTGATTGATGATTGTCCTGAAGGCTTCTGTAACACATGTTCCAGTCTTGGATTTGAGTGGCACAGCCCAGGCAAATTTTGAAAATGTGTCTATCACAGTGAGTAGATACTTGTAGCCCTTGTTGATTTTGTCTAAGTTTTTCAACTGTCCACTTGACAACTCAATCAAGTCGCTTTGCCATAAATCATCTATGCCCTTTGTGACTACTGGCAGTCTCTTATAATTATGTCGGGCTTGTCTGTGTAATTCATCAACAATAATTTGTCTAGACATAATATGTAAACAAAAATATTGCAACTATAGGGTGTTCAGCAGCTGAGACTGCAGGATTTTCTAAATATAATTTGTCCCCTATTTGTATTTTAAATTCCAGAGAGCCATCATCTTCAGTATAGGCTGTTTCTAATGTATTGGGGTCTGTAAAATCCTCTAACTCTACACTGGTGATTTTCACTTTGTTCTCAGCATTTGTTATTGATAAGGTAGGGTAGTGGTGTGCCTGTGGTTGATGCCAATATTTGATCTTGATTGGTCTCAATGTGCCCCCAACAAAAAACTGGTAATAAAATTGTACAGGGGACAGCATATATATTTTGCCACCTGGTGTAAATGGTGAATCATATTCTTTGTTGGGGATGCTGTACAATTCAAGAATTACTGAATGTTTTGGATTCTCGATTATGCCTGTTATTTCCTTTTCTGCTGTGAGCAATCTGCTTGTTACAGATTCAAGGTGCTCATTGATGGTCCTAACAACATCATCATGGCCTGGCTTGATCTTTATGTCCACGACAAGTTTTTTGTATTGTTGCACAATTTCTTGAAGCTGGGTGGCAAAAACAGACAAAGCATTTGCTTGATTGGATTCCATGGTTCCTAGCTGTTGCTTGATATTAGCTACAATTTGTTGCAAATTTTCAACAACTGCCAATTTTGAATTTTGAGCAGTAAGATCATGGACCTGTCTTCTGATATCCTCAAACAGGGCATGCAGTTCATTAATATGTTGATTGGTTGGTAGAGTGGCAACTGTCTGAGTAAGTTGTTTGATCTCTGTCTGGATATTCTTGATATCTTCTGATTTCAATATGCGATTCACTGCTCTCTTAATATTTTTAAGTTCCTGTGATGTAGGAAGATTTGATACTGTATTTTGCAAAGATTCAAGTGCCAATTTCACATTGTTTAATTCAGAAGCATCAGCCACATTTTGCATAGCATTTTGGAGCAGGGCTATATCTGCCTGAGAGGGTGTGGATTGTTGTAAAATTTCAAGTTTTGTTTGGATATCATCGATCAAATGATGAAAATGAGATAGTTCAGATTCAGTGTTGAGGTTTTCAAGCTTTGTGATCTGTTGCTGGACACTGACAAGTGTGTCTACAATACCAGGCAGGCGGGATTCTAGTACATTTGCCAAATCACTTTGCACTGCTGCTATTGTACCTTCAAGATGGGTTATGGAACTTTGAATTTTTCCAAAATCTTCATATGTTTCAAGTTGCAGCTTAATATTTGCTACACTCCGAGTTATTGCACTCAAAGCATCAGAAGATGGCAAATTGTTCATAAAATTTTCAAGTGTCTCAATTTTTTCTTTAACCTCGGCTATGGCATTGTTCAAGGGGTCCAGATTAGGTATTTGGAGTGATTGAATCTGTTCTTTTAGAGTGGAAATCACTAGATCAAAATCTTCTTGTGATTTTATGCTTTTGACAATTGTTTGGAGCTGTGTCTGGACATTATTTATCTGCTCTTCCAATTGCTGTTTCAATTGCTCGGAATTGGTGGCCTGGGTCTTAAATTTGGCTTGAAGAGCTGCTACAGCTTCTTCTAAACTTTGAAAATTATCTAATATTGCCAGATCAGTATATTTTTGAAGCAGCAATTTGAGTTCAGAATCAATTTTAAGAAGAGGGTCCATGCATTGTGATTGCAAATTTGTAATTTCTAATTGAAGACTGGCATTGAGTGTGGTTTGTAAAGCTTGTAAATCACTTCTTAATTTCTTGACTCTGACATCAAGCATAAGAATCTCATCACTGTGATCTTCATGCCTTGTATGGCCAAATATATCATTAGGCATTTTTGTTTTAGTGGTTATTTATTATTGAATATCTGATTCTTAATTCTATAAAAAAGGGTATAAGCTTGTCATATGATCCAGGGACCTCAATATATAAGCATATATACTTTTTCAACAGTTGCTCTGCCAATGCCCTTGGCTTTTTTGACAACAGCACTACATGTTTTAAAAGTATACATCTTGGCACTTAACCCAGCAAATTTCACAATAACATCACCAAGTGTCTCATCTTTTAACTTGCCAGGCACCTTTTTGTTGTGGGGTTGAATCCTTGTATGTTCACTGGTATCAAAGTATTGAAACAATTCAGGCTGTGACATATCTTTATAAACATCTTCTGTTTGAATATCAAGAATAAAACTATCCGTGTCCATGTACAATAATTTTACACGATCACCATAAAAAGGTTTCAACACATCATAATACAATTTTAACATATGTAATTTGGCCAATTCCAATATCACAGCCCCTACATAAATAGGTTTATCAAACTTCATCTTTGTTTTCTTCATGTTGAAAAGTGCCATATTCTCATCATAAATTCTTCTATAATTGAAATTAGGCTTTGCAACCAATTTTTTGCTCAGGCTGGGGTCAGTAATTATTTTAACATCGGTATGTTTTCTGACATTTTCAATAGTTTTGCCATACACAGAATTCACCATCAATTTAAACAAGCCCTTATCAAATTGGCTCTTTGCAGATGTTCGAAGCTCTGTGTTTGTATCAATATATGGTTTCAACCATTCTGAGTGCCTGAACCTTAAGACTTTGCCAACTTTGGTCACTTGAACACCATGTTTCATCAGGAACTGGAGGTTTTTGTAATATATGACATAGCCTTGTTTTGGCTCCAGGGTCATCATGAGCTTCTTCTGTTTAGAGCCAGGTGAGCACTGAACCTCGGGAATTGGGGGCAGATCAGAAAATTTATTGTGCAAATAATCTGGAATTGTCAGATCAACCTCTAAGAAGAGGCCATTGTCACTGTCATCAAAATCCTGAAGATTTTCAATATTGACATTTTCGACCCATTCAAGCCCTGCATATGGCAGTTTTTGCATCATAGCGTGACCATAGAGGCTGTTTGCATCTACATACACTATATAATTTGATGGCCGTGCTGGATCATAATCAGGCATATATTTGTTATTTGCTCTGGCATATCTCTGGGAACATTGCACCATCCCTCCTCTTATACATTGTTCCATAAACAAGTACATGTCCTGATCCTGGATCAGATCCAAATGCATGTTAGTGTTCAAAAACGTTGCAGACCATGCTAGACCTGGGGCACTGTAAAAATACACTGGGTCCAGTTTATAATTTTGCATAGAAGATTTTCTGAATGCCTGCAATATATCAGCTAAGAGGGTGACATCAAGTTTCGAATATGCCATGTGATAATCACGAAATGTCTTGCATTTTGAATCGTTCCACACCAATTGGGCATGGTGATAATCTTCATCACTGATTCCAGATCCTCTGATTTTGCTGTAAAACTCTTCTTGTGGTGGCAGGGAACACTCATCAAATTTAGAAAAATCTGTAACATAGTCATATGGATATACACCCTTCCGCCTAATTAATTTCAGGTCCTGATTTGGAAACGAAGCACGTGTGATTTTCAATTGATCATCAGATAATTGAGTGGCCAGTGTAGGCAGGCTAGCAGATAAAAATCTGTAAGAATCAAGAAATCTTATGTGAATAGGAACACCATCAACTTTAATTATCTTGCTAATAGATATATATTTTTCATCATTTTCAGCTAAAATGTTTAAATTCTGCTTGTCAAACCCCTCGTACCTGATCAGATGATGGAAATCATAATTGGATGCTCCATGGCAAAATATGGGGATAAATCTTGGTCTCTTGATCTTAATATTACAGCTATTACACAGGGCCATTAAGAATTTACCATCTGTATGAGAATGGTGTTTCACCTTGATATTTGTATCTGAAAATTCACAATCACATACCGGGCATTTTTCTGCATTGTTGAAATCTTCAATCTGTTCCTCTGTTAAAGGCAACATGGGCTTTGATTTTAATAAGATGTTAGATGCTATGTCACGGCACACATTTTCTATTCTATGTGCAAATTCTTTGACGGCATTTGGTCCCATGTATAAATATTCTTTACTAACCACACCACCCTGTACAACCATATAATAAAAGCTGGAAGGTTCATGTAACTGGTATGGTGTAATTGAAGAATCTTCAGGATCTGGATTGCAGAATGCAAGACGTTTGAGGTTAGATTCAAAATCATAGACAATAAATACTGGGTGTTCCAACAAGGCTTCAAACTTTTTGAATTTGCAATTTTCACTTGGATTGGGCATCACCATATGAACAGGTTTATGATTGCCACAGTATTTCAGATGCTCAATTAACTTGTTTTTAGCAATTTCTGCATTTTTTTCAGGAACCCTATTTACCATTTTTTGACCATCAAATACAGTCAAACATCTTCTGCACAACTTGAATATTCTATGAGTTTTGTCTAGTTGTGTTCTCACTAAAGCTTCAAGATTATGTATCAGAGTGTAATGGTATGTGCCATCCCCTTCAATTAGGAGCAGATCAATGGGAATTGCAGATTCATCATCAAGTGTACTGATTCTGAGAGGTGCTATCGGGCAATTACCAGTGGAACAAATAAATACATTAATAGATAATTGTTTGCCATTGATGTGCCTGGCCCTTTTTTCAAATTTATCAATATTCTGAACAGACATTGGATATTCCAAACCCTCCATTGCATCGTCAAAAAGATGTTCATGCTGTTTGTAATAAGTTATTCTCTCAGGATTTCTTGAAGCTGGAAACAAAGCAGCTAATATACACCACAAAAAGCATTTCTGGTCGGCATTTTTTATATTAACCACGGCTCTTTTGTTTTTGATATTGGCAGGTAATTGCAGATAAGTGGAACCTTGTAATGGGCTGAATTCAGAAATATTAACATATAACTTGTGTGATGAACCGCATAGGCTCCATCCTGACTCTTTTGCTGCAAATTCAGAGTGTTTAATATTCAATTGATTTATCAAGCTGCTTATTATTGTGTCTGAATTTGCATTTGAATAAACCGGTACAGTTTCTGTTATGTGGGGCTGTGTAAATTTTGCGCCATTTGGCTTCTTATATTGTACAAACAATTTGAGGGAGAGCTTATAAGAACCATTTTGTGCATTTAGAATTGCCTGCAGATCAGAATTTATACTGTTCAAGAAATTCTCAATGCCACATCTTGGCTCTGATGCAAACCGGTGATCCTTTAATTGGCCGTTAAAACTGCTATGGATGGGTGCATGGCATGGCTGCTTTGCAGGTCCAGCATTAAGAGGTGCTTCATGCTTTCTTTTCAGACCAGATGTAGATGGTTGTGAGGGCAATGTTGATGACTGTGCAGAGCAAGTATCTTTATGTGTATATGTGAAGTATTTCATGCTGTATTTTCTATGGCATTTGGGGCAAATTATTGTGGGAGTTCTGTATTTGTCTGGGTTACAAATCTTTTGGTGTCTGGCCCAATTAGAGCTAAATATATTTTTATTGCACTGATTGCAATATTTTTGATTCGGCATTTTTGTTGTTGTTTATTATATACAATTTCCTGGGTTTCAATTCAAAACTTTATACTGAATAAAAAATATCAGTTGGGTTCAGCACTGTGCTTTGTGTGTGTGTATGTGTGTATACACTTAATATTTTTGGCTTTGGTATTTATATAAAATTTCCTGGGTTTTAAATCTAATCTTTATGCCTATCTTATGACAGGTTGTAAAGCCAAAAGCCCACAAGTGGAAATATTCATTCACACTGACCGTCCGCAAATACCTGTACAGACGTGCGTATCTAGAATAGCCTTGTTATGTATTGATTTTTTGTATAACAGGCTGGGAGCTTGACCCTAAATATGAATAGATTGCAACAAAACAAGCTGGATGTAACAAATATCAGATTTTCTTATACAAAATATTGTTCAATATATCTGAAATTGAACAATAAGAAATTAAACCAAACAGGCTAGTAAGTATGAGAAGCACTGTAAAAACACATCTGCTCCCCTCAGCTACTCTCACAATACTGGCTGATGCAATGCAAAATCTCTTTATATACCCTAAGCCGGGCCGAGAAGAAAAAAACAGGAATTTCCCGGCTGATGCAATTTTGTTTGCATGCAAAGCTTCAATACTCAGAAATTGCATCAGCCAGGAAATTCCGAGGGGGGCATATTTTTCACGGGAATTTCCCGGCTGATGCAATTTTGTTTGCATGCAAAGCTTCAATACTCAGAAATTGCATCAGCCAGGAAATTCCGAGGGGGCATATTTTTCACGGGAATTTCCCGGCTGAAATTGCACACATTAATCAATATGAAACATGTAAACATATGATGTAAGAAATGAGAGGGTCACAGAGCAATTCTAGAAGAATTGCATTGTTTTAATATTAGATAAACCTGGTATCCAATTGAACTTAAACCTGAAGTAAATATGTGTGTGTGGGTATGGGTTTTAGCTTAATTTCAGGTATATCCAAAAAAAATATCAATTTTATAGACAAAAATCTGCTTGAGAGGGGGGGGGGTTGATACTTTCCGAAGAGCATTTTTACAAAACTCTTGGGTTAGGCAGGGTACTACACTTGAGCAAATGAACATGTTGAGCAAGTTTTAAGTGTGGCCAACAAGAGGAGCATATTTTTGGACAACAGTCTCTCAGAAGTGCCTTTTGTAAGTGTAGACAAATTAATCTGAGAGGGAGCTCTTCCCTTCCGAAAAAACTCTTCCTTTCCGGAAGAGCTCTTCCTTTCCGAAAAATATTTGAGGGCATTTTCACAAAAATCTTGGATTAGACAGGGTACTTACACTAGAGCAAAAAGCTCATATGCTCATGTTGAGCTTGTTTTAAGTGTAGCAAATCTGCTGGAGGGGAACTCTTCCTTTCCGGCACTGTCCGTAGCATAAATACCACTACTCACTTTTGGCTAATTTGCGAAGATGGGGAAAAGTGATGAGGTGATAAAATTCATGAATGCCCAGGCCGGGATTCGAACCCGGGATTCGTAGCGTGATGTGCTAACCACTCCGCCACAGGGGCCGGTTTAAAAAAGAATTGGTGCGCCTGACAGCCCCCTCGGGTAAGCTGGGTTAAACCAGTAGATTTAACACCTCGGCATTACAAGCTTTGTATATTTTGTTGGGAAGCATTTGATTACACGCAGTGGAAAATATAATCAGAAAAATAGAGGAAGAATAAAGATGATAATGCGTGCGAAATAAGTTGATACCTACCAACAGAATGCACAATGCACGATCTGCATAACAACATCCACAGCCTTAGGGAAAGGTGCAGAAGCTCCGTCGGAGTGGGGGGAGGGGGGCGTTGCTTCCCGTGGGCGGCAGAGGCCCGTTGATAGCTTGAGAATGTGGCGGCTAAAAAAACTCTCGCCCAGGACCTTGTTGCCCGATGAAGAATATTCGAATCCTCCTGAGCCAGGGGCGGGGGTGGGGAAAGCAAGAAGCCGCCGCGAAAGAGTTGCGTGACCGCAGGTAGCTCCATCTGTTATCCTCCGCAAGGTTTTTTTGTTTTTTGTGTGTGTGATTTAGCCCGCGGCCACGCCTACTACATCCTCGGTACAGAAAAGACGAGATGTTCAAGGGAATCCCTGCGCCGACAGTGTTGCAAAACCCTGCGATTAAAGAAGCTTAAAGAATGGTACTCGGGAGACATTCAAATGTCCATCTATCCCGCAGAGAGTATACGGTGGAAATCGGATTTCAGGCTGACGAGATTGTTGCGCCTATTTTGTAGTCACGGATAATACTTCTGGGTTGTAATGATCCCATCGAAAGTCACTGTGGTTTGTACAATCCATAAGTGTTTATGACTGTGTGTATTCTGGGTGACCTTATTCACCTTAGCTTTTATGTTATGTAAGGATATTTTAAACCTTGGAGATATGTGTGTGTGTAAGAGAGAGAGCATATGTAATTTCAAGGCTACTTGTTTATCAAATTAAACGCAATGGACTTGCTAAGCATGTTCATGTATAATTCTCTTAGCTTTATATAACTCAAAGAAGCCCTATAGTTAGGGGTGACCAAATCAGGATAAAATTTTATCCGGATATTCTGTTATCTGGATATACGGATTATGAGGGTATCCTAAATGCCCGGATATCCGAATGTGTGTGTCATCCTGACAGTTTTATTCGTCATTTTCGTATTTCACTGTACTGATCTCCTACAAATCCGTCATCAAAACGGTTCTATCCGGATTTTGTGATTATCACTAATAGGAAACAACTAAAAATACAGCGAAAATCCAAAATCAAAATGAACCATATGTATGCTTGTATAACGTGCACGTTTTCCAACATTTTATCCAAGAAAAAAAATCACCGCGTGTTATACTCGCAATAATTCCAACAGTTACATTAAACCACGTGTAAATGTATATTTCCAACGATTTTTTTTTTACCTTCTATCGGAACGGTTTGCTTCACAGAGCAAAGCAGAGGCATTCTGACAGGAGATCGAGTGCATAATAACCGCCACACGGTACCCATAACATCAGTATTTGTCATCGAGAAAAGTTTTGCTTTACCCAGCGAGGTGGTGAGATTTTGGCGGGGATCGAGTGCACACTTACCGTCACTCAGGAGTCGTAACATCGGTGTCTCATTCAGAAGCACAATGAAGGTTTAATTTTATGTATATTTGTCAGAAAAAATATAAATATGCTGACCAAGGCAGTAATTTATTTTATTAAAAACATAAACTAAACGTAACGTTTCAACCTTCTAGCAAGGTCTTCATCAGACTCTGTATCAAGACTTTTGTACTTGATACAGAGTCTGATGAAGACCTTGCTAGAAGGTTGAAACGTTACGTTTAGTTTATGTTTTTAATAAAATAAATTACTGCCTTGGTCAGCATATTTATATTTTTTCATAATAATGGAAACAAGGCTTAATGGTGTTATATTTGTCAGGAAAAACGTACCAAAATAAAAACACAATTTTTTGGGAGGGTTGGGGGGGGGACACCGCGGAGAAAAAATAACACCGAAAAATCATGAATGATACCAATTCATGAGTGTGTGCTGTAAGTATATTATAATTCATGTGTGTACGTGAATATGCACATACATAGCAAATTAGTACCTATTTAATGAAAACCTTACGCCAAACCAGCGGTATAGAGAAGATAGAATCGTACGTAGCACATAAACGTTTTGCGGAAGTTACAATGGCTAAATCATGACGCATGAAGTACCACGAAACAAGTGCAGGACGAATCCGTGCCAATTTGAAAAAGATAGAATCTCATTGACGGCGAGTGCTTCTGCTTCGCCCTCGGTAAATGATTTCCGGGAAAGCAAGTCGCTTCTTTACATACGGGCTTCATTACCTAATGTACCGTGGATCCCTCACGTAGCCGAATGAAGTCGTAATATGCCGGAAAGAATCTTTCAAATTACACTATTAATGGAGACTAAAAATAACGGCGTGAAACAAGTCATGGGTGCCTATGCCAGCAGATACAGTGCTGACTTTTCCTCATTATTGCAATTCAGAAGCAAATTATTAAATATACAGGGTGTTTCCTGGATGATGATACAAACTTTCAGGGATGATAGACAAGGGCACATGTATCAATTTGAGATCAGGAACCCTGGTCCGGAAACGACTTAGTCGAAAGTTATAAGCGAACATCGGTGTATGAACATGTAATACTTTTATTACCTATTGTAATATAATTAAGCCTTGTTTCCATATTAAAAACACTAAGTTGCTGACCAAGGCAGTTTATTAAGATAAAAACACCTAACAGGTAACGTTTCAATCCTGTATAAGGGTCTTCCTCAGTCGAAGAACTAGTTTTAGTTTAGTTCTTCGTCTGAGGAAGACCCTGATGCAGGGTTGAAACGTTACCTGTTAAGTGTTTTTACCTTAATAAACTGCCTTGGTCAGCAACTTAGTGTTTTTATTACCTGCACAAGTTTCACAAGCTGTGCCGTGGCCAGCTCGGTCACCTGATCTGACCCCACTTGATTTCTTCTTGTGGGGTCATGTGAAAAGTCTTGTGTACGAGACTGAAGAGGATCTCCTGGCAAGATTCTCGCTGCCTGTGACATTGTTCGAACGACCCCGGGGTTGTTTCAACGGGTACGCCAGAACTTTGTGCGACGATGCCATGCCTGCAGCGAAGCTGGGGGACGTCACTTTGAACAACTCTTGTGAATGTAGCAGCTTGTGAAACTTGTGCAGGTTATAAAAGTATTACATCTTCATGCACCGATTTTCGCTTGTAACGTTTCGACTAAGTCGTTTCCAGGATTCCTTATCTCAAATTGATACATGTGATTTGAAGGAGAACATTGTACACGAGATCAATGGTATTGACAACAGCGTTCTCCATCACCCCTGAAAGTTTGTATCATCAGCCCGGAAACACCCTGTATATAATTCACACATTTCTCCAAATTAAAAAAAAATAGAGTAAGAGAGTTTTATCTTTTGTAACGAATGACGTCATCGAATATCTCTAGTGCTAAACATGTGAGGAAAAACTTCTGGTTGAATTTTGGGTGTAATAACAATACCAGGAAAAGATTCAAAGGAGAATCGAGGAATGAAAAAAATTACACAGAATTGGCGGTTCACAAATAGTTGGAAAACCTTAAAGAAAAAATATATAAAATGTATTGGGTATGAAACACCTATCAGATGAGAGGAAAAGGACAATGATGATTGTAGCAAAAACAGTTGGAAAGAAAATAAAGGATACATTAAAATGGCAAATAATACAAATCAATCAAATTCAAGTATGAAAAGATTCTCTCGTGCTATCGACCAGGTGAGTTGTGGAAAAGATTATAAGCTTTCCAGAGCTAACGTCACTCTCATCTTCAGGGTAGAAGTCAGTGACGTTAGAAGAGAGCAACGTTAGCTCTAGAAAGCTTCGAATCTTTTCCACAACTCACCTGGTCGATAGCCGTAGAGAATGTATTCATCATTCGCAGCCGGGAAAGCTTCAAGACTTACTTCAAATACAAGTAAAGGGTGATTCATATAAAACTAACACATTTCTTTGCCGTTTTATTGAAACAAGAATACCTCGTAATTCTCCAAGTTCATTTCACATGACGCAGGACATCTGGGAGATTCATACATTCTCAAGAGAGTACGCAGCTGTACAGGATTTGGTAGCTTTCGTCGCTGAAACTAGCTCAGTCATTGCAAGGATGCAGTACGTGCTTCATGGTGTTCGTTGAACAACTGAATGACACTGAGCTGCGTAAAGGCTAGAGCCGAGTTAAGGATATTTTCAACAAGACGGCGCCACATGTCATACATCGAACAAATCCATGGAGCTCATTGAAAGTTTTTTTGACAACACCGGACTTCTTCCTATGAAGTTACTTAAAATATAGAGTTTACGCCACACGCCCCCAGACTTTGGACGATTTGTAGGAGAACATTGTACACGAGATCAATGGTATTGACAACAGCGTTCTCCAACGAGCGGCCAGTAACATGGAACGACGTGTTGCGCTGTGCTTGGAGCAGCAGGGAGGACATTTTCAGCATTTGCTGTAAAGGGTAGTAATCTCACAAAGTTACTCTACATTTGTGGCATAACAAATTGTGTTTAGCAACATTCTTGTTGCAATAAATTAGGAAAGAAATGTGTTAGTTTTCTGTGAATCACCATGTATATCTTACGTTAGAAAAAAGAATAGGAAAGTGCAGAGATACGAGAATGAAAACAAACAAGAAAAAGACATAAAAGATTGACAGAAAAGACATTCGATTTGGAAGTAAACTTGAAAGAAGGAAATCGAATCGGTAACGAAATAAATTTATTGAAATAACCTGCTAATAACTCTGAGTTAACGCTGTCTTCTTATAAAATCGAGGTTCCGAGTTTGATTCTCAGTAGAGACATGTTGCATTCAGTGATTTGGTTGTATTGTTGGCGTGGACTTGAAAAGCTCCGTCAAACTTTTAACATTGACGGAAAGACAAAATTGAAAGGTCAATCAGTATCATAATACATATTAACTGAAGAGTAAATAATAATGTGTCTAAAATGAAACTGAGATGCAAGTAAAAAATTATTATTATTATTATTATTATTATTATTAATAATAATAATAATAATAATAATAATAATAATAATAATAATAATAATAATGGTGCCATTACAGAGCTTTACGGAAATGAGCAAATTCTTAATGTATTTGTGAAATGCGAAAGAAGGAATGAGATAGTATAGAAATTGCAGTAGAACAGAATTACTGTCAGTAACTCACAATATACTGGCAAGGACTTTGCCCTTAAGATTAGAACCATGTAGAAACATCACTTGGTGGCTCAATGTTCTTTCAGAAGATACAGCACTATTACTGACCAGTAGCTTATTTACATGAACATAAATGCAAAAATACTGTGACCACTCAGGCTACGTGTACTGTACATCCGCAGAAAAACCTCACAAGTCGTTCTGTTGTGCCTGGTTGCATAACCCATTGCCCCTGAAAATTTCAAACGAAGAGTGAAGCCTGAAGGAGTGAAGTAATCAACAGAGATTTTTTGGGGTGTGTTCAAAGGGAGTGAAAAGACATATTTCGAACATTGCCCGTAACTGCAAGTAACCGAGCAATCGAGCCCATAGCGCGCCGCACGCAAGATTGTAGCCTTCTTCACTAGACTTCTGCACTCGTTGTTCATTTGTTTGAAATCGTAGAAATCTAAAGTCAACCAGACGTTGTTTGTAGGGAGAGTCAAATTAAAACCTTCATTTGTTTTTGCTTCTTATCTAGTAGATTTCTGTATGTAGGGTTGCACAAGTTTGCTGCATTTGAGCGCAGACCTATTGCTGATCTACGTAAATATACATATATTTTCAAGTTTGAGTTAGCGCGTGTATACCTCAAGAAGAAGAACTCGTTGGGTTCCACGTGCCGTCACTTATGAGCCAATGCGAAGGTCTTTCCACCCATCTGCCTGCGAACTGAGGCCATTGTCGAACTTTCTTCTCCATTAGTGAACTTGCTGGTGTGGTAAGCATGCACAGAGATATTGAATCTTCATTTGCAGAGAAATTTCTGTAAGTTTTAGGCTCACAGAGGGCAAGAAATCACTCCTCTTCACTTGTGCAAGTGTGTATAGGAGGCGCCATATTTAAAATATCAAAAATGGCGTCTTGAAGCTCACTTGATTAGTGTTGCATCCTAAGGTCGTTTTGTACATAACAGTTGATACCTCATGTACATTTGAACTCTCTACAGTGTGCCCTACAATTTTTATTGGACTTTTAAGGTTATCATTTGACTCGTGTAATAGTTCTTCTATTCTGTGCAAATGAAAGTAAAGGAACGTTTTAAAATGCTATGTGATTTCTATAGTGGAAACAAGTGTTTAAAACGCGGGATCTTACCTACGATCGAATTTGGCGCTGCAGTCAAAGCGCAATTCAAAATATTTCAGCTTTCAGTCCAAGACTTCGAGATGAGACTGAACTGCGAGGCCGTTCGCTTCAAGTGCGGCCTTGCACATTGTTGCACGATCAGCTATTTTGCTGTATCCTAATGGGTATCCTCTAAGACTGACAGAATTTTGACAAACAGAAATACATTTTCAGGGATTACCCATACGAAACTTCTAACGAAGAATTACTCTTCACTATTCTATCTTGCGCCACTGATAAAAAATTACACGATATGAAATTACATTAATAAATCTAATCTAAATACTGCAGCTGCGCCAATCAGAATGCGCAGATAACCTCCCCCGCTCTCCTACTCATCTCTCATTCTGACGTTCGATTGAAGGCTTCAGACGTGCCGATCCAGTTAGAAGTACTGGGCTCGAGGAACGCTCATACATAAACATAGATTTAGCCGCAGCATCTTTTTTGCTTTGCTCACATCTTTAAAACCAACTTTTTTTTCCCCTTTGGTTTCTCTCGGACCCTTGGGCCACTAAGCCAGACTGCCAGAGACCAGTGGCCCCACATATAAAATATCATAATTGCTACCGTGCCTCCTACTACTGGCGAAACTTTCACTCCCAAGAGCAACCTTCGGCCCCTGTGTAACCGGTTCTTGGTACCTGATGGCCCCCGGGCGACAACCTCCCCCTCCCCTTTACTCCCTCCCGGCAGAAAAACTCATAAAACGATGGCTTCCCTGAACAGACAGCAGAAGCTACTGGTGCACGAGTCTCGTTGGAAAATTACCCTCCAACCATGGATCGTACGATGCTAAATGAGCTCTGTTTGTTTACTGGACTCCTGCGACAGACGATACGCTGCGATAATTCAGACACAAACGTAGGAGTTACCTTCAAAAGGATCCTAAATGGATCAGATTCTTTGCATCTTCATGAAGATAATCAGACTTCAGATGATTTCATAAAGCATAAGAACAAAACACAGTAAAATAAATTGAGATTGATACTAAGGAATGATCCACTAGATATGGTGTTCAAGCGAGATAAGATTAAAAGCTACGACCTCTTTCTAGTCTGTGCCAAGCTCCGTGGCTAAGTGATTATCACAGCGCGTTAGAACGCAAGGGATCCTAGCAGGCTCGTAGCTAGAATTGATCTCCAGGGGGGGGGCTCACGGGTTATCAGGGGGGGCTTTGTAAACCAAGTCCATTTTTCAAAAGTTTAACAGTGTTACATGAAGGTAAATTATTTGTGCGTGTGGGGGGGGGGGTCATTAAGTTAATATAAAATTTAGAAATATCACACAAATAGTACATTTTTCTATAGGTATCTTCTAAAACATCTCTTGAAGTGTTAATTGCTATTGACATAATTCCTTATTAAGTTATTATATACTACACAATACTTTTGATGATACAGATATTTATATCATACAAAAAATGCACAATATTCAATCATAGTGCATACCGTACATTCCACCCCCAACTGAAGGAATAAAACTTCCCTTCGTTCCAAAAACTTAGGAACTGTTGGCCTTTGATGCAGATATGGAGGAAATGTGGATGATGACGTCAAAGTCACAGATTTCTGTCTAAACGGGAGACCATAACAGGGGCAGCAAAGGTGCGGATAAAGAAGCTCCTCTGTGAAAGAACATTCTATAGTCTAGAGAATCTTCTAAATACTTGCCGCTACTTCGACTTCAGCTCATAAACAAGATGAAGTTTATGTTCTGTGAATTTATCCTTTACCAAGTTGTGAGCAAAATAATATCTGCTGTCTACATTTTCACTGTTCACTGCAAACAAATTATACAAAATATTTTTTCCTAATGTCAAGGGGGAGCTCAGCCTGGCTACGGCCCTGCTATGCAAGAACTTCTAAACTCTATACAACCTACTACGTAAATACATGTTACTACGTGTATTATTGAACATATTGTGAAGTAACTTTACAGTCTTGTAGAGAAACTAAACACCTTTTGTGACACCCTACAAGTGTTCGATATGCCCCCTTTTCGTGATTCTGCAGACATAAACTTTATAATCAAGTTATTCCCAAACGCGATGAAGCATCTACCTATCAATTCGATCAAAAGCACTGATGATACGAGCCCGCAGTTCTGCTAGATCACTCGGTAATATGGAGGCACAAACACTACATCCTTCACATAACCCCCCACACAAAAAAGTCACCGTGAGGCAATGACAGCAGTTGTTGATCATCACTTCCACAACGACCGACCCATCGGTTTGGTACTCTTGTGGTTAAGTATTTGTGGACATCGTGATGTAACTGGGGCAGAGCACCACCCAAGTGGTAGATAAAGTTCTGACTGTCTGTCTCCAACTGTGGCATGAGCCAATTTTCTAACATGTCAAGATACCCGTATTCTGTAATGGTTGTTCGCTGAAGAAGAAGCGGCTGTAAACTCTAAATTTTGAGATTGCACAAAAAGCATTGAGTTCCGGAAAGTCACGAATATGCTCAACGACGCCGCAGAGAACATAAAACTCCCATAACTTGTAACTTGTTGAGTTTCTCTACAAAACTGCAAAGTTACTTCGTGATACGTTCAATAATACATTTACAGTAACATCATGAAACCGCTTTCAATAATTTGTAGACACCCTGTACTTTCTGCTATTTAAACTTCAGTTCATAAACAAGATGACGGAATGTGATAGCTGATCTTCGTTCTGTGAATTTGTCTTTTCATCTAGTTATGAGCACATAATATCCGCTGTCTACATTTTCACTTGTCACTACAAACAAATTAAACAATAGTTTTACCTAATGACCGGGTGCTACGACAATGCAAGGGGTACTGACGATGATGCCAGGGAGGGCTGACGATGATACCTGGGGGGCTGAGCCCCCCCTGGCCCATGCCTCGCTACGGGCCTGGATCCTGGGTTCGAATCCCGGCCTGGGCATGGGTGTTCTTTGTAAGTGCACCTTCATCACACCATCACTCATCATCACTCACCATCATCTGCGCGATTAGCGAAAAGTGGCAGAAAAGCGAAGTAAAACAAACCAAATCAATCAATATTTCAAGCCTGTCTTGTTACATTTCAACAGTCAGATAATGTCCTTAAAATTACAGCAAAACCAATGCCATATGCTAACTAACTAACTAACTCTCTAGCCTTCTTAAATCCGAAGGTTCATGGCTGCAGCAACACAGGCCTTCCACCTGTCCCTATCTTGAGCAAGATCTATATACTCTTTTCTATCCCTACCGATTTCCCTTAGGTCCATCTCAACGTTGTCCCTCCATCTTCGTCTTGGCCTTCCTACAGGTCTTTTACCATCAGGTTTCCCAACAAGAATCCTGTAAACTCCTCTTTCCTCTCCCATTCGTGCCACATGGCCTGCCCACCTAAGTCTTCTTGATTTAATTATTCTAATAATATCTGGACATGAATACAAATTATGTAGTTCTAAATTAAGTAACTTTCTCCACTCACCTGTCTCCTCATCCCTTTTAGGTCCAAATATTTTTTTAAGGATCTTATTTTCAAATACTCTCAATTTATGTTCCTCTTTCAATGTAAGGGACCAAGTTTCACTTCCATATAATACTACAGGCAAAATTACTGTTTTGTATATTTTAACTTTTAGTTTCTTAGATATTAAACGAGAAGACAAAAGTTTATGAAGAGAGAAGTAACATGCATTTCCTGAACTAAGCCTACTTTTTATTTCCTCTTTAATATAATTTTCATTTGTTAATATTACTCCTAAGTATTTGAATTTGGAAACTGGTTCAAACGAGATGTTATCAATAATTAGATTTTGATTATTACCTAACACTTTGTTTCGGCCTGTAAGCATATATTTAGTTTTCTCTTTGTTAACTTCCAAACCTATCTCTTCAGCAGTTTTGAAAAATATTTTAGCATTATTCTTAATTGTATTCACATCATCCCCCAGTAAGTCTACATAATCTGCATATGCTAACAACTGAGTCACACCATTTAATTTTAATTTTACACCTTTATATAAATCTCTGATATTTTTATTTTTGCTGTTTGTTTCAATTTCGTTAATTTTGCTTTTCAAGTAATCTCTTTTTCTTTACTTCTAAACGTGCGGTTAACTTCTCGCTTTATTCTATTATAGTTGTTTAGATTTGTATCATCAGAGTTATTTAACCACCTAAGTCTAGCCTGATTTCTTATTTCTATTAGATTATGACATTCATTATCAAACCATGGCTTACTTTTTCTCGGTTTATGGTATCCTATACTTTCTTTAGCTGCTGATTCTATTGCATTACGTATGTGCTCCCAATTCTTATTTACGTCTGTTTCATTTATATTTTCATCATCATTTAAATTCTGCAAAACATCAAATCTATTTGACAGTTTAATTTGGTAATCTTTCTTAATTCTTTCATCAGTAAACTTTCCTGTATCAAATTTTAGAACTTTTAGATTTTGTTGCTTATGATTTATCACTGAGAGTCTTTCTCTTAATTTAGCAATTACTAAATAATGGTCACTGACACAGTCAGCACCTCTATGTGTACGAACGTCAATTATACTAGTATGCCTTCTCTTATCAATGAGAATATGATCTATCTGATTATGAGTTTTACCATCTGGAGAAGACCAGGTATATTTATGGATATCTTTATGTTTAAAAGTGGTACTTTTAACAATTAAATTCTTCGAGGTTGCAAAAGTAATCAATCTTATACCATTATCATTACTTAATTCATGAAGACTTTCTTTACCAATCGTGGGTTTAAATGTCTTTGCCAATTTGTGCATTACAGTCACCTAACAGAATTTTCATATCATACTGAGAAAATTTATCAAAGACCTGTTCTAACTCTGTATAAAAATCATCTTTAGTATTATCATCTTTATCTTCCGTTGGTACATGCATAATGCCATATGTATGTGTAAATAATGATAAATAGTACAGAATAGTAGGGAAACAGCATTGATTCTGTAGGAAGAAATAAACCATTTTTATCTAAAATTTCCTAAAAACCTTGATTCCAAAAACATACAAGCCGACCTTCGTGCCGAGTGTTTAGCACAGCGCGCTACGACGCGAGAGGGCCCGGGTTCCAATCCCGACATTGAGATTGAATTTCATTATATCATCATCACTCATCCTCATCTTCTCGATTATCCAAAACTGTCAGAAATAAACGAAACGCATAATAAACGAAATCACTACCACGAATCATCACCAAATAAGACTACGAGAAGTAGGTCTATTCCTTGGTTTTAGGATGATTGAAACAAGTCTACCAATTCCTCCCGCGTGAAACTTAACTACAACGTACATTCTTCAACCAATACTTGGTTCGTATAGTTACTCTGTTCTCTTTGCAAAACCTATTCCAATAGGATTTGTATCATTCCTTTCATTCTTGTTAGCAGCTAATAGGTACTGAAACATAGACTGTAACTTTTCCTGTACATTGACGTAGGGGTTAGCGTTTTTTGACTTCTATAGGAGGTGTGTTTGTTCGTTTATTCACCTCATGATCATCAATCATCCGTGTTCACCGTTAAGAACCTTGTGGCTGACATACGTGATGCAAATATTACACAACAGATTGTTAATGGGAGTAGGTAGCAGAAGGAAACAAAAGTGCATTAATCGGACGGAATTACTTTCTTCGTCTCCTGATTGGCTGTCGCCCGTATAATTGTTTGAGGTAAGGGTCCGATTCCGACAGTGTTTTGTTGATCTGAAAGACCTCGGAAGAGGACAAATGCATTACACAAAGTTGGAGTAAAGCCCCTACCCTTGGTTTTTGCAGCCTCCGCACCAGGCCTCATTTGATTTCAGGCCGCTATTCACAAGCAAATCGAGAAGTGACCATGGGAAAAGGCGAAGAATGGCCAACGTAAGAACGTTGACCAAAACCCCAAGAGCGGTTGGTTCCTCACACGGCAACCAACACCCTTCGCCGTGAGCGATGAGTTGCAGCCCAGCGTAACCCTGATCTCCTCCGATGTGTGCTCATTGTGTCACGAACTTCCTACGTCGTCGCGAGGAATAAATTCCGAACGATTCGAGGAGGGGGGGAAGAGGCGAAGGTTGCAGGAACCAGTTTCATGTTGGCAGATCCCATCAGCCTCTCTGCCCACCCTTCCACGCAGTGGGAAGCCCGGCAGAAAAGCTTCCTGGTGAATGCAGCAACACCCTTCTCCTGTTCTTCGCCTATCAATCGCTTATCGGCTGCCGAATTCCAAGCTGTGGCATGAATTGACACAAGGTTCGTCTGAAAGCTACGCAATTGACTGAAACGATAAACTCCTTTGTACTTCAAACAAACACACACTCTTGAATGCTTGCGGAATGCTGATGAGTCTTATTGAAATAGATTTTGCTCTTGAATTTCATGTTCAGAGGATATATAGGTGTATATTTTCCCATACAAACCTATTACCATAGGCGTCGGCAGAAATTTTTGTAGGGGGATCAGCCCTTGATTAAACATGAATAGTTTAAATAATAATAAAATCCAATTGTTATAATGATAATTATACAATAATAACAACCATTATACGCTAACAAACCAATTCTAAATGTTTTATTGCAGTAATATATCCTTGCAGAGACTATTCTACATGATCCATCAGCTGAGTGAATATTTAGCAGAAATGTTATTGTATTATTCTTTTCATACAGTTTGTATACGGAAATACACAGGCTATTCTATTTTGTTATTAACTTTTGCTCGTCTCGTTCAAGAAAAGGCTTTACAAGTTAGGAGGAAATTTTATTCATAAAATAGATTATACGAGCTTTATAAAAACTGAGTTGGTTACTCAATAGGAAGATTCTACCTCTGAATTACCTATCATAGATGGTCTGCTAATCCTTATTCGGTTTAACTTCTTTCGTTTCATCTCGTGGCATTGCCAACCAACATGGTCTTGTTCGTTTGCATGGCTTGCCATTGAAATCGCATTTCTTTCTAAGAGCATGCCATTGTAAATTGCATCTGTGGATCTCCTTCATGTTCATTTTATTCCTCTTTAGCTTGGGTGCATTCTACTGAAGATTTTTCTTCTTTTTGGTTAGCCTATATTGTGGACAATTCTAATCACTGGATTCATAAACAGGTAAACGTATGAGAAAAGCGGAGAAAGTTTGACAGAGGTCACTATGGAATTTGAAAATATTCGGGTTAAGAAGGAATTGGAGGAAATCAGGGAATGTCCGAAAAATATGTCTTGAAAGCGAACATTTCCTGCAGTTCGAAACTGGGTCTACTCAGGATTCCATGTTATAAACGATTCTTTCCTAGGGTTTCATTCGTTTTACTGACGTTCGGCACTTCAAATGTATATTACATTTTCACGTGCCGACACGACAACCTTTGCTCATTTCAGCGTTCAGTAGTCAGAGAAAACTTATTATGTTACAAGCTGCGTATGTACGATACCTACAAGAATAGACATCTTCTTGAAGCTCGTAATATATTTTTAATACTTGTAACTAAAATATGCAAGACTGATTCTACTGTGAAACAAACATCCGGAGTAATAATTGTATTTCAAACTCACTTCTTAGCTAAGTCCGATTAATTGCAGTCAGATTTCAGAAGACCACACCTTAAACACTAATGTATTATTATTATTAATTTATAATATTTTTCAATTACAGCAGGTTCGAGTCTTCTCCTAAGATTTCGGCCTGCGTATGGGACCGGTGGCTACCTATCATCGTGAGGAAACTGGTGAGCTGTCATGGAAACCTACAACAAGGACTGGGGGTTTCGTCGTGCTGACCACACGTCATCCAGTAACTGGTTGGATGATCTCCCACCTCGGCAGGTGGGAATGAGACCAGCAGTGTATGTAGGCCCTTATGGGCTGTTTTTTGATTGATTGATTGTTTGATTTACCTTATTTTACTTCGCTTCTTTGTGCCACTTTTGGCTAATTTGCGAAGAATGAGTGATGACATGATGAAATTGATGAATGGATACTCTCAAACGTCCGTGCCCAGGCCGGGATTCGAATCCTGGAGCCCTGGCATCGTAGCGCGATGTCCTAACCACTCCGCCACGGGGGCAGGCCCTTACAGGCAGTTGAGCCACGGGTAATTTATTACAATTTTATGTATTAATTACATATTTTGTATGATTGAATGAAACACCCTCCCTTGCCCGGGAAAACAAATGCTACCACTACCTAAATAGAGGCGGCAAAATCTCCCTCGGACAAGCGAAATAGCGTTACGGTCCAGGTTAAGTTCGTGTGTAGGAACCGGTGACCAACAGTGCATAGTAATAAGCCATATCGATTAAAAACCAAGACATATGTACTTTCAAATTACTACCTCTTTACCTGTAGCCGGGAAGCGGCTAGCTGCATACCTGAAAATCACGGGTAGCGACATGCATACGAAAATGATATAGCCCAAAATTAACATGAAACTAAAAAGTATATTCTATTCATAACCAACAAAAATGGAATTATTACAGGTCCCCACACTTGCACTCTCACATTCTCTCTCAGATTCAATCCTCATGGGGTCATCGACACAAGAAATTATACATGACATGTACAGGTTTTATGACGACAAGCCCTAATTATTGCATTCTCAATTAATTTTATCTTACTTTTTGTCTAATCAGGTCATTTGTGATTTTGCTCCAGTGCTACTTAAATCCTAGCCAGCCCTTACTTAAGTTCACCTTTTGTTTTTAAAAAAGAAACTAGTCGGCGCGGTGACCATACATTACTTGACCAGTATAAACAAAGGCGTCTCAACGGCAATTACATTCACGTGGGCGGACGTTTTCCTTTTACAAGACCTCACGTGGTTCCATACATAACAAATAACCTCCGTTGAGTGACGCAAACATATACTCTCTAGCAGGCGGGACTTAAACACTTCGCCGCGACGAGCAATTCACATTACCAGGCAAATACTTTAACAAATAATCACATATGCGACCGGACATAGCTAGCAGCGACACAGCGCTGACACATAAAAATGAACAAACCTCAAGTAGAATATGCAATTAAGCGGGCGGCGCTTTACTCTAATAGTACGCACTTTAAACAAATACAAAGGAGCACAAACAACAATGAATTTAAGATCATAAAAAAATATCACAAGGAATAAGAAGAATTGACCTGAGACGAATAGATTACAAATGACAAGCGCGACGGGAGTTCGATATAAAATTTCGAGTTGAGTGGGCGTTTTCAAAATGTCGACGAATTTCAAGGGCGTTCTCTAAATCAATCGGGCCGTCACGTGTTAAGGTTCACACAGATGAATACTTTACCATCTCTCAGCTTCCGGGGTGCATCCAGGCGTCTTTATGGGCGATTGAAACACATAGTATCCACGCGAAAGGTTCCTTTGGTCGCGACGATGAAGATGCGAGAAGGATTCAAACACCTAGTTTCCCGGCTCCTCTTCCTCTCGGGATCGGTGGATCTCCGTGGTATGGCGCGGTTCGGACGTCGCATCTGAGCGGTCGTTGTAGGCGTCGTCGGGGCGTCAACATCTCTCTCTACGTCTCTCTGTCGCGGCTGGTAGGCGTCGTCGGCGTCGTCGGGGCGTCAACTTGGCGGATGGTAGGCGTCGTCGGCGTCGTCGGGGCGTCAACATCTCTCTCTACGTCTCTCTGTCGCGGCTGGTAGGCGTCGTCGGGACGTCAACGTCGCGGATGGTAGGCATCGTCGGCGTATCAATAGGGCGGCGTTCGACGTTCTCTCTCTCTCCATGGCGGCGGATAGGCATCGTCGGCGTAGCTTCTTCTGACATCAGGCGAATCGACGTAACGCCCTCATCTCTCTTCTCCCTCTAGCCCGCCATAGTTTCCGGTGTTCCTCGTTTCTCAAAAATTATAAATGGCGTAAGGTAATCACGGAAACAGTTTCACTTCAACTTCCCCCAGCGGTTGAGGTAGGCGCACTCGTGTAGACTTACTGCCTATCACACACACTGGTGTTCGCACAACACGACAAAGTCCACTGTACACGAAAGGTAGCACGGAGCTGCTCTCATTCCAAGAAACGCGGCAAAACTGTATATGGAGAGGTAGCGCGGAGCTGCTCTCCCTACAAAGATCGCGGTAAGACTGTATATGGAGAGGTAGCGCGGAGCTGCTCTCCCTACAAAGATCGCGGTAAGACTGTGTGTCGAAAAACCATGTCCTTCGTTTTATTTAGATTTTGAAAAACGACGCTATGCGATCGTTGAAGCGACGCTTCCGAAGGGGTCAGTCCACTTTGCTCTATTGTCTCCAAACTAGGACGTACCGTGTCTGAAGTTGACTTGTGCGGATTAAGCTTCCGCCTGGCTGTCGCCCATAGCTCAATAGCAATCGCTGTCCACAAACTGATCAATTAGAACCGATTTGATCTGGCGTCCGTAATTGTCGCTTGATCGTGACGAAACTCCACATATCCGTCCTTGCACACATGCCGCTGCGCTGGTATAAGTTTCACATGAATCTGACCGTTGGAAACCGAGATATTTGAATGTTTGTCATTACGGTCGAATTTCCTAAGCTTTAGACGCATAGCGTGACCCTTCAGGTGCTCACCCTTAACACAAGCGAATCTCCCGTTCCTCCCGTCGGCTTGGCAAAAATCAAATATGTAATCTTACAAATTAAAACACTTAACACTTTGAATAAACACGTCTTTTTTACCGCTACATACATGAATAATAAAGATAATAAATGACGGTAAATCTGACTGTCATAACCTCGCCCCTCTCCTTCTTCCAAGGATTTCGTAAGCGTGAAAAATTCGCTCTACACAGGGACAGAATTTTTTTGTTACAAATCCTTGAACACTCTGTATATAATATTGACCAAGAAATACATGAACACCCTGTATATAAAAATTGACAAGCAAATAATTGACAAGCAAATACATGAACACCTGTATATAAAAATTGACAAGCAAATACATGAACACCCTGTATAAAAATATTTACTCTCTGCACTGCACTGACACTGTGACCTTTCAGTTACATAACACATATAATAATATCCTGAATATCAACATAATATGAAGATTATATGTACAAAACAAGAACAAGATGTGAGCATTTACGTGTCAGCTTGCATTCCTACGTCGCTCTTACTCTCGTACAGTGCTGTCCACTCTCTGCGCTTCTCATCGGAACAGTTCCACCTCTTGCAGTTCTCTATATGCTGGGGTGCTATGATCTTCCCAGACGTGCAGTCCACTAACTCCAGAATATTGGCGGCGAGCTTGCTCTTGCAGAAGTACGGACCATCGTACATGAAAAAGAGCTTCTTGATTTTCCCTTCAATTTGAGAGCTAAGTCCGTGATTTTTTACGAATGCGAGGTCTCCAGTTCGAATCTCGGCGCCGTCTCTTGCCTGTCTTTCATTGGCCTTCCTCCTGGTTTCTCTCGTCCGTTCGACGGCCATCAGGATCTTTTGTTTGACAGTTGGGTCGCGGTTGTCCTCCTTCAATCCAAAGTGACGAATTACGTCTCTCCGAGGTGTGCTGCCGAATTGTAGCTCTGCTGGTGTGAACCCAAGGGTGTCGGATTCTGTGTTGTTTAGGAGGAGTACAATCGAGGTGACGTGCTTGCTCCATTCCTGATGCTGTTTATGGCAAAATAATCTCAAGAGGCGGTTCATTTCACAGTGCATGCGTTCGACCTTGTTTGCCTGCGGCCTGTAGCTCGGGGTCCATATGGGCTTCACTGCGTATGCTTCCAAAGTGTCCCTCCAGAGGCTACTTGTGAACTGAGCTCCGCGGTCCGTGAGAATGTAGCGCGGAGTTCCGAGGTGTACAAAGTAATTTTCTGTAAGCTTACGGAGCAGCACTCTCGTCGCGGTTGACCTGACTGGATACGCAACCAGAAAACGACTGCATCCATCCATGACTGTGAATAGGTACTTCATGCCGTCCTTGCTTTTCGGGAGTGGTCCCACGCAGTCTGCGAACAACACTTCCCGCGGTTTCTCTGCCACAAACGATGTTGGGTTTTTTGCTGCTCTGACGCGGTTAGGCTTAGTTTGCATACAAATGACGCAATCGCGCACCCATTTCTTAGCGTCTTTCCGCATCCCTTTCCAATAATAGGTACTCTCGAGGTATCTCCACATTTTCCTCCCCCCGAAGTGACCTGATTTGTCATGCGCTTCCTCCAAGATTTTCTTTCTCGCTTCAGCTGGCACATATACCCTCAGGCGCTCCGGGTTGTGGACATCCGTCTTGCACAGGATCCCGTTCGCGACGACAAAATGCTCTTTCACGCGTCGCTGGCGACGTGGATCTGCGGGTTGCTGGTCTTCCAGGATACTGAAGTACTGTGCGAGCTCGGCATCTTCGTGTTGCATTTCTGTAAACCGCCCGCGGCTGAAGGTGGTCAGGTAGAGGGAATCGAACTGCATCAAATTTACGTGCACTTTTGTTAATCCTTTCCCCCCAACGTATCTTGACAGGGCATCTGGCACAACATTCTCTCGCCCTTTCACATACTCCACCTCGAACGAGTAGCGCTGAAGGCGATTGCTCCACCTCGTTAGTCTCCCACTCCAGTTTTTTGCGCGGTGCAGCCATTGGAGATTCCGGTGGTCTGTTCTCACAATAAAGTGTCCTCCGGCCAGATAAACATGAAAGGTTTCGATGGCCCACACCACGGCCAGGCACTCGAGTTCTCCGACGGTGTAATTTCTCTCTGCCCCCCGCAGGGAACGACTGGCGTACTGAATCACACGTTTCTCCCCCTCCTTTTCTTGATACAGTACTGCGCCCACGGCCGTGATCGAAGCGTCGCACTGGACATAAAAAACGTCAGAAAAATCAGCGTGGTAGAGGCGAAGCTGTTCACAGACGGCGTCCTTCAGTTTATCTAGGGCTCCTTGGTGTTGATCCGTCCACTTCCATGCCTTTCCTTGTTTCAGCAGTTCAAATAGGGGTGACGCAAGTTCGCTGAAGTTCTGTATGAAGCGCCGGTGCCACGTAAATATCCCTAGAAGGCGCTGGACTCCTTTCCTTGATGTCGGGGGCTCGAGCTTCCTTATCGTGTCAAACTTAACTGGGTCCTGCCTCACGCCTTGCGCGTCTATGATGTGGCCCAAAAATTGCACTTCCGGTTGAAAGAAAGCCGATTTCTCGAGTTTAATTGTCATTCCCGCATCTCGTAATTTAGTGAGGATCAGGTTTAGATGTTCAAAATGTTCTTCCACGTTTCTTGAAAAGCACAAGATGTCATCAACATACCACAGACAGAAATCTTTCACTTCGTCCCCGAGCACTTCCGCCATGGCGTTCGTGAAAGCTTGCACGCCGTTAGAGATTCCGAACGGAACGACGGTAAACTCGTATAAGTTATCCTCGAATCCGAAGGCTGTATAAGGCATGCTCTGTTCGCACAAGGGGACCTGCCAGAATCCAGATAACATATCGATTTTTGAGAACACGTGCTTGCCATGGAACAGTTGTAGGGTGTCCTGTAGTTTTAATGTTCTGACGCGTTCCAGCTTACACCTTGTATTTAGCGCGCGAAAATCTCCGCAAATTCTGAGGCTATTGTCAAATTTCTTCACCACGAGTAGAGGATTCAAATGTACTGAGCGTGATTTTCTTATTACGCCCCACTCCAGCATCTGCTGCAGCTGCCGACGCACTTCCGGTCGATGCGTAAACGCTATCGGGTAAGGCTTACTGACAACTGGACTTTCTCCCTCGACACGGATTTCATGCGTATACTTCCGGCACTTTCCTGGCCTTTCATCAAGAACGACGGCATTATCCCTCAAAAGACTGGCGAAAACTTGCTTTTGACTCGCCGAGAGATTCTCACATGAAGCAACTGCGGCGTGCAATCTTTCCTGTATTCCTTTGTCGCGGTCGACCTCCGAACATAAAGCGACGACGGGCTGGAACTCGCCCTCTTCTCCTGCGCATGACCTCCAGAATTCGACGTTAAACTCTTCGTCGCGGTTATTCAAGGTTACAAAGTGTCGACCGATGTTGAGCACAGACGCATACCGGCTCAGGAAATCCATTCCTAGCAGCAGGTCCACGGACAATGACTGGACCACCAGAACCTCAACCTCAACATGATGTTCATCCAGCGTTGCCTGCAGAATGGTGTGACCGAGAGGCCTCTCTCTCGCTTTGCCCGAGAAATCGATGAGTCTAAAGTCTCGTACGTGCCGAAGTTGTGGCCTGCGCACTCCCTTTGTCACGCGCCGCCAAGTTGCCTCCGAGCATAAGCTTGCCTCACTTCCCGTGTCTAGGAGCCCCATCACAATTTCATCGCCCACTCGCAGTTGTACATGTGGCGATTTCGAAGGCCAGCGGTCCTCGTGACTTTCCTCGGCTTCTTCGTCGGCGTGGATCTCCTCGTCCAGCCAAGCGGCACGAATCCTGATCGGCGTGGTCTTTGTTACATCCGGGTGGTTCGGCTCAAGCGAAGGTGGATCAGGTGTAGTCTGCCCCGCATCCGAGCCCTGACGCGAGACTTTTATTAGTTTCCCGGATGCTGGTATCCCGACGGTCCTGGCCTGGGCGAACCGCGTCTGGAATTTGGCCTGGTCTCTTCTCTCGCTGGGCTCCGTTGCGTCCTCGCTCCACGGCGTCCTGCATCTCCCCGATCTGACTCCGGGCTGACCGACCTGCTATCCGCGTGGCGCTGATAAAAGCCATCCCGGACTTGGCCGTTCTGAAAGAAGCTGTCGTTCCTCCTTGGCGACGCACGAGTCGGACCTCCACGCCGTCTCCTGCCTCGGAATGGGCGTCTTCGTTGCGGTGAAGGTGGATCTTGCAGCTGGCGGTTCCTTTCAGCCCCTGGAGCGTGGTGCTGTCCTCTCCATCCCTGCTGGACTAGATGAACGCGCGGGTGTTTATTCCGGTGCGACGAATCATCTTCCGGTCGGCGCCGCTTGCTAAACTTCTCACCCCTGGTTTTCTGCCTCTCCTCCTCGCACTGAAACAGGTTTTCCAGTGTGAGGGACATCGCGTCGGCGTCAAACACGCATGCTCCATTGAGGTGACGACGAATCTCGTGTGGAAAATGGTACACCAGAGCGGCTATTATCTCCGCCGTGGTCATTTGGGGTTGCAGAGACTTGAACTCATTGTACCGTTTCCAAAAGTACTGGGCATACGTGAGTCCTCCGCCCCTGTCGTATCGTTCGTTTCGCACCTGCATCAGCATCCTCTCGACCTGCAGGGGACGTTGAAAATAAGTGAGAAACGCTTCTTTGAACTCCTCATATGAATTGAAGTTCCCCTCGTTCCTGTCCATCCAGTTCTTGGCCCGGTCCTGCATTAAACCTTTCAGAATCAGAAGCCTATCCTCGTCTGTCAGACCTAACTCACGGGCGGTAGAATTAAATTCCTCGAGGTACGTGGAAGGAAGGATTCTGTCAGCACCCGAAAATTTTTTGAAGTGCTTCCGGTATTCGGGCGGAAACAGAGCTCTTCTGGCGGACGGTTGTAGTAACTGTAAATCCTCATCCCTCTGCTCGCGGCGCGGACTCAACCGTGGTGACGCAGTGTCTTCTCTTCGAAGGGGGCGGGGCGTTCCTGGAGCTCGCTGGTCGCTTTCCCCGTTCGAACAAGTGGCGACGTCGGCTGCCGGTGGTGACGTCAATCTGGGCTCCCGCGACGATTGTGAAGTGCCGCTGCTAGTCATGCTCAGTTGACGCACTTTCACCTCGAGGTCCTCAATCCGTTCGGAATTCCCTTCGGCTTTAACTGAAATTTCCCGCACATGTCGCCCCAGGGAGTCTATGCCACGGTCACATGTCGCTTCCAGCTGCACGCATTGTCGGGCCATCTGCTGCATACCTTCCTCCTGGTCGCGCACGCTCTGAGACAGTGTTGCCATCTGGTTCTCTTGTCGCTCGATCCGCACGTTCATTCCGGCGATCTTGGCTTCGACCCTGGATTCGCATTCCTGTACCCGCGCGACGAGTTCCTGTGTAATCGACTCACCGGAAGTACGGATGGTCTCCTGGAGGCGGTCTTCCGTCACTCGCATCTGGGTGCTGATGGCCTCTATCTTGGCTTCGAGCGAGGCTTCAATTCCGCTTCGCGTAGCCTCCATCTTGGCTTCGAGCGAGGCTTCAATTCCGCTTCGCGTAGCCTCCATCTTGGCTTCGAGCGAGGCTTCAATTCCGCTTCGCGTAGCCTCCATCTTGGCTTCCATCCGCAGTAGCATCTCGATGATCTGTTGGGAGTTGGTACCACTGAGGCTAGCTGCTTCGTTGACCCGTTCTGCACCTCCCGGAGAAACCTGTTGCGCGCTGGTCTCATTGGCTTGCCCCCCGCTGTTCGGTAGACTGGTTTCTTCTCGCGGACTTAACGGGACATCGCACCGGGGGCAAACGAGGCTAGCTGTGCCGACATTTTCACTTTCTGGGAACTCCTCGCTGCAGACATCGCAAATCACCCTTACGTCACTCACGTTTAAGTTCTCGATGCGGCGGTTGCGCAATTTCATGAAATCAAATATTCAACCCTCGGTCGATTCTCAATGCTCGCTGACAAGCGTAAACGTGAGCGCTCACAATATATACCAATATTTATATTTAAACAATTCACAAACGAAAAAAGATAAGGGCGGTCGATTCCCCTTTTGCCAGAACTCAACTTAACGCCTAATGCCATATGCCAAACAAAAATTTTAAAATGCCTAACGCCTTAAGTAGCTGCCCTACTACCTTGACAAAAATAAACGCCTAATGTCTAAATTACCACCTCACGTCGAAATAAAACAATAAAATCTCACAATGAAACACAGTTACATGACACCAAAATACGCCTGACGTAGCCCTTACAAAAACGACATATGCACCTGCACTGAGGGTGCTTTCGATTTAAAATATACCGGTCCCTGTGTTCGCGGCGCCAAAAATGTATGAACACCTGCACTGATGATGCTTTCGATTTAAAAAAAACCGGTCCCCTGTTCGCGGCGCCAAAAATGTATGATTGAATGAAACACCCTCCCTTGCCCGGGAAAACAAATGCTACCACTACCTAAATAGAGGCGGCAAAATCTCCCTCGGACAAGCGAAATAGCGTTACGGTCCAGGTTAAGTTCGTGTGTAGGAACCGGTGACCAACAGTGCATAGTAATAAGCCATATCGATTAAAAACCAAGACATATGTACTTTCAAATTACTACCTCTTTACCTGTAGCCGGGAAGCGGCTAGCTGCATACCTGAAAATCACGGGTAGCGACATGCATACGAAAATGATATAGCCCAAAATTAACATGAAACTAAAAAGTATATTCTATTCATAACCAACAAAAATGGAATTATTACAGGTCCCCACACTTGCACTCTCACATTCTCTCTCAGATTCAATCCTCATGGGGTCATCGACACAAGAAATTATACATGACATGTACAGGTTTTATGACGACAAGCCCTAATTATTGCATTCTCAATTAATTTTATCTTACTTTTTGTCTAATCAGGTCATTTGTGATTTTGCTCCAGTGCTACTTAAATCCTAGCCAGCCCTTACTTAAGTTCACCTTTTGTTTTTAAAAAAGAAACTAGTCGGCGCGGTGACCATACATTACTTGACCAGTATAAACAAAGGCGTCTCAACGGCAATTACATTCACGTGGGCGGACGTTTTCCTTTTACAAGACCTCACGTGGTTCCATACATAACAAATAACCTCCGTTGAGTGACGCAAACATATACTCTCTAGCAGGCGGGACTTAAACACTTCGCCGCGACGAGCAATTCACATTACCAGGCAAATACTTTAACAAATAATCACATATGCGACCGGACATAGCTAGCAGCGACACAGCGCTGACACATAAAAATGAACAAACCTCAAGTAGAATATGCAATTAAGCGGGCGGCGCTTTACTCTAATAGTACGCACTTTAAACAAATACAAAGGAGCACAAACAACAATGAATTTAAGATCATAAAAAAATATCACAAGGAATAAGAAGAATTGACCTGAGACGAATAGATTACAAATGACAAGCGCGACGGGAGTTCGATATAAAATTTCGAGTTGAGTGGGCGTTTTCAAAATGTCGACGAATTTCAAGGGCGTTCTCTAAATCAATCGGGCCGTCACGTGTTAAGGTTCACACAGATGAATACTTTACCATCTCTCAGCTTCCGGGGTGCATCCAGGCGTCTTTATGGGCGATTGAAACACATAGTATCCACGCGAAAGGTTCCTTTGGTCGCGACGATGAAGATGCGAGAAGGATTCAAACACCTAGTTTCCCGGCTCCTCTTCCTCTCGGGATCGGTGGATCTCCGTGGTATGGCGCGGTTCGGACGTCGCATCTGAGCGGTCGTTGTAGGCGTCGTCGGGGCGTCAACATCTCTCTCTACGTCTCTCTGTCGCGGCTGGTAGGCGTCGTCGGCGTCGTCGGGGCGTCAACTTGGCGGATGGTAGGCGTCGTCGGCGTCGTCGGGGCGTCAACATCTCTCTCTACGTCTCTCTGTCGCGGCTGGTAGGCGTCGTCGGGACGTCAACGTCGCGGATGGTAGGCATCGTCGGCGTATCAATAGGGCGGCGTTCGACGTTCTCTCTCTCTCCATGGCGGCGGATAGGCATCGTCGGCGTAGCTTCTTCTGACATCAGGCGAATCGACGTAACGCCCTCATCTCTCTTCTCCCTCTAGCCCGCCATAGTTTCCGGTGTTCCTCGTTTCTCAAAAATTATAAATGGCGTAAGGTAATCACGGAAACAGTTTCACTTCAACTTCCCCCAGCGGTTGAGGTAGGCGCACTCGTGTAGACTTACTGCCTATCACACACACTGGTGTTCGCACAACACGACAAAGTCCACTGTACACGAAAGGTAGCACGGAGCTGCTCTCATTCCAAGAAACGCGGCAAAACTGTATATGGAGAGGTAGCGCGGAGCTGCTCTCCCTACAAAGATCGCGGTAAGACTGTATATGGAGAGGTAGCGCGGAGCTGCTCTCCCTACAAAGATCGCGGTAAGACTGTGTGTCGAAAAACCATGTCCTTCGTTTTATTTAGATTTTGAAAAACGACGCTATGCGATCGTTGAAGCGACGCTTCCGAAGGGGTCAGTCCACTTTGCTCTATTGTCTCCAAACTAGGACGTACCGTGTCTGAAGTTGACTTGTGCGGATTAAGCTTCCGCCTGGCTGTCGCCCATAGCTCAATAGCAATCGCTGTCCACAAACTGATCAATTAGAACCGATTTGATCTGGCGTCCGTAATTGTCGCTTGATCGTGACGAAACTCCACATATCCGTCCTTGCACACATGCCGCTGCGCTGGTATAAGTTTCACATGAATCTGACCGTTGGAAACCGAGATATTTGAATGTTTGTCATTACGGTCGAATTTCCTAAGCTTTAGACGCATAGCGTGACCCTTCAGGTGCTCACCCTTAACACAAGCGAATCTCCCGTTCCTCCCGTCGGCTTGGCAAAAATCAAATATGTAATCTTACAAATTAAAACACTTAACACTTTGAATAAACACGTCTTTTTTACCGCTACATACATGAATAATAAAGATAATAAATGACGGTAAATCTGACTGTCATAATTTGACTCAAGTAAACAAGGTAATGAAGTGACGTAAACCTGAACACATCTATAGTAATAATTATAAAATAATATTGAATGACTACGGGCACACTGAAAGGGGCAATGGGGTGAAACCCCTTTCTGTGGACTTCACTTGGGTGAAAATTAGGGCGATATAATGACTTAGTTTTCCAATTCATGGACGAATTCCCCTTGATGAACTGTTCTGAATGTAAATCCAAGTTTCTATTTTCGTTATTATATTGCATTACCATCCATTAAGGGATTCCAGAATATTATAAGAAAGATTTGACGTTGAATTATTGCTGATATTATGTAGAATTACGAGGAAACATCTGCAAAAACCTGTCAAGTTACCGCAACGTCCGAGCCTGTTTCAATAAGAATTACCGACAGGCGATGCTGCAACTTCAACATACCGCGAGCTTGACATACCTGTCTTAAGACACTTAAGACCCAGCCCAGTAAATTGGCATGTGCACAAGAACACAGGAAATCAGAACTCACAACCTCATCCAGTGAATATTTATGTCTTGAGATGGCAACACTCGATCACACACTGCTACTAAATCAGACGAGAAGTAACATTAACGTTAAAAGATAAGATGATTGATTCTCTAATTGCAGAACATTGTATCGGCCTTGCAATGAGAACACGGCACTCATTAAAGAATGCTCTCTAATGAAACGATGATTAAGCAATACCTCTCTACATTATTTCTCGTGATTAACAAAAAAACATCGATGGGTAAGGTGATATCTTAATCGCACCTTGTTTTTTCATTACGCTTTTTCCCCCTCCCGTTGGTAAATATAATTAGCATAACCAGTCCCAAGTTTATTAATGGAGTGGTTTAAGGCTTAAGGTACAGATGGACGGGAGATTTCCAGTGTCATTGAAGCAAAACGCACACTCCCAGTTACGTAAAATGAGAGGGCGGTACTTGAAATGCTGACAGCACGAAATAGAGCACGTGGGCAGTGGGTGAATTCTTTGCCTTCTAAGATCTCCAACTCCTCCAAAAACGATTTCTCCAGATAAGCTGAAGGAGGACGATGAGATACGTGGGAGATGCGTCCTGTGTTGCTGTAAGGTCAGCATCAGTTGCAGAACTATTCTTCATCCGCTGCACGAACGAAGTTCATGTAAAGAGAACCGCGTAACTTATGAGAGAAATAGTTTCTTTCCTATTTGTCAGTTCTGGCGTTACTTCGCTCATGAATATATTGGATGTAGCTGCACAACTCTTAAAGATCCCACAACTTCAATACAACATATGAACTATGTTCCAAAGCGCAAGACTTCTGCACAGATGAAATTCGAACAAGCAATAAGATTTCTCAGAAGCCACGTATATTTGTTTGCATTGACTTTGTACTTACGATTGACAGAGAATAGTAAGTAGGCTTCCACTTCATACAAGAAGTAATATAATGTATTTCTTCAATTTCAATTTGTGTTTTTTCTTACTCTGTCACTTTTGGTTTGTTTGTTTGATTGATTGATTTGCTTTATTTTACTTCGCTTTTTTTTGTGCCACTTTTGGCTAATTTGCGAAGATGGAGATGAGTAATGATATGATGAATGGACACTCACAAACATCCATGTCCAGGCCGGAATTCGAACCCGGGAAATCTGGTTTCGTAGCGCGATTTGCTAACCATCACGAAGTTCGGCAACATTTCCGCTCAAATAACTTTTCTAACCTTTTAAAAAAAACATTATTTTTGTGTACTCCTTTTCTAGCCCTTCTAGAATCTTGACACAAATATGTGTTCCCTAAACATACGTATATCGAAAGTGTGAGACCCCTCAAAGCGCGAGGCCCTGGACGGTTGTATAATTCAGGATGCGAAATCACTGAAAACTGATGAGGGGACTAATATATTACTTTATAATTTAAACACTAACTAACTAACTCTCTAGCCTTCTTGAACCCGAAGGTTCATGGCTGCAGCAACACAGGCCTTCCATCTGTCCCTTTTCTGAGCAAGATCTATATACTCTTTTCCATCCCTACCGATTTCCTTTAGGTCCATCTCAACATCATTCCTCCATCTTCGTCTTGGTCTTCCTACTGGTCTCTTACCACCAGGTTTCCCAACAAGAATCCTATAAACTCTTCTTTCTTCTCCCATTCGTGCCACATGGCCTGCCCACCTAAGTCTTCTTGATTTAATCATTCTAATAATATCTGGACAGGAATACAAATTATGTACTTCTAAATTATGTAACCTTATCCACTCACCTGTCTCCTCATCCCTTTTAGGTCCAAATATTTTCCTAAGGATGTTATTTTCAAATACTCTCAATTTATGTTCCAATTTCAATGTAAGGGACCAAGTTTCGCATCCATATATTAGTACAGGCAAAATTACTGTTTCGTATATTTTAAGTTTTAGTTTCTTAGATATTAAACGATAAGACAAAAGTTTATGAAGAGAAATGTAAGATGCATTTCCTGAATTAAGCCTACTTTTTATTTTCTCTTTAATTTAAACACACACATACAAATTTCTACACATACATATTTATAATGTTACAAACAAAAGTAAACAATTAAATATTAAATATAAATATATGTAAAGGAAGAATTCATTTGTTCATTTTATATATCAGATATTTATAAAATAGCTAAATAATTCCTTTACAAACATTAAAAATGTCAACAGATTTCAAGATAGTTGAAATGGCTTTATCATGCGTAAGGTTTGTATTTTTATTTATGTAAATCAATTAATTATATTTCATACTTACATTTGTTTTGCATTCTTATTTTACTTTTATTGTGCATACATTGTTATTGGTGCAGATGTGATAATGGTGTCTTGAAAGATATATAAACAACACTGACATCATCTATCCTTCTTTGTGTATGCTTTCGGTATTATTCTTAGTAAAATATATATCTGAAGTCAAAACAAATTGCTTATCTTTGATGTTGGCAAAAAGTCTCTTTTCCCCGAAAATTTTTGGTAGGGAAAATTTTTAGGACAATATTGTCGGTAGGGGGAATTCCCCCTGTTCCCCCAGGATTTCGCACCCGGGCGTAGTTATTTCCTGAAGTATGGTCATCACGCAGTAGAATAGCAACCTTCCGATAAGCTAGCTACCTTCATCCCGTGTATTGATGTCTCCCGCTCAGCCAGTCCATGGTGGAGGTTGGGGTGCAACGCCGCTAGGTGGTAGCTCGAGCTGGCTTCCCCGCGTTCATCCCCCTAGGGCCCTCCCAACAGGTTCCCCTGACTTCCTGCAGGGGGCAGGCACAAGCAGACAAGATCGCTGCAGTTTATGCTGGAGCAACGCCGTGATAATTTCCAGCTTCTCATAAACTTAATGTTTCACGTGTAGGTAAAGTTCCCCGTGCCATGGGACCAACACATTCTCGATCTCGTTTTTTTAAATTTTATTTATGTATTTATTTAAAGGTGATGTGATCAGCACCACGCTCAGGCCGCTTTTACCCTCCAGCGTTGTCCTCAGCACCAATTTATTTGAGGCTGGGTTAACCGCAGAGCCGCTTTATGCAGGGACAAGGCCGGTAAAATTCCAACCGTAGATCACATGTTGCGGGATTCGAACCCGGGTCTTTAGCGTGGAAGTCAGACGGCCTACTGATTAGATAACCGCGGCTCCATTTACAACAGTTATTATATAGGTTGAAACAGCGTGCTATGACGCCAGGTATCCAGTGTTCGAATCTCCCTGGACATGGGTGTTCTTTGTGAGTGTCCCTTCATTAATTTCGAAATATCATTAATCATCCTCATCTTCGCGATTAGCTAAAAGTGGCAGAAAAGCGAAGTAAAATAAACGAAATCAATCACTGTACACAGAAAAAACTGGTTTGTTTGGAATTACCAAAAAAGTTTGGTTGAGCTGTTTGGTTATGCTTTTTGTTTCCGATAACCAAATGTTGCTTGTAATTACTGAATAATTTTGTTTAAGAATACCAAAAAATTTGGTCAGACAAAATATGGTACTCGAAACAAAATGATACATATGTAAGTAAAGAGAAACAAAACGTTTGGTTAAATTTACTATATGTGCGTGAGCGTGCTTCCGAATTTGAAATAACGATTGTCCAGTTTCGTCGAGTGTAGTATGAAAGTCCCTTATCGAAAATTGAAACTCATGTAGATAGATAATTACTCGAAGCGAGTCTTTATGTTGCTGTTTAAGCTAATATTCTGAAAAAAAGCTCAGAATATACTTACTTTATACTGAGTTTCCTACACCAGGCGCTAGATGGTTCTGTCAAAATGTGTACAAAAAACATAAGTTTTTGTACAACAAATAATGGGACGTTTCATTGTAATCATAGTGAAAAATTGTGCTTTAACATTCTTCGAAAGATATGTGAACATTAAAGTTACAAATTAAAGAAGAAAATGTACTGCAGTGAATAAAATTGAATCTCCCACGAGCAACCTTTTGATTCTGGACTATATAAGTAGAAGGTAAGTGTGGCGAGAACATCAAGGTATAGGTAATCGTAAGTCGGTCTCTCTTGTGTCACGCATCGTGGGCCAATTATTCCAGGTGGAAGCCGTAAGTCTGGAACGGACAAACGGTACCAATTGTGCCTATACGGTGGTTAGGTGATTGCGAGGAACCTTTTTGGTTGAACACGTTGAGTGGAGCAGACATACGACTTGCACTATTTTTTGAAACTGTTTTCCCTTACTACCTTCATCCTTCCTCTTCTTTTGTCTTGGGCTCTACAATTAGTTTGGAATTTGGATTCGCTTCTTTGGATTGAGTTGTCAGTTGGTTTGAGTTTGTGCCTCTTTTCCCATAGGATTTGCGTTTGTTCTATTGGATCATATAAACAACTCACGGTTGTGGTCTTCTGATATGCATCATGGTCTTCCTGCAACGCTGCTACGACAGCGAGAAGGGGTGAAAACCTTCACCGGAGGTACTAAACGGACGGACGGTCCAAACTCCGAGACGATGCTCGATTCACGAAGTACCAATGATCCAATGCAAACGTCCAGCTATTCCACAAAACACCGACGTCGCAATTCCTATGAAGGATTACCTCAACGTCAACGATCTAGATCACCAATTAAACGAGATACAGAAAATACAGCTCATGCAACCCAACTAAAATCCAAACAACAGGATAACAGCTTATACAACTTTCTGCTCACCAATTACGACACCAAATTCAATACAGCAAAACATGTGTTCCAACAAACATCTAAGTATGTACCAAGGGCACAAATTGCACAAATACTGTTCACCCGTAATGGCATCATATTGAAATCACCAGATCCAGACTTTGCAAAACTAATTAGAAACAAAGCTTCTTTTGAAATTTATGGAGCCAAAGCAAACATCCAAACACTGAATGCTTCCACTCAAAAACAACCACCACCACCACATAAATCCCCACTACTATCAGTAGTCATCAGGGGTGTAGAACCTGTCTTAACAGACGAGGAGATCTTTGAGGAACTGGAATGCGAAGGTGTACAAATCCGCAAATGTATCCGTATTCGCAATAACAACGGACCCACATACATGGTGCGGGTCCTAACAGACTCACAAAATGCTGTAGACACACTACTACACAGTGGAGCATACATATACAGACGCAGGTACAAAGTTGAACCATCCCGTTCTCAACAACCTCTTCCATTGCGGTGCGAAAAATGCCAACAGTATAACAAGCACACTACCGCTGCATGTCCAAACCGAGATAAATGCGGATACTGTTCAGGACCCCATTCAACCAAAGAATGTCAAAACCAAACTGCTCCACCAAAATGTGTCACATGTACGGAAAACCATCCTACATACAGCTACAAATGCAAAGCCAAGCCTGAAGCAATACCTGAACACCCTGACCTAACAGTCCCCCTGCGCACCAATGACACTGCTACGGAACCTGACAACTCACTACGACATCCTGTAACAGTGGAAGATCTAATACGTTTCTTCACACTGACTCTCCAAAATGTGCACCCATTTTTAAGAACGCACATATTAACCCAAGTAACGGCATCGGCAAAAAACATTTTCAACTTGCAACTCCATGCAACATACTCTGGTCCTCACGTGCATTTCCACATATCCCACTTGGAAACTGCGGTTTAAGGTTTTGAATATGGCAGTACGGAATATGTATAATTTTCTATTTTTAAATATCCGATCCGTTTCTAAACGAAAAGCTTTATTGCAACACCTGCTCTTGGAAGAATCAGTTCACTGCTTTGCGCTAAACGAAACCTATCTTGCTCCTAAAATGATCTGTCATATTCCACCATACAACATCTTACGCCACGATGGTCCGCCGGGCTTAAGAGTAAACGGCGGCACAGCAATTGGAGTAGATAGAAAATTACCATATCGAACAGTTGCCTTCCCACCACACTTCCACTTGCCAGAACATACTGCTAGTACAATCTACTTTCCATCCCGGGTCGTTACATTTGCTACCATCTATGTAAGACCAGGGGAGACTATTCCATACCAATTCTTTCAACATATCCAAACCCTTAGCAAACATTATATCATAGCAGCGGACATCAATTATCATAGTCGAACCATGCAAGACAAAACAAACTTTTTACAATTTCTGGACCAAAACACTACAGCAGAATTCCATGTACTGCCCAGAGCCACACGTCCCATAAGTAACACTACCCCTGACGTTGTTATAACATCAACATCTCTAAGTGCCTGCTTGAACATATCTGTGCTGGATTCCATCGGCAGTGACCATGACCCAGTGAAAATTACCTTAAATCTTGGTAACCGCAATACGAGCAGTACAATACAACCTCGAAAAATCTGGTGTTACAACAAAGCGAACTGGGAGGCATATAGTGAAAAGCTACAGAATGCTTTTTCTCACCCGCATCCAGAACCAAACAATTCAGAGGAACTCGATACGGCGGTGGAACATCTTACTGCTCAGATTACCAGTGCGGCAACCACTAACATACCTACGACCACTCTCAATAGTTACAAACCAAAGCTACCTCCGCAATATCTTCACCTAATCACAGCATCACGACGAGCATACAGGGACTATCTCCAGACCAGAAATCCTGAATCCCTTAACTTACACCGTCAATGGCTGCGTACAGTTCATAACTATATAAAAGCTTATAAACAACGTCGATGGATTGAAACGTGCAACCAATTGAGTGACGAAAGCCATCCCACAAAATACTGGAAACGTTTCAAGGTGCTCACTGGACAATCCAGTAGTACTCCTTATCCGATAACAATCAAGGACGCAGCTCTAAACACAGACACTGAAAAAGCTTATGCCTTCGCAAATGCCTTGCAAGACACTTTCACTCCGACACCGCAACTAGCTCCAAATCTCCGCCTCCAGACCAAAATTGACAGAGTCACAAACCCCAATAACAGGCAACTGCAACCCAGTAATACGCACACTATTGATCCTACAAATGCTCTAACTGTTCCTATCACAACAGACGATATTATCAATACTGTGCGTCGGAAGAGAAACACTGCTCCCGGATTGGACAATATCACATACGTATTGATTAAACAGGCCCCGCTTGCATTGCTGTCCTTTCTGGCCATTATCTACAATTTTATCCTCCGCACAGGACACTACCCGACAGACTGGAAGATTTCAAAGGTTCTAATGTTCCCAAAACCAAACAAAGATAGTACCAACCCAACAAACTATCGACCTATTCAGCTCACATCAACCTTTAGCAAAATATTCGAACGCATCATTGTTCGACGCATACACATGCACTTACAAGCACACAGTTTACTTCCGTCGCACCAAGCAGGCTTTAGACCTCAACACAGTGTCCTTGATAATTTATTAAAACTAACCACTCGCATCACAAATCATTTCAACACATCCAAACCATCCTGCCTAGTACTATTCGACCTGGAGAAAGCATTTGACAAAGTATGGCATACTGGGCTCATCTACAAGCTCCATAAATTCCACCTACCGCTTTCCTATGTCAGATTAGTACACAGCTTCCTAACAAATAGGGTCGCCTATGTCACTGTAAATGGAGCAATGTCATACCCCATTTTCCCTTACTCTGGCGTTCCACAGGGTGCTGCTTTATCACCATTACTCTACATACTATACGTTGCCGATATGCCAAAACCCCCACAAGTTTCTATCTACCAATTCGCTGACGACACCGCATTTCTCGCCTGTTGTTCAACCATCCAAGCTATAAACAAAACTCTCCAACCAGCTATAAACTCCTTCCAAAGATGGTGTGACACATGGCGTCTCACAATTAATGCTCTCAAAACACAAGCATTGGTGTTTCTGCAGACAGGCTGTCGCTCGAAGATCCAAAGGAACCCAACATTATTAAACATCAAAATACGGGGAACTCCAATTCTGCCTGCCACCACTGCAAAATATCTGGGAGTCATATTTGACTCCAAGCTAACCTGGAAACCTCAATTGCTCAACATCGTCCAAAAAGCTACAAATCGTCTGAGCTTGCTCAAACGGCTAATTGGAACATCCTGGGGACTCAACTCCCAGGTTGTCCTACATACCTACAAGGCTTTCCTTCGACCAGCAATTACTTACGGCCACACTGCATGGATATCAGCCCCAGACTCATTCTATCACAAACTACAAGTTCTGGAAAGACATGCTCTTCGTTTGGCCTTCAGAGTAGTCCTACCAAGTCCTACACGACTACTGTACGAGCGAATAACCTTTCCCGAAATCACAACCCACATCGAAGCCATCCGTCACAAATATATAACTGGTCGAATGAACTCGCACCATCCACAACTTCTTAGCACAATGTACGAAGATGCTCTACACGACTGCCTTCCCACATACCACTGCACACCATTACAGCATCTCTTAACCATGTACACCTTCCTGATAGATCCACAGCATCCTGACTACCAGCTGTATAATATCCATCATCCTCCGGAACTACGGCACGTGATATATCCAACACATGCCGCACCATAGCAAATTATTACTTTCCTAACTGAAGTAATTTTCCCACTACTGCATAAATAAGATCTAAGTGAACTACCCTCAGAATAAGTAAATATGTACCACTTCATTACTGAAAACACTTAGACCATCACCTTGCAAGGGAAAACATTTATGGAAACAATTCACTTACCAAAGAGAAGGTGTACCCTTCTAAATGGAAAACGAGGACAAAAAAAAAAAAAAAAAAAAAAAAAAAAAAGTGGCGAGAAACAAACATGCTCGAAAATCGGTTTACCTGAACTTTCTATTCTGAATGTGTATTTTGAGATCAGTTAGTTTCAAACTATCCACCCTAGCTAAAATTAGCCAGATTATAACAAGTCGTTTGGTAATTTTAACTAAATTATTTGGTTTTTCTAAACAAATGGGCTTCATTTTGTTAGATTTACCAAAATAATATTTGGTTTTGGTAACCAAAAAATTGTTTACGACAAACAAATAGAACTTGACCAAATCTTTTGGTAATGGTGAACAATTGTTTGGTTGATGCCTATTTAAACAAACGTTTTGTTCACCACTACCATTTTTTTGGTTAATCCAAACAAACATTTTTCTCTGTGTAATAGTCATTTTTAGATATCAAGGAAATTTCTTATTTCTGTTCATGATGCTTTCATGATTATCCATTTTTTGTCTTTTATATTTCTCATGTCATATTTTTTAATAATTTTATTTATATTCTATTCCTAATATATGTGAAGCACCGATAAAATTCCATTTCTCGTGCCTAGAAGTATATGTTGTGTGTAAGCTGATATTTTCTTTCAACCCTAAAATGTTTGTACTGTAAATTTATTGAAGTTCTTTTCAATCTTTTACAAAAATGTCTGAGTGTGTTTAACCTATTTGCGAAATATCCGGCAGTTCTGACAAGGTGCATATTAAAGAAAAAAAAAATTGTACATTCATCGTCAGTTTTTCATCCATATTTTATGATTGTGTTCGGTAAATGCTCGTTTAAAAGAACACAAAATTGAATAACCAAGAAAAGAAAATTTGTAATTTCCAAATATTTTAAAGAATATTGAAAAATTCTATTTTTTAAAAAGAAAACTATGCTTTCGCCTCTATACAATTTGCTATTTTAAAAAAGTGCTCATTCAACTGACTACCCTTGAAAAGTCACAAGATCGTTTCACTAAGTATTGCACGTAGCATGTCTTTAGAAAAAGCGCCTCTTGAGGAGCTGACTGAAGAAGAAGTTGAATAAAAAAAGAACATAGTAAAAAGTGAGTGTGAAATCGGTAAATTAATATCACGACATTGTTCTGAAAGAGCCCATTAGGTGATGAGGACAAATTACTACTATGTTTGTGAGAACACTTGTCCGTAGATTTACGTAAAAGTATGGTTCACCAAAGTCCCTCAGAAGCAGAAAGTAAGGAATGTATTATACAGTACCACATCTCACAAAAAACTTCTGGAATAACGTAACTAACCCAATATTTTTCAAGCACTAAAGCAAATTGAAAAGATCCATTCTAAGGAAATAGCCTACAGTGCATATTCTGAAACGTGCACGTTGCCATCCAACCTAACCTTCTCCCATCTACGTGAAAGGCATAAAATCTTGGAACTCATTCGACGCATGGATGAAATATACATGATCCGGAGCGGTACCGCTGGGAAATCGAGAGCAAAGATGTGTTAGCTACTTCATAACACTTAGTCACAGACATGACCATTCCAGCTTAAATCTAGATGCTGTATGCCATATATTTTAATACTGGTGCACAGTAAAAGCGACTTTGGGTCTTGTCAAATTTCCTATGTACTGGGTAACTGGTAACAACCATAGAAAATGAAATCAAAGCCTGAATTCCGCACACCGGTGACTTGATGGAGCTTGTACTGTGCTTGTGTTAAAATTCTAACGCGAATGTGTTCTTCCATGTGGTGTTGTAATTGGTACCCGGTTGTCTTCTTCTGTACCCTTTGCCTATTATTTGTTGCTGATTAGTCAATACGACCCATATACACATACGCACACACACACACACACATATAGTATATATATATAGCGTAAGTTAAAATGATGTTCCCGATTTCAGCGTGTATTTATTTCCTTGTAATGATACCTAAATGACTAAGAATACACACACAGACTGAAAAACTCAAAAAGTTTTTCCTGGCTTGTTATAAACGTTCTATGTGCGATCCACGTGTTACACGACACTCATCTAGTCTATAATCAAGTTCCTGCCACACTCTTCCTAGCATGTGAGGGTCCACGTCAAGACTTAATGAAATGGCCACCACAATCCCCAGATCTCACCCCATGTGATTTTCTCCTATGGGGTTTCATCAAGGATGGAGTTCTTGTGCCAACACTTGCTACAACATTGATGGAATTGCGTGAGCGCATCACTGCAGCAATAGCCGAAAGAAGAGTGTGGCAGGAACTTGATTATAGACTAGATGTGTATCGTGTAACACGTGGATCGCACTTATAACATTTATAATATGCCAGGAAAAACTTTTTGAGTTTTTCAATCTGTGCGTGTAATCTCAGTCAGTTACGTATCATTACAAGGAAATAAATAGACACTGAAATCGGGAACATCATTTTTTTACTTACGCTTATATATGTTAATGTGTGTGTGACTGTGTCTATACAATTATTTCTGTGTAAATTAAGTTATTTTTTTCCATATAAAGAACAATAATTCTTTCAATCTGCGACTATCAGTGCCATCTTAGAGTGTAATTTTTAAAATAGCTTAAAACAGTATACATAAAAAGTTATGAATAACTAAGAAGAACAGTTCTTGGTAACCTAAAATTTGTTTAAATAGGCACCAAACAAATAATTGTTTACCCGAAATAAATTCCTTGATAACTGCGCAATTTGTTTAGAAATACCAAAACAATGTTCAAAATTACCATTTTTATGATTAACAGAAAACTTAACCAACTGTGTTTTGGTAATTCACATAGTAAAAGAGCAACAATGTTTCAAAACAGGATTGATTCATTACTACAGAATCACAACAAATTGTAGTGTAAATTTAATTCAGAAAATCTCATAATCTTCAGTTGTGTATAATACTTAAATTTTTGTTTGATTTTTAAGTTTTCTAGTTTTAACCTTTTGTATTCCAACAGACATACCCATCTATCTCTTATTGATTCTCGTTTATTTCTTTCCTCAAACCAGAAGTGAAAATCAGCAACCAAAGACAAAGCTGCCATTTCTGCCTTTCATCATTAGTTTTTTATGCATGACGTCATATTTTTGCAAAAAATTGCGAGGGCGTACTGAGCGAGGTCATTGACGCAGGGATTGAAGACAACTTGTTGCACGACTTTTTCCATCGTTCCCTCCTCCCTCCCTTTCCTACCTGGAAATAGTCATATGAAAGTAAATCCGCGTTCTCAAGTTTCAACTCGTGTTTAACAGGCATGTTTGTAATTGCAAAGACGTCATATCAATTACGACAAAACAGTTGCGAACTACCTAACAGACTAAAAAACATCTATAACCTGAACTGGCGTTATCATGTTTTAGCAAAGTAAAAAAAAAACAAGACATTTGCTGAAATAATGTAGTATAATTTCAGAACCTGCATCCTTAATAATCTAGTGATATGTAGAATAGTTATTTTAAACATTCAGTTTTTCAACTCTTTTGAACTTTAAGATATAAATTTTACCTAATCATCATTCATCCTCATCGCCGTGACTAGCCAAACGTTGAAAGTTATGCACATGGGCGTAACTTGGGACTTAACTTTTGGGGGGCAGAGTTGAAAAGTTTTTCATCCCATAAAAATTGTGTCCAGGATTAGTTGATAAATAACTGTTACATTTGTGAAATCAGAAATATTATATATATTACTTAGTTCCTCAGGTCTCAGGATGTTAACAAAAGTATCCTTAACTTGTAAATTTTAAGAAACATAATTTTGGGGGGAAGGGCAAGTGACCCCATTTCCCCCACCAAATTACGCCTATGGTTATGCATAATAAACGAAGTATAGACATACATTTTCCTCGGAACACAAACTAGAATCGAAATTATTTCGTATTTTACTTGCTTAACTTTCCATATCTTCCTCTTTTGACTAATAAAAACAAAGGGAATTAATGATGATTAGATTTTAATGAGAAGGCATTATCGATACACGTGTATATCAAATCCACTTACCTTAGGACAGAGCACGTCTTTCATATGTAAATTTGGAGTACATAATTATTCAGACGGTTCCTGCAAATAAAAAAAACACATGGCTTTAGAAAACACAAATTTTTCCATTCGTGATGAAATTGAACATCTTATTATTTATTCGATAAGACATAATTATATACAAGATTAGTTTGTAAATGTATAATCTCTTCTCACGGATGCTGTTGGTAGGAACTTCTAAGGTTGCTTGTAAAATGTATTAACAGCCTTCAGAGAAGGAGTTACAGTATAGCCTTAAGACTCATCTCCCTTTCATTAAATAAATCTTGTATTAACATTCATACACAACTACATTACCTTATATTTCCCCCTTTTTTCAATAAGAATACAATCCCTAACTTTTGTACGGATGTATATAAACTAGAGCAGGCTGATCTTATCTTCTTTGGTTACACCGTCGGTCCGTAGCGTAAGGAACATTTTATTTTACGGCGGAAAAATAAGTGCCAGTAGCAACCATGACTCTGTACTGGACCGTTGCAGTTATCCTGTATATGTGCAACCGTCCAGTACAGAGTCATGGTTGCCACTGGCATTATTTTTTCTGTCGTAAAAACACAAAATTTTGTGGTTGTTTTACGGAGGCCCCAACGTAAAACTAAGCTTAGCTACTGCTCATGCGCACAGATTGTGGTTGAAGCTTTCGTTTTCATCCGAGGAACCAGTTGGGTTAAATGACTTGTCTTCACCTTATTTCCAGCACGGAACATGAGCTTGCCGAAGATGATGAAGGAAGAGAGAATAAAAAAGGAACAAAAGGCTGTCAAATTTCTTCTCTGGGGGGGATAACAATCTGGGTCTGGGAGATTGACCCCGAGCGGATGTTGTGGAGGATGCAGGAGGCAGCGCCCGGAGCCAACCGGCCGATAGGTCCAATAACACGTCCCTGTCTGGAACACATTCCCACGGTCAAAGCCACCGTTATGTCATCAAGCAGCCCGCCGCTGTTACCGACAGCAGAGGTTTTCGCTCAGAATTGTGTCATTTGTATAATTATGATTAACGCCAAGGCAGGAAGGATTCGGCAATACTCAACACTAGCGTGTATCAATTACCTTGGAACCGGTTTGGCGCCGGCAGTTCTTTGACCATCGTTTGGATGCGCATTCATAAATAATTACAAGTGCGTTTGCACCAATAACGTGTGCTTGCCGAGATTTCGTTTACTAACAGCTGTCTGGCTTCCAAAACTGATCATCAGGGTTGTTGAAGGTCCAGGAATTTTAAATAAATTCAATTCCGGTCCAGGTGAGAAAATCAGCAAACGTAAATGGGTTCTGGATAGAAAATAACTTTTTTATCTGTAAAGTATTTCAATTCGGTCCAGGAACCGTTTTTTCCGGATGAATTTAAATACGGTCCAGGAACCTTTTTTCAATGTAACAATATGCAACTGGGACCGAATTTAAATTTTGCGAGAACAAAGGTTCCGGTCCTCCAGTGGAACCCAATAGAACCCATTAGAATTTATGGTTTCGTGGAACTTTAACAACCCTGCTGATAATTTCTTAAGGATCGAATTTGCAATTCCTGCAAAAACGTGTGAAGTCTGCCCTCAAACACACACTGAACCGTGCATACGCCATGCTAGGAAATCTTTGCAAGAAATATTGCTTTTAGAAAGTCGTGGACTGCAACGAGAAACTATAGTTAAATTTCTTGCACACGTGCACGCCTCGACTGAAGAGGACATCAAAGGTACCGCATTATTATGTTGTTCCGCCTAGCCTTCCGCCTACAATACATGCCATTACATATATCAATGTGACTCCAGTGAATGCCTGGTATGTGGGGAAAGTACCCAATGCCTTTTGGTCAGCCCACTTTTGCAACAAGTAGCAGCTTGATGAAACTCCTTTTTACTCAGGCTTACGACGAAAACGTTAATTCCTGGCATACCTGACAGTATCTTTGAACTTCCAGGATAAGGTTTTTGTTGTAACGCTTGGAAGTTTCTACTGTGAAGTCAACCATCCACAGAATAGTTCCAGAAATCAGAAATATTGCTCTGTTTTTCGGAAAATTATGGGTAGACAGCAGAGTGGTTGCAGTACATTTCGTTCGCCCTAAAGTAAATCCTAGATCCATTCCTGATCTGATAAACAATTATTTCCAACTATCTTGCAGCCTCTCTAAAAAAAATTGTAACGCCCGCTTTAGACGAAAGCTTTTCCTTCGGATTTTTCTTAACATTTACGCCATGCTCAAAATGCTACCGTGTAAAGTTAAAAATCTTATGGCATTTCAGATGCCATGGCATATTTCCATGCGATTTCTCAAGGATAGGCTCGGTCCGTAGCATTTTCCGTAGCGTAACCAATCAGAAGCGACCTCTATGTCACGAGTGCATATGTAATGGCTGCCGCGTGAGATGTAAACAATGTTATCACTTCACATGTTTAAAAGACGATAACTATTCAACCGAGAGAAATGAAGTTTAGTGTAAAACGTTATTTGGTACAAAACAATGGCGCTGCTTAAATACATACTTTACAACGTTTAGACAAAAAAGGTCTAAATGTGGGGCCCCCTTTTTTATGTTTCATTTTCGGAGGGGAAAAATAATATATCAAGCACCTGCCTTTAAAATGCATATCTGTGAAATATATACTTAAATGTAATAGCATGAAAAAGTATAGAAGGTCTCAATTTTTTTTATTTTTAAAAAAAGCAATTTCCAAAAATTCATATTTATGAATAATCTGTTGCTTTGAAAATCACTCGGAATGGGAAAAATCGAAATTAAGGAAAACATCCAAATATTTGTTGAAAATGAGATCTCAACATTAGACCCCATGTCATAGCCCATATTTAGACCATCACGCTATTTTTATTCTTCAATTTATTTTCGCTCTCTGTGGTACATATTTCACAAACGAATCATGGCATTATAAAAGCCCACATTTGTTTTATGTACCGCTAATATCATAACCTATACAAAGCAGATGAGAATTCAGAAAACGCCGAGTATTCAGATAACCAGTTCCAATAGCCTCTGCCAGGCTGCAGCACCCGGGAGCGCTGATAACTACAAAACCCATATTTAAACCTTCGCCCATATTTAGACCTTCTCCGCTACTGTACAAGTATGGAAGAATATTTTAGTTTTTTCAAATGTAAACACCGTGCACTCAGCATAGATGGTGTAACACGACGTGCCATTCATGCTGTATATGTTTTACATTGTAATCGCAAAAGCTAGCCCAAAAGTTACATGAAATGCTTGCGTGTAAAGTACGACCTGCTATAAGATTTTTGGAATCATTTACATTGCATTTATGCTATCAAAAATGTTAAAGGAAATGCTTCCGTCTAAATTGGGCCTAATTTACCACTCTCGAATCCTTCCATCTGCTTGCCGATAAGAGCCTCGTGCCCCGTGGCGTAGCGGTTAGCACAGCGCGCTACGACGTCAGGGAACGTGGGTTAAGTGAGAACCAAATATTTTCGTAACAAAACATGCGAGTTAGTACCCCGTGTTTGTAAGTGACCTATGCTAAGGCCGTTGACAGTACGTACGGATAGAGCCCTTGTTTTTTATTCTTTCAGTCGAGCGAAAGTTAAGACGGAACGCCAATTTTGGATTCCGTGCAGAAAATTGAACGATAAAATCGCCCGGAAGCAATGTTTTTCGTCAACTTCCACCAGTAAAGTTTTTGCCCTGTCTCCATTTCTTCCTTGCATTTTTTTTAAACTTGCCCATCCCTACAACCTCAAGGAGACACACTTATATTTCAAAATTTCACAATTATCACAGAGTTCGGGGGGATTCTAAAACATTTTGATCATTAATAATTATGTCAGCTTGCATCTTGCTTGTAATTCAACTACTTGCCACACTTGAGTCTTGTAATTAGAGATGATATTGAAATAGTTTGATAACTAAACTCATTTTCAACTAAGTTAGAATTTTAGATACGGGAGTTTGCACCATTGGTAATTTAGAAACTGACATGTTCGAACGCACGAAGTTAAACTATATCCTCATGCGTGTGAGTGTTGTTCTGTAAGAATTTCTCCAGATGAAAGTTTATTTATAATAAATTAATACTATTATATTGTGATAACTATAACTTCTTCCAAATGGTATTTAATTTGAATTAAATGGACACTTCTGCCACTGAATATTATTTTAAATATTACCAAACCAAAATTAAGAATCCAGAATAAATTCCAGGGGTCCCAGGTTCGAATTCCGGCTTGGGCATGGGTTTTCTTTGTGAGTATCCCTTCATCAATTTCATTATATCATCACTAATCTCCATATTCGCGATTAGCCAAAAAGCGAAATAAAATACACCAAATAAATCAATCAATCTAGAGTTAATGGAAAATACATGGGCACATAGTACCCATCGTTGGTACAGTCAGGAAAATTACCGTATTTATAGACCCATTAAAATGCAACGAAAAATGCCTGTCTTGCTTATATTTATTTTTCACACACAAGCGAGATAGTGGTAAAATCCAGGGGCGATATGAAATGCTAGGTTGTAGAAATTTCAGCAAATTTTTCAGAAGGACATCACAACTGCATATTATGCTGACTGTACAACATGGAACTTTATCACGTCATGGACGTGTGAGGTACATACAACAATAACTTGGAATGGCAGGAAGTTTCCGTGGTCCGCATTAAAGATATCATCACAGTATTTTCTTAGAATGACTGAGATAGACCATGGGAAAAACAACATCGTTCACCAGGAAAATGGCAGATAAATTAAAAAGATATGTGATTTTCCGTCTAAAATTGTAGAATTACAACTGTTGTGTTGATTAGCGAACTCTAACCGAATTCGATAAATATTTTTCTCTTGTATGTCCAATCATTTTGTCTGATGTATACATGCGGATTTTCTTTATGTTGTTCAAAAATCAATGTTATTGATGCGGGAAATGATGGAAAACCTAGATTTTCTTCCCCATCAGGAGAATATCAAGTTTACTTGTTTACTGCGCACCGTACCCGATTCTGGATGCGTGTTAGGACAAAAAAGAAATTTGAGGATGGAGTGCTTCATTTCAGACCTGATCTGCAGTTCCGTGACTCTGCATCGAAAAACTTGTTTGTTCGAAGGAAAAGCAAGAGGAGAGACAGGAAAATTCCAAATTTCCTTCATCACGATGAGGAAATCTCTCGGTGTCTGCGAACGAAGGAATCTGGAAGAGCATGTGAAAAATAAATGGAAGAAATGAGTCATTTCTATGATGCTGCATATTATTTTTGCAAGAGTGAATGCCTTGAAATAAATATATGCGGTTAATGATGTGCAGATTACGGCATTGTAATTACTTTTGGAAAGGTTTAGGGAAGAGATCGCTGCTATGAATGCAATACAAACACATCAAAATTTTAACTATACCTTTTTTTTTGGAGGGTGACAAATAAAATAAAATGTGATGTTACTGAGTAATAATTGTTGATTGATTTACTTGTTTTAATAAACGTCGCTTTTCCGAAATTGTTGTAAGGACAACAGAAAGCACACATGAGCAGGACACGACCTCTCTCTCCCCGTAATACATCCTGGGGGTGCATTGTTGCAAGCTAACGAGGCTCTGTCATCTGACGCTGCAGCCAGGGTAATCTTCTGCGGGTATATTGTCGATTTGTGTAATTGTCTTCTTATCAACTTCATCTTCGCGATTAGCCAAAAGTGGCAGAAAAGTGAAACAAAACACAATCAATCAGAATAAAAGCTAGACCGAATGATAAAATACTAAATATAGTGTTTCCGATCCAAGTAGTGAATCAATAAACACTAACTAACTAAAAGGGTGTAGGTAGAGGGTGAGAAGGGTGTTTCTTAAAGTATTTTGATTGAATTTTTACAAACGGACGATGCACCTAAAATATATCTGCGCAGTTATTGCTAAGTGTATTATCTAAATTTTGGTCAGCCGAAATCCTGTTAGGGCTACGACCCACCCTGCCCCCCACTTAGCGCGCCACCACTTCTTACTTGGGAACGGATTGTTACTTTCAGACTTCTCGAGGCGAAGGGTAGAGTGTGTCCATGATCAAGCCTTATATTTAAATAAATATTTTTTTAAAAAATTGGAAAGTTAATTCATGTTATTGTGTTCCTGAAAAACGTCAACCTCTTTAGTCAAACATTTTTTTGAAAGTTGAAGCAATTTACGAAGCGTAGAGAAAAACTAATTATTACAAATAGTGTGCTACAGCAAGAGGATTTGGCTCGAGTCACAAATCCGTAGTTCGCAAATCGAGCTGATTTGTCTGTGGTACTGGGCCCTAAAATATGTATCGTGCAGTAAAAGGCGCAGTGAAATCTCGATGATAAAATATAGTTTTGTCTATCTTACCAATGCACAGTGATATATGAAAATAAAACAGATGATTGTGGGATCAAACTGCCAAGGCCGATATTTTACATATACAAGGGCTGATTTTTTAGTAGTGGCAACTGTTCATTTTCAAGACACATAGCATACATACATGGTTCTAAATTTTACAGGCCTTCGATGTAGTCCCCAGCGTTGCGTACAACGTGTTTGCCAGCGATGTGGAACTGATGTTGGCACTGCCTAATCTGTTGATAGCATGAAGAAAGCGATCTACTGCCGGAATAATATCTCGAACTGTTCGGAAGCGAATCCCACGAAGTGGTTCCTTCATTTTAGGGATTAAGTCGAAGTCGCAGGGACTTAAATCCGGAGAGTATGGGGAGTGCTAGAGCACTTCCAACTTGCTGTATGCGCCCGAGAATTGTCGTGCAAAATGATGGGTGCGTTATGCAAAAAGTGTCGCCGTTTTCTTCTCAGAGCTGCTCGCAGCTTGTTTTGCACTGTTTGTGACACTATCGTGCTGTGCGACCTGTAGCACATTCATTTTTAACCAGCTCTGCTGCTCCTGCTTTGTAAACATCGTGACTACACTCCGCGACCGCTCGAGCTGCTCTGGTCTTGTTGTTACTGCGCACGGGCATGGAGCGGGAAGAGTGAGTTGATTTGCTCTGAGGGAGGGTACGCATGTAACTAACCTTTGGTATAAACGACATTGACTGGCTCCGTTGCACGGCGTCGCTATAGCATAGTTGCCACTACAAAAAATCAGCCCTTGTATGTGTCTACGACTATTGTACATCGTATATAAATTTTGGCTCTGTCCGAAAGGTACAAAGTACAGACTTGAAGCATGGTCTTGTGCGGAAGTGACGTCACCTAGTACAGTTCGAAAGCGCCAAGAACATAAGCACGCAAGTGCACAGCTCGCAGTGCAGATGGTTGGTGACTAGGTCACGTGTTTTCCGCACTCGTTGTTCATTTGTTTAAAATCACGGAGATAGGAAGCCAGCGACACAGGTACTGTAGATATATGTTATGGGCCAGCAAGTTGTTGGTTATAGTTCTTCTAATGTGTGGAAATGTGTATGTACGAACATTTGAAAATTCTATGTGATTTCTATGGTGAAAAATAAGTGTTCAAAACGCGAGGAAAACAACGAGTACCCAGTTTTATCTCCTGATCGTATTTGGCGCTGCAGTCGAAATGCAATTCGAAAGACGTGTACTTCCAGTCCACGACTTCAAGACCGCACTCCAAGACCATACTCGGAGGATGCTCGCTTCAAGTACGGTCTTGCACCTTTCGGACACGGCCTAAATTCCATTGTATATGCTCGAGCGGGAGAGCGAGCGAAAGAGATCCAATGCAGGACTATACTTACAAAATATGCAACAATAGAAAATGTTACGAATGAATTGTACTTACAACAAGATGTTTCTAAACTCTCGCCGTTACGGTGTTGGAACATATTGTGTTCAATTAACACCCCCCCCCACAAGCAGAGGCGCAACCACGAATTTTGTTCTGGGGGTAAGTATCAGGATAAACGTACCTATAATAATATTGATAATAATAACAACATTATTATTATTTTGATTACTACTACTAATCAAAGACGTGCTGAACTACGCAAATGAATTACGCAAAAAAAGGAGTAGAAGTCTGTGTTAAGTCATTTGTTTGGAACAAACGATTTGAAATATTTTTTCAACACGTTCAATTTCACATTAGCTAATATGGAAAACAAACACACGAACTTTATTTTTGAATGGCAGAAAATGAATGAAAATGCATTCGGAAGATAATTATTTTGTACAGTCACGGACACTGCCGGGTTGTAATGAAAACATTGACTTTCAATGGAATCGTTGCAACTCGGCAGGGTCCGTTACTATACATAACATGTAACTTTCATGTGCTAGATATGTTTTACACATATGCAACATGGAGCAACCTAAAATTACAAAAAAAATACATATGAAACATGCTAACACTAAATTGTGTACGTATTGGAAGTTTTTTCAATACATATATATGTACAACATATATTATTTAAATACATTACAGAAAACAATGAAATTGCGAGCGAAGCGAGCAAGAAAATATTTAGATCCAATTTTTGCAACTGAAAACATATTGATTTAATAGGGCGCAAATAATTTCACGGTCCGCCATGGCATATACTGTTTTAGAATTTTTTTCATTGAGATCGCTCGGCGTCCATGACCGACTCCGACTCTTCGTAGCTACGGCTCTGAACTTGATGAGACTGAGAAAGGCAGGCATTGTGAACGAAGCGAGCAAGAACACTTTACGAAATGTATTTTTATTTGCATAAAATTTGAAATTAAAGGGAGCAATTGTTCCCCTGTGCCCCCATGCAGGTACCATTGGCCGTCAACGCTTGCCCCCCTAGAGTTGACTTCCGTCGAAGGTTTGGAGCAATGGGTCCCTGCCCTCCCCCTGTGGTTGCGCCACTGCCCACAAGTCTTGCGATCGATGGATAAGTTAAAGGTTTCTCTTTATGTCACACCAGCAGGTGCCCCCACGAATGACCTTAACCTTTGCCCTAGCACATCCTTGTTATCTGCCACTGATTACCAATTAAGAGACAATCGATGTCGCACTGTCTCAACACTACAGAGAGGCGTTATATGTACAGAGCATTCGCTACGAGACCCGGCGGCAAGCGGGCCAGCATCAGCGCTTGTCTTTCCCGGTGAACGGGGTCCGCGACAGTCGCTAGAGTCGGCTATAAAATTACAGTTTACATATCGTGTACTCCTTGACTACAGAAGGTGTTGAAAATGATGTCCCTCTGCTGATACACATTCCTGCTGATACACATTGGCATTTACACGTGCAAGTTCGTCTACTGTAATTCTCCCGATTTCTCGTACAATACTCTCTTTTAACTCGGATGGTGTGCGGATTGTCTTTGTATACTTTATTTTTAGATTTCCTCATTTTTCTTTCCACTTTTATTCAGAACTGACCCTGTTATTCTAAACTTTTTTTACAAGGTTTAATATAGTGGTCCTATGTGGAACGGGAACACCAGGAAATTTCGTTGCAAAACGTCGTCGCACTTCTCCACAATTCCTCTTTCCGAAGTAACACTCGACAAGATAAATCCTTTGTTGTAATGTAAACTTTTGTGGTGCCATATTAAGCCACAATGTTCAACACACGGACACGACACAACACAACTTCAGTCTGCAACGTCAACAGAAAGGAAAAGAGAGCGAAGCAGGGAGAGCGGAAAAAAAACAGACTTCACCGGGAGAGACAAGCGCTGATGCCGGACGCTTGCCGCCGAGTCTCGTAGCGAATGTCAGGGAATGCTCTGTGCGTAGTAGCACTACTCGCGGTTGGAGTAAAGTAAGTACACGGTTATAGATCTTAGTGCATTCGAACAGTTCGTGTACGACTTATTACCAGTGTATTATGTCTCCCTCCTTCCATCTGGGTCATAAACACTTACAGTCAAAGTGATGTCCATCCACCTACATTCACACATTCCTGGCTCGTTTGATGAAATTTTGATTCACACGCAAAAGTTCTTCTTCCGTAATTCTTCCAAGTTCTGCCCTTATAGTTCGTCGATACTATGAGGGTTTTAATTTTAGTAGCTTAGTGGCTGTATGTGCTGATGATTTTGTCACACCCACCTTCTGTGAAACATGGCGTACAGGTTTGTTTGGAGAGCGTTATAACGCTGCCCCAATTTCGTTTTTTCTTCGGTTAGAATCCGTCATTTTTGCTTAGGGGTTCTAAAATTTAACGATCCAGTTTCTCATAATGTAAGGACAAGATGTCTAACCGTCTCTCTACCTGGAGGTGAAACGCCAGGGAATTTCTGTGCAAATTGCCTACACACGTCTCCGCTAGCGCCGCCCGCCACACTTCTCCCGATCTCTCGGGCTCACAAGGAATTGGACGCACGGTATATATTATAGTGGCATATACCGTAATTTGATTTGATTTTTGTTATTTAGCGTCGCTTTTCAGCCACTTTTAGCTAATTGCGACGATGAGGATGAGTGATGATATGATAAAATTGATGGGAAACTCACAAAGAACACCCATGCACAGGCCGGACCCCTGACATCGTAGCGCGTTGTATAACCACTCGGCCACGGAGGTCGACTATGGGGATGTACAGTGCGTTCATTTTGCCTCGGGGCCGAGAAAGCGCATGGCTGCAGACGGCGAGGCATGGCGCAGATGCCGGAATTTTCGGTCTGTAACGTCCCACTTATTTCTACGCACATATCTTTAGCATGAAGACAATTATATTTATACAGCATAACAAGTACTAACCTGTGTTATAAGAGTTGTTCAAACTGGTGCCCAACTGCATTCACACATTCGCGACATCTTTTAATGACATTTTGATAAGTGAATAGATAGTGTAAGTTGTGTAAATAGATATAATATCAATGAAAGAAAGCTTGTCAAAAGCAATGAATGTTTTACGAGTTACGCACAAAGAGCTGAAACTGGTTCTGAACGTATTTTCTGCGTCGTCTGCCCATTCACAAACCGAAACACTCTTTTATTGCGCCCCTCTCCATCACGAATCGCCCAGACAGCACATCAATAAAATATCAATTTGTGTAAATACCCGGTTGCCTGCTCTTTACAAAGACAATAAAAACGGCGGTGCCAAATTATCACGCCTACCCTGGAGCCATCCACCAATTTTCGTGCCAATCAGAGAGGCACGATGGCTTCTCCCTCGGAAGGAAAACGTGAGATGGTCTCCGGTCACGGAAACAATTTCCCTGCTGCCCTCTCATTCATAACACACTGACGCTTCATTCATTCGCAGACGCCGGTCGTGACGGAGGAATTACATTCAAAGAGCGAGCAATTTACCCGCCTGTCCTCGACTCTTCTTCTTCGTCAACGCTAAATGGTTGAATCGGTTCCGCTGGGGATTCGTTTGCCTCGTGTCGACAATCACAGGCTGACTACTCACCGGGAATTCTTTGAATTCCGGGAATTTATGCATTAATTTATTGGCTCCGGGAATTATGCGTGAATTCTACATGATTTTTTCTGAGTTGACATGAAAAATTGCAACTTCCATTAATCCAAATCCCATTAAATTGACACATGTTAAAATAATGCCCTGAGGCAAGTTTTTCAAAGTTTAGCTTTTATTTTTATCCAGGAAGGGGAAAAAATGAAAGCTGCGTGGGGAGAAAAAAAAACAGAATTCTCTCAATCCGTGTGCTTTGTTAGTATATTTTGCAGAGCAATCCATCGGACAAACGGAACATTATTGCAAGATATCCAGGCGCGTCGCCTGATAATGTTCGCATGAGCTCATGAACACTCATATATATATGTCTTAAATTACGTACATATTAAATGCACACACATACATAGGCCTACGTATATTTATTCGAAACAATACTATGTTTGATGTACGAGTATATACACAATTCACTCTGACACGACTTCTTTCACGTCTGATAACTTCTCTAGATAGTTGGTAACACTGACTCCCACGGTGTTCCACGGAGGGCGTTGAACACAATTGATGTGCGTGTTGCATAGAGCTGACAGCTAAGGGGCTGTTGGCCACTATACCCTGAAGATGTTCACTTCGCTGTGCGAACACTGATGCAAGCGGAAATACTTCTTACATTCGGCACCAGAGTGCAGCATATACAAGGCATCTCTAGGGGGACTCGAAAATGTCTGTGCTACATAGTTGCAAACTTTAGCAAGAATTCGCTAAACCTGGCGGATTTTAAGGGGAGAGGGGCAATTTCCCCATGGTCCTTCTTGTATTCCTTCGTACTTCAAATATAGCGTGAATTTTGGGGAAAATTGTTGAAAATAAATTGAACTGTTATTCTCACGTTTTCAATTGAAGATGAAGTTACAAGGGAGAGGAGTAAATCTTCATTCAGTACAAAAACATTATTGTGAACACTCGTATGCGAACCGCACGCGACGCCACTGAAGATATCTTGAATATCTTGGATTAGGTAAATTTGAGTTTGACATATTTATGCAATTAACAATTTTTCGTAGATTAATATATCGCGTAACATTTGCGACTTGTGTTTGTAGATGTAATTCGAGTATGTGAAATGGCGAATGTAAACTCCGGACCTCAAATGAAATAATAATATATATACCGTTTAATTGGATTGAATTAGAATTTTTTGGATAAAATGGAATCTCACAGACCCTTTATTTTGTTAATATATCTGTGTTGTGTTGGGTGGGTGGAGGGATATAGAGGCGGTAATAAGTAAAGCTGAAATAGAGAAGACATCTACTTGTACCCCTGTTTTTTTGGAAAGTTCGCCTTGGAAACTGGAAATTATACTTGAATTTTATCAAAGTCCTAGAGGTGGCCACACTGAATCACCCAGGTTGTGATTTAAACGTTATCGACTATTGGTTTAATTGGTTTCATCTCAAATCATACAGTTTAGTAATAAATACGTCACCTTATAATTTCAAAAACATCTGAAAAAAATTACATGTTTAAGGATCACATGGCACATGTCCAAATTATAAAGTATTTCCCTTTTCTGTTGATTTGTTACAGTGTTACAACCTCACAAACGAAGACACTATTTGGTGAAAAAAAATACGCAAGAAAACCACTAAATCAGAAACTGAAAATGAAATTGACTTGAAGTTTCCATTATTTGAAACCTTGTTCAAAGTACTTCCAACACCTTCCTATCCACAGAAGGAAAAGTAATTCAACAGCATTAGAAGTCGTATTTTCATTTAAAAAATAATTGAACGTGACACTATGGAACAATATTTTATAAATAGTTCACGTATTTTCTTGGTTTTCCATTCGATGATACTCGTATAAAACCATACTATACCATATGGTCACAATGAGAAAATTCATATAATTACATGCAAACAGTAGGTTTTTTTTTAATCTAATATTTTTATTTGTGTATTTTTGCCACTTTTGGCTACCATGAGGATGAATGGCGATTGGATGAAATCCATGAAGACAAAGTCACAAAGCATTCAACAAAAGCATCCACCCACCCAGGTGGCGTACTATACTGAATTTAATTGCTTGGTTTATTCATCATCTCGTGTATTTACTTCTGAGTTAAACCAATGAGAAAATAGGGATGGAAACAAAACATGCAGACGTTCTCGGAACTCGAACTCATGGTGTCTTCCATATCAGAGGGCTTCGTTATCCTACACACGACGAGTTGAGTTTTTCTTTGAGTTGAGTTTTGCACAGATAGGCTAATCGGGACTGAACCTACAATATAAAGTGGGAACCGAACCACTATGTGCTTCCACCGGGTATCGAACCGGTTATCTCTTGATTACAAGGCGACGACGTTACCACTACGCCATCGGGCAGGCCCACTATACACGACAAGGATGCATGTGGAGCAAAGAAACAAAAACAAACACATGTAATATATTTCCCACGCTTTTAAGTGGATGAGGACTGTCTTAAGTGTTTATGACCCAGATGGAAGGAGGGAGACACAATGCACTGGTAATAAGCCGTACACGAACTGTTCAGGGAACGTCAAAGGATGTTGTAAATTTGTTGTATGAAACATGACACACGAGAAAAACCTTTGCAGGTTCACTCTTGTAGGTTGAGACTAAAAAGCTGGTAACTTCATTTACTGCAGTCAGCTCCTCGTTTCCTCATAGATGCCTACCAGGTCTCGAATATCAATTCATGACCCTTTTCTGTAACATTTTCTCTTTACATATGTAGTTATAAAAGGCATTTTTATTTTATATCCGTTGTTCCAGAAGGAGGGCCTTGTTTTCATATCCATCCTTATTCTCTTGATGCGATAATTGATATAACTTTAAACTTCTTGGTACAACTGCCTCTGAGGGGCAACACCACCTTAAAATGTAATGGATAAATTTCATGATAAAAATCAATTATAAGTTACCAAAATATCACCCGAAAACACGAGTCTCCCGAATGAGGTAGTGGTAACGCTGTCGCATCTTAATCGAAAGGTCCCGGATTCGATCCCCGGTAAAGGCACATTGCACACTTGTTCGCACCCGACTTTAATCTATAGGTCCAGTCCCGATTAGCCTATCTGCGCATAAAGTGAACTACAAAGAAAAACTCAAAAGTAAGGAAAGTCAGGACAAACTGTTCTTTTTAAGCTGCGTTTTAATTTGCTGTAGCTATCTAACTAACTCTCTAGCCTTCTTAAATCCATCTGTCCCTATCCTGGGCAAGATCAATCCAATCTTTTCCATCCTTGCCGATTTCATTTAGGTCCATCTCAACATTATCCCTACCCTACATCTTCGTCTTGCCCTTCCTACTGGTCTCTTACCATCAGGCCTGCCCACCTAAGTCTTCTTCATTTAATCATTCTAATAATATCTGGACATGAATACAAATTATGTAGTTATAAACGGACTAATTCAGTTAAAAAGTTACACAAGTCTAGTTTTTGTATCGCGTTGAGTAAAATTGGTATTTTCTTAATAAATGATACGTACCTCACCTGATTTCCATTCTTGGTTCTCATGGACAGAATGACTGACTGATTTAAACATTTATAGCTTTGGTACGTACAATGTAATATGACCCTTCAATAAAGACCTTGGATGATCCTTCTCTCATTTAATCATTGCCACTGCCAAAAAGGAATTTTGCATTTGAAATAAAATAAATTGTGTCGTTATAATAAGTACCTATACATTTAACCCTAGCCTTCCCGTGCCGTATAATATACTTACTTACCTAAGGGAGAGGGTGCTGAGAGGCCCACACATGCATTTATCACTAAAATCCAAGAAACCATTTTGTTCTTGAATATGTTTACGTAGGTGCATTATAATAATTACAAAAATTGCCTTTCTTAATAAAACATAAAAAATAATTATTAAAGAACTGTCACACACATATTTTATCATTCACTAAGCCCCAAAAAATATTAATGAATGTTGCATCAATAGCTTTTGTAGGCTATAGGTGCAGTTATGTATTAGCGATTATAATAATTACAAAAAGTATCATTTCCAACCAATTGAATATACTGTTACTGGCATGAGTGTCATGTCGGAACACACTTTCAAAGGGGTCTGGTAGGCCCACCACGTGAATTTTGCCTCCTATGTACGCTACCTTTATGATTTTATGAACAAAATAATACAGAAATATCGAGAACACACCCTAGGGAACAATGCAAGTTATTTTCGATTATCATAAAAATATTCCCAGTTGAAAAATCGAGAAACAAAGATGTGGTGGACCTGCCACTCCCCCTGCCCCTCAGGTAAGCTAGGGTTAAATACTGGCTATGATGCAGGATTCTTCTTTTTGAAGCTAAACCATTTGTACCACACTTAAGAGAATATAAACACACAATAAAGGAAAGCGTATATGGTAGAATGAATATGTGATTGGTTAACACATAAGAATCAAAATTATTTACCTGAGTATAGGGTCTAGTCTTTGTTGCCCTTACAAGCCACAGCAATGGCGTTATGTTGAACAGATTTTCAAAGAAACTACCATAAAAACACGTATCTTTCAAGTCCACGACGTTTGCAACCTTGGAAACGAGGAGGTATTTGGTCAAGCACCACCGGCCAGAGCGAATAACATTCGAGCGTTGAAGACAAACAAAGCCTAAAAAACTGCTAAGTATAACCTATCAGAGTCATCACAAATAATATAAAACAAAAAAAAAGTTACTTGGAACTAGTTGACTGTTTGCGTTGGAGTAAACATTATTGATACTGCAGATACTGACGTCAACGCATGATATTTTGACACCGTTAAGTTGGCAATAGGATGATTCTAAAATGACCACACAATTAGTTAGCTTGGCAACAAAACACATAATTCACAATCCTTCAAATGACATTCCAACAATTCAGTTACATCTTATCATGGAAGAGGTCACTTGCCCATTGATGCAACTCTTCATTATCTTCAATGGTAATTTCAATTGACTGTATTTCCACAGTAAGCAAATGCTGTGTGTTCATTTACTTATCAGAGATCCAGCGGAAAAATATACCTAAGAGCCATTCCATGTGAAAGTGGACAAACAAGGTTAACTTTTCTTCTTCAAAGTGTCACTTATTATATATGAAATTAAAGAGAAAAAAATGGAATTATTACTACAAACATTAGTTTAATGGCTTTTAAATAACATATTGTTTCACACCTATTACTTTCTATAGTAGAAGTGGGATTTTGTATGTGGTATTTCCACTTAATTTAGTTTCATTATGATATAGTATATTATACCATAAGAAAACTAAATTAATTCTAATTTCGTTCTAATTGTCTCATTTATTGTTTATATATCTTAAGTTCTGAAGTATCCTACTTCATTCCTGAAATAAACCTTAGCTTGAAGATAATATTTATGATAATTTTCATAACCTTTGCATTGTTCCATAATCCTACAAAGTAAATAATTTAGTTAATTATGAAACTTAATTTAGTTTCATTATGATATAGTATATTATACCATAAGAAAACTAAATTAATTCTAATTGTCTCATTTATTGTTTATATATATATATCTTAAGTTCTGAAGTATCCTACTTCATTCCTGAAACAAACCTTAGTTTGAAGAATCTATTTATGATAATTTTCATAACGTTTGCATTGTTCCATAATCCTACAAAATGAATAATGTACACGATGTCAAACCCGTCACAGTTAAAAAATGTTTATAAAAAAGTATGTACTAATATATTTTTAAAACTAGAAGCATCTAAATGTCGAGTAAAGTTTGCTTTGTGAAAATAAAACAAAATTGTTTCAGTAAATCCATATATTTCACAGTTTTCTGAAAGACTGAGAAAGATCCTAAAGTCATGTCTAAGAAGTATCACACCCGTCACAATTTTCTGTGGCTGAAAATTGAGATAAGGGAGACATATTCTGAAATTAAATCAATTTCATCAAGGAAAATAAAATTACATGAATTGATACAGTTACATATTTCAAGGTGCTCGATAGACGTAAAACGAACAGGTAGGCCGGGGTCATCGCCTGAGACTTTGGATCGCATACGAGCATGAATACAGAATGGGGCTGTTCATTGCCAAACTTTTCCGCTAGAGACGCCACCCCTGTTGTGCCCCTAAAGAATTTCGTTCGTCATCTGGTTGCCCTAAGCTTTACATTGGAGAGCGATAGGATGGCTATTGAAAAATTATTTTCAACGAAGGTAAGAATTTCTCGTGTAAATCGATAACAAAAATGCGTTTAGCAAACCTTTAAGATTATGTAGCAAGTCATAAGTTTCCGAAAATTACATTCTCCTGAACCTAAGAATTAATATATTAAAGCGCAACGGCAGGATAGCTTAGACGGGCTAAATATAGTATGTTTATGCACAAAGAGCAATAAACTTGACGTACTTTTGGTCGTCCCAAGCTGCCATGAGTCTATAATACAAAAACTTAAGATTTTTACACTACGCTTTTATGTTTCCTGTTGTTGCGACTTGCGAGTATGTGTAATTCAACGGCGGGAGTAAGAATCGGAGAAACTCACCATATTACAAAGAAAAAATGTATTAATTAGTAAGCGCATGATATTTATTATTATACACTATGCCCTTTCCGATAACTTGATAACATACGCTTTCTTTGTATTAAGCAGACATTTTCCCCCTGTATTTTCGTCCTCTTTCTTTTGGATTACAACAATTTTAAAAATATAATTGCTGTAAATAAGACAGCCCTACAGGTTGCTAGACACGAAACAGAATATAAAATATTTTTTGTAATAACTATTCTTCTCGATAAATGTGTATGTACGTATAAAATAGAGAACCATATTTACTAGCCATGAGGAAAAGTATGATATCACGTAAAGAAAGGAGTCAGTTATTAATAACTATAAAAATAAAAATACAGTTGCGTGGAATTAGTACGTATTATTCTTTACCAGATTCACAAGAATAAAGCACATACATTATTAAAATTGCAAGTGACGTAAACAAGTGCTTCGAAAAATTTGAAAGCTTTTTTGAGTTCCGATATCTTTTCTGTTGTTGACGATCGTCTTATTAAAGTTCTTAGTTTCACAGCACTGATTATATTTATCTATCATGTTCCGACATAATTTCTGAGGTTAAGATGAAATTAAACTTGCAATTTAATGTAATAGCAGCACGTTCAGCATCAAATTCCCCATGTATTTAAATGGGAGAACAATTGCCCATCGAAAGCGTGAGGTGCTGCCACCTACAATAGTTTACTTTGACCAGCCCATTGACCTCTGTCGAATCAAGAATGGAGGACATATGGAACATTCGTAAGGTGGGTTAAAAACGTGGATATTTGCTCTCTTCACTGACATGCTCTCATTCCCGTTGGTGAGTTAGCCCCTAAGCAGCCGATTTCCGATATCCCGGAGGGAATTATGAAAGACCCTGTGACATGAAATGATTTAGTGTCACTTTTGTGTTGCGTTTCGTTTTAGTTCTTTGAGTTTCTGTTTTAAGCCCAGTTGTCACTTTTGTCACGAAGCAACTGTGACAAATTGATTTGCCAACTTTTACAGTTTTCTGTAGATGAATTTTATTACTAGCAGAGGAATCGTTTAGATGAATATCTAAACATGGAAGTGAACAATACTATAATGAAATCCGAAATCCCACTTTGGGTGGCACTAAATTAACGTTAAATTAGCGAAGTGGGTTGCCAGAACAACCGCGAAAGGGATTAAGCGCGAAAGTGAAATTTTCGCGATTATTCCGTTTCGCGTTTGTGCCTATCGCGCTCAATCCGTTTAGAGGTTCTTCCTTTCGCGCTTATTCCGGTGTTCAATTTCAGTCTCGCGATTAATCAGTTTCGCTGTTGTTCCTTTCGCGCTTATTCTATTTCGAGCTTGTTCCTTTCGCGCTTATTCTATTTCGAGCTTGTTCCTTCGCGTTTATTCCGTTCGCGCTTGCTCCGTTTCGCTCTTGTTCCTTTCTCGTTTAATCCTGTGTTACGTTTCGCGGTTCTGCCCTATCGCACTTAGGCCGTTTCGCACTCTTTCCCGGTTATTCCACCATTCCAGCAAAGTTCCGTCCCCTCTTCATGATGCACCCCAGAGCTTCTTCCCAGCTTCATGCTTGAACGATTCGATGTCTGAGGAATTACAAATCCAAGAACCGGTTCTTCTGATTGGCAACTGCATCGACAGCGCAAATTTTACGATCTGGCAAAATGGCTTTAAAAGATTGAATCGGTCACGATTCGCTTGTAGCACGGATCTCCCGTCAGCCCCTTCGCCACGTGGAAATATCTTGTTAATGTCGAATTTGACTTAATTGGATTATAGTTGTTTTTCACGTAGGACCACATATTGTGAATGAGATTCAGGAGCTCCTGTTTGATTTGAGAAAGACTGGCTTTCTTCTGCCCATAAATTCCATGTGCTTTCAATTAGAGCTGACGTTTACGTCTAATTGGACAACATTATTATCACGCCACTACAACTAACGTCGATATTAAGTTTTTTGCGAGCATGAATTCATTTATTCATGTATGGGGCATTAAAGTTTTGTTTACAGGACAGCTGTGGATCGCTGCGGTGATATACTCATGGACCTGGAAATTGATATCGTTTATATCAAGTAACAAAAAAGCAGAAAGCTTGTAATTTTTAGTGTTAACTAGCTGATTACCCGGCGTTGTCCGGGTATTTACTTATCCCAATCTTCAATTAGACAGGAAAATAATGAATTCTAACTATAGTGTAAAATGTAACAAAATTTTATGTACAGGTATTTAAAAGTGTAAGTACAGTATACAAATTATAAAGTAAAATCTTTTACAAATTCACTATAATAATAATTTAACTCAAAACTTGATTGTAAACAACATTTTTACTTTTAGCTCCAGGAGCAAGAACGGCATTAGGAGTGTCACTATTCATCTTAGCGACCCCGAAAGCTATGGATTCCACACTAATATCGGTCGTTTTCGATTATTTTTACATGTAACCCCTTCCCACCCCCACTACTATGGATGTCAGGGGTGTTTTACAACCACAGTATTGCTTTCCAGATTGTAAGTTATATGTGTACCAAGTTTGGTTGAAATCGCTCCAAGCGTTAGATAGTTATGCCAGAACAAACATACATATATACACACATACATCCATTTTTATATAGCTATATAAAAAGATAGATAGATAGAAGATTACAGACATAATGATCAGTTACTTTGTATTCGAACCGAATAATCGAAGTAAAACTGTGTTAGATCGAAAAAATTGAGTGTAGAAGAATCAAGTTATGTTTTATTATATTCTACCACACAGTTTTCAAGATTCCAAAAAAATAGAATATTTTGTGAGATGTTAAACATAAACTTTATGACTAAAACTTTCTCTTAACTTTTAAGCTTTTAATTGAACGAAGTATATGAAAGTTAATAACAAAACATAAATAACTCTGCGTTTGAATACACTCTGGTGAAGCACGTTGAAAAGTCTCTCTGAGGATATAATAAATATTACTATTATAAATTTGGAACAAAATGGGTTTAATTTTGTTAGATTATAATATGTATTGTATAATAATAATAATATTAGTTATTACTTTCTACTCTTCAAGTTTTATATCAATAGCCTGACACCCTATAAATTTTTTTTCCGACGGCCATGTTCCTTCTGTTCCAAGATATGGTATAGAAACTCTTATTATTATTATTCTAAGACACTACAGCTCTTTATGGGCTTTGTCCTGCTCAATTACATTCTTCCATTCTTCTCTATTCAACACACATATTTTTTTCCAGTTCTGGATCTTCATGCATCTTTCGTCATTTCTAACGTCGTCTATCCATCTGGTCTTGTATCTTCCTTGGGATCTTGTAGCAAGAGGTTTCCAGTTGTAAATTTGCTTTACAATTCTTTCTTCAGGCATTCTTTCAATGAGACCCAACCAGCTCAGTCTTTCAGCTTTGATGAATCTTCTCTATATTTTATTAATATATCAAACTCCTCTTCATTTGCTTTTATTCGCCATATGTCATTAGACTGTCTTGTTTGGTCATATATTTTCCTTAATATCTTTCTTTCAAATATCATCAGTTTCCTAATTATATCCTCTGTGAGCACCCAGGTTACACAGCCATATGTAACAACAGGTCTTATTATAGATTGGTACGATTTTAATTTTGCTTTCCTGGAAACTAGTTCAGATTGGAATATCTTCTTATTTGCATAGTATGCTCTGTTTCCACATGCAATCCTTTCTTTAGTTTCTTCATCAATTAAATTGTTTCCATTTACTATTGACCCGAGATATTTAAATGACTGAACCTGCTCTATTTGCATTGTATCTATATCCGCTTTTTGTGCTTGGATTCTTCTTCTTGTATGTACACCTCATATATTTTGTCTTATTTTCATTCACTATTAGTACATATTTCATTGCCCGCTGCTTTAATTTCACAAGTGAGTCAACCATTGATTGCTTAGTTCTTGCAGTAATTATAACGTCATCTGCATATGCACAGATCTGTCTTAATATTGAAATGTTACCTCCAATTTCCAACCTCTAAATTATTGCCTCCCTGACTATGCTAAATAAAATTACTGATAATGTTTTACTCCTCTGCTGTTCATTACAAATTTCTCACTCAGGTCGTTATTTACTTTTTCTCTAGCTGTGGTAATTTGCAAGGTCAAATTTATTAGTTTGTTCGAGACATTAAATTTCTTTAAACATGTAGTAATTAAATTTATATTAACTGAGTCAAAGCTTGCATAAAATCAATAAATATATTACGCAGTTCAATATTATGCTCATGACATTTTTCATATATTTGACGTAATATAAATATATTGTCAAGTGTGGATCTATTTGGTCTAAAACTCATTTGGTATTCACCTAGTGTTTTTTCTGTAATTTCAGAGATCCTGTTTTGTAGAAGAATTGCAAAGATTTTGTATATGACATTTAGAAGCGTAATTGGTCTGTAGTTATTACACTGCAACCTGTCTCCTATTGGGCAGATGATACCATGTAATAATTCCTGTGGCATTTCTTCTGTATCTCACATGTTGAGTATCAATTTGTAAATTTTCTTCCTTAGCATGTATCATCCATGTCTTATTAGTTCCGCTGGAATATTATCTGAACCGGGTGACTTATTCATTTTTAAGGATTTTATGATTTTATTTACCTCAGCATATGTTGAAACGGGTATTTCAGTGTCTTCCTCTGGTGTCTCAGAGGTTAAAGGTTGGTATGGTCTCAGGGAGTTTCAGATGCTGATTAGAACACACTGTAAATACCGAGGAACGCCATTTGGTATAACATCTGCCAATACTACCAACATATCCTACCTCCACGTCCTCAAAGGCTGTTTAGCCACGTGACCCCTGGGCAATGCAGCGAAAGCTGTAGCAGACGGAGGAGGGTGAGGGCGAGTATCCAGAGCCTAAACTGGGTGATATCAGCTAAGGGAGTAAAGCCCAACAGAAAATCCTGGTCCTCCTTAGAAATGGGGGTTGAGCACTAGGCCGGCATCTTGGTCTCACAAAAATAACCTCTCGCTAAAAAAGCTCAATTACAGAATGTCGGATGGATTAATGGTATAGAAACTCGCTATTTATATTGTTCCAATATATGTTATAGATATGCTACATGTACCAAAATATAATAAATAGACTTCATCCATGCAAAAATTATATATATTTCTATTTATGTTCAAGACAAAGAATGCAGTCTTAAGATATACATAAGTTGATCATGTACTCCTTCAGTACATTTTTTATTATTATGTGCGACTAAACAGGAGAGTACTGTTTGCTAAACAAGGCAGGATACTCATAATAATCGCAATAGGTACACTTTTATCGTAACTATTGCCAGTTCTTCTTTCCAACGCTGCGTGTGCGAGCAAGTACTTCATTTCCTTCATAAAATTGTCGAGCGAATGTGCTGAAGGCGAATTGCAGTCACAACTACTCGTTTATAACGTCTTCCGAGGATCATCATTCAGTGAAATGATAGGAAAAAAATAATCACGAGTTCCCCCTTGGAACGAACTGGAAGTGACGTCCAAATTAATCATGGGGAATGTTAGAAGTCATAATTACAGGAAGCGTCTCCTTAGAGAAACACACGTTTCCAGGTGACTAGATAGAAGTAACGGGTTCGCCACTGAGGAAATGTTTGAGTTGCGTAAAGAGCAATTAGGGAAAATTAGAGGAAGTTGTTGGTTTTAAATTTTCTATAACCAACGTGAAGGAGAAATTGAAAAGATGGCAAAAAAGTTTTAAAGAATGTAATTGAAACACTTGTTTGAGGCATTGTGTAAATCTTCGCACGATTAATGCTTTATTTAATAATTAATGTATATGGTTTCTTTATATCAGACTTCCTTCCTGTCTGTCTTTAATGTACATCATCTTTTTTCTCTCCTTGCTCAACTCGTCTATTTGTCTGGTTTCCCCTGGTGTGGTAGTGGCAATGCTGATCGTTCGGTATTTTAGTACACAGCTCATGTAATGTACTATTACTAGGCGCCAGTGCATAATTACTGGCATCCGAGCAAGTACGAAGTATTCGACTGAACGTTCATTCTATACGAGATGGTTTAATGTACCTACTGGCCATTATGTTCTATGGACTTCTCAAGTACAGAGAATCACGTTAATGAGTGTTTAGACAAACATATTTGTATTTTTATTGCAGAATATGACTGAATACTATACAGTTTAATGGGTGTTACTTTAGACCAACCATAAAACAGACTTAGACTGCTCCATTGCCCATCGACGGTTGAAATTTTGAGAAGCATTTATAGAGCAAGAATAGTCACAAACAAGCATAGGGAGAATAAGGCAGAAATCAACCGAAAGAGATCAGGAAACACAGTGAGAAAAGAGAGAGGACGAAAGGCAGACAGAGAGAAATAGATCGAGAAACAAAGAAGAAAAGACAGACAGAGAGAAAGTAGATAAACAGGAAGAAAAGAGAGAGAAGAAAACACAGAGAGAAAAATATCGTAAAACAGGGATAAATAAGAGGTATGAAGAAAATAAACAGTCGTAGAGAGGTAGGAAAAATTGGGAAAGAAAGTAAGAGAGAGAGAGAGAGAGATACATCGATAAAGAGAGAGAAAGAAAGAAACATATAAAAGAAGACAGAACGAGAGAGAGGGAAAGAAAGAAGGCACTAGAGAAGTAGAACAAAGATAAATAAAATTAAGAAATAGACAGAAAGGAAAGGAAACACACGTATTATAGTAACGTTGACCAATGAAGCCAAATCCACATGAACTGAGCGCACTCGAATGAAATCAGATTCTACTTTTTTAAAACAATCCTGGCATTTGTGTCGACACTTTTGATAACCGCCGATGAGCTTTCATCTATGGAACGATGCCATAATAATAAGAACAATAAATAAAAATGTGCTAGTGGGTTCAACGTATATTTAATGTAAAAAATGCACATGCACTTGAAATTCCACAGCTTTCGTGACGCCAGTGGTTTCCAACTTCAAAAGGTCCGAGGGCCAAAATTATATCCAGCAGTTGATTGGCGGGTCGCATTTTTTTTTGGGGGGGGGGGAATTAAAAATTACAAAAAATTTAAGTACTGAACTGAAAATGTAGTACTTTCGCATGACATAAATGTCTAAAATGAGGCAATAAAAACAATGGAATCACAAATCAAAATTGTATAATTAGAATTTATTACACAAAAACCCAATACTTATGGATGAATTGAAAGAAATGAAAAACACACCATGCAAATAAGAATCCTTCATAGTAAGTGTTCAATGTGAAAATTGAGGCCGATCTGCTTCTTTTATTAAAGTTGGAATGTCCACTTCAATTTCTGTATTTGAAAGTCTCAGAAGGTGAAGCAGTGAAGAATCTGCCAGTCGGCTTCTGTAGAGGTTCTTGATGAATTTAATTGCAGAAAAAACACTTTCACACGTGTATGTGCTGCCGAACATCGATGTCATTCTCTGCCCAGAACTACGAAGGTTTGGAAAGCGTTCCTTTGAAAGGTATTTGAAAAACTCTGGCCCCTTTTCTTGCCTAGTTTGAAGGAACACATACGAGGAACATTCCGAAAGTAAGTTTCGTCATTTTTTTTCCACAGGGAAGCTGTATTACAAAGTGAAAAAACACATTGCCATAACAAAAGACAATCTTTCCTGAATTCACGACGGGAGGAGCGAGAGCAGAGGAGCGATTGCGCTTGCGCAGTGTGCCGAAGAATAGAGATAAGCAGCAGACCGACGTGACGTGCCCGAGCTCATTCGAGTGCAAACCAGTATGGCAGAAACGTGGTCACAAATGGAAGTGCGTGCTGTCGTGCGCTATGAATGGGCTTTTGTCCATCTTCCAGTCTTGTGCTCAGGGGTGAACACTTGACGCGGTACGAGCGCGAGAGCAATGACTTCCTGTTCAGGTTTTGTTCTTGGACGACAACGCAAGACCCCACACAGCAAGGGTCACTGCAGAACACATTCGTGTCGGGATGGGAGAGATTGAATCACCCGGCCTACAGCCCTGATCTTGCCCCATCAGACGTCCACCTATTTTCTGCGTCACTTCGGAAGTAACGGAGAGGTGCAACAGGCTATGAAAAACTTCCTTAAATTCCCTAGGCACAGATTTTTACCAGGAGGGTATATTGAAATTGATTTCACGTAACAATAAATGTATCAACGTCGGTGGTGACTATGTGGAAAAATAGCCAAAATATTGTATTTTGTTATGACATTGTATTCTTCTGTTTGTAATAAAGCTTCCCTGTGAAAAAAAATGACGAAACTTACTTTCGGAACGTCCCTCGTACATCGCCTTGCAAATCACACAATTCAAGTAGGAGATAAGCTTCTTGTTCTTCGATGTTAACGCCAAGAGGATTTCTAAATAGCTGGATGCTGATTTTAAGTTCTCCAAAATCTTTAAATCTGGAGTCGCACTCATCCATTATTTCTTTAATATTTTCACTGAATTCAGAAAAGTCCAGTGTTTTTTCATCTCCTGCTAGCCGCCGACAGCTTGGAAAATGGACCAGGTTATTCCTCTCCAAAGCAACGTTGAAAATCTTCAGTTATTTACGAAAAACATTTATGTTTCCCATTAAATCTGACACCAGCTGGTTTCTTCCCTGCAGATTCAAGTTCAGTTTGTTCAGATGACCTGTGATATCTGTTATAAACGCCAGTTGTGTAAGGAAATTCATAAATAGAACGTATTTTAATAAAAATCCATAAAAGTAATGTATTTTGCTAACTGGCTTCGCGGGCCGCAAAAAAAGGCATCGCGGGCCGCCAGTTGGAAACCCCTGCTCTAGACCAACCATAAAATAGACTTAGACTGCTCCATTGCCCAACGATGGTTGACATTTTGAGAAGCATTTATAGAGCAAGAATAGTCACAAACAAGCATAGGGAGAATAAGGCAGAAATCAACAGACAGAGATCAGGAAACACAGTGAGAAAAGAGAGAGGACGAAAGGCAGACAGAGAGAAATAGATCGAGAAACAAAGGAGAAAAGACACACAGAGAAAGGAGTAGATAAATAGGAAGAAAAGGGAGAGAAGAAAACAGAGAGAAAAAGATCGTAAAACAGGGATAAATAAGAGGTATGAAGAAAATAAACAGTCGTAGAGAGGTAGGAAAAATTGGGAAAGAAAGTAAGAGAGAGAGAGAGATACATCGATAAAGAGAGAGAAAGAAAGAAACATATAAAAGAAGACAGAACGAGAGAGAGGGAAAGAAAGAAGGCACTAGAGAAGTAGAACAAAGATAAATAAAATTAAGAAATAGACAGAAAGGAAAGGAAACACACCTATTATAGTAGCGTTGAAAAATGAAGCCAAATCCACATGAACTGAACGCACTCGAATGAAATCAGATTCTACTTTTTTAAAACAATCCTGGCATTTGTGTCGACACTTTTGATAACCGCCGATGAGCTTTCATCTATGGAACGATGCCATAATAATAAGAACAATAAATAAAAATGCGCTAGTGGGTTCAACGTATATTTAACGTCAAAAATGCACATGCACTTGTAATTCCACAGCTTTCGTGACGTTTTGTAATACGTAGTGGTGTTAGTTATACTTTGACTATATCCCTTCTCATACAACGAGCTAATCCATACTCTTCCTATCCTAGAAATCACCCCATGCAACTTCAACTTATGTAACCAATTCAGAATAATGAATTTAACAAAATCCTACATTATATATATATATATATATATATATATATATATATATATATATATATATATATATATATATACATGAAAATAAAGTAATAGACTGCAAAGTCTTAGCATGTACTCCTTTCACAATCAACTGACGTTGTACTGCATGTACACACAATGGCAAAAGTAATAGGCACGTATTCTGAAACTTTGGCCTTGTTTACAGCAACAATTCTTATTTATTGCCATTTTTTCCTTTGCAATTTTTACCGGACACCGTTGAGCCACATAAGGAGAATGATAGCGATTGGACTGAAATAATGTTCAGTTTATGCGGAAATTTAAGCGAAAAATGCAGGCTCAACCAGGACTCATACCCGGGTCTCCGGCATACCGTGTCATTTCTCTACCATTTGACTGTGAAATTTTTTGCACTAAATGATATTACCGTCCACAAGTCTTCAATCACACAAGTACAGTCATTTTCAGTTGATAATGACGGCACAAGACTCTAGCAACCTTTGTGTTCTGACGTCAGCGCGGAATGCGCTCGTTGCTAGGTTAGGTCTGTAAGTCCACTTTATGCACAGTAGGCTAATCGGGACTTCACCTACAGTTTAACGTGGGATCCGAACCACTATGTGCCTCCACCGGGTATCGAACCCGGATCTCTTGATTACAAGGCGATGACGCTACCACTGCGCCATCGGGGAGGCCCTATCCCATTCCACACTGGCGTCAGAACAGAAAGGTTGCTAGAGTCTTGTGCGATACGAGAGAACTGCAATGACCGCTGTCGTATCGGACCGTTGCTTAGACTTGCCTTACCACGGCTTTTCAAACCATCTTCATTCACCTTCTAAATAGAAATTACAACATACTGACTCAATTTCCATCAAAATCGGTGAAGTATTAACAGAGATATGAGCAGTTTTGTGATCGAGTGGCCATCTTTGATGACGCCTTAGCGGGAAAATGTACCAGGTGGCGGATGTCCACCCAAGTCAAAAATATTTCCTAAGCATTTGTAGCAAAAAAATGATCTATACTCAAAGTTTCCTACATAACCATAGCCAGATCCTGGAATGATCAGTTGTCAATGGAATACGCATACAAATTCATCTCATCGCTGCCGTTATCGCAGCTCCAACATATTTCCTAAAGGAGCACCTCAAGGCCGAGCAGTAGTAATACATATTCAGGGCTGTAATTTTCGGCCAAGACGATTACAAGCAAAATATGCACTTATGTGTACGAGCGATGTTTCTGTATCACCGTCCATTGCCTCGCAGCGGTAGCAAGTTGGTCTTCTGCCGCCGAGTCCATTGTCCTCTTAACGCTCATTTTTCTTGTCCATTGCTAATAAGTAGTTATTTCCCTGTGAAACGTGTGTAAGGAAGACACCAGCGTTCCACAACAACATATGAATATGCCTTTTTGTTCCTCTTAATCCTATTTGTTATTTGAGAAACGTAGGAAGATCTTGTCCACGAGTAAGGAACCTCCTGTGGTTGCTTGAAACCGCAATTTGCCCAGGACTTGGGTGGAGGAGGAGGAAGTTGAGAGCTCGTTCTGCTTCATTAGGACTCTGCTTTCGACATCAACCCTGTCATTACAGTCGAACGAGAAGGAGGCGAGAGAAAGAGAGAGAGGAGATGAGGACCAGCATTGCCCTGTTGTAATTATAATTCCATAGAAACAAGGGCAAGGTGTGGTGTCTCATTAGGCCTCAAGAAAGCCAGAGGAAAATGCTGTCTGGCGTTGTCATGTCGAAAAGAATCCATCGTGACCAAAAATGGTGCAAGCATGGAAGATGACCTTTAAAATGTGTAACGATATATACTTGGAATTCTCTCAGATCCGTAAGAGAGTTTCTGCTCCACGGTCATCCTCCTATGTCAACGGATGGTCTGGAGACGCATCATTTGGACCATTAGCCGACACCATACAAGCAGTTTTAGAAATTTCCTCTCTTTTCGAAAAACCGCTATTCCAATCTGAAAAATTGCATCTAATTAGAATTCCTTGTTGAGCATTCACGTAAATCTTTGCCTGTCTTGCTTTCGCTGTTTCGCTGTTGTCGAATCACTGGACGCCAAGGGTCCCGGGTTCGAATCCCGGTCGGGCATGGTTGTTTGTGAATGTCCATTCATCAATTTCATCATTTCATCATTCATCCCCATCTTCGCAAATTAGCCAAGAGGCACAAAACGCGAAGTAAAATAAACTAAATCAATCAATCAATCGAATCACTGGAAATTCCTCACGGGTTACGTCACCGAGTGAAGTTCCCTAAATATGGCTACTTTGATAGCCTTATTTCGCGTTACTTCCACTTCCTTCATATGGTATCAGAGTATCTCACAAGGCCGTGGCCAGAAAGTTTTATCTGCAGGAGGGGCCATTGATAAAACTTGAATCTATATATATATATATATATATAAATATATATAAATGGATGTATGTGTGTGGGTGGGTGTGTATATTTGTTTGTTCCGGCATAACTCTCGAACGCCTGGAGCAATTTCAACCAAACTTGGTACACGTATCACTTGCAATCTGGAAATAATATTTTGGGGTAAGACACCCCTGGCACTCATAGGAAGGGGTGACATGTAAAAATAATCAAGAACGACCGATATTAAATTCCGCACAGACAGACATCCGTGACTCTGCAATCCGCACAACGATAGTGATTCTCGGGTTGTATAACATTCAGGCTGTGTTGCGAAAGGAATCCATAGTTTTCGTGACACTCTCAATGCGGTTCAACTCCTATCGGCATGGGGGGTGAGAGGGTGTGAAAAATAAAATGCCACAAATGACCTAGATTAGTGTCGAATCCATAGTTTTCGGAGTCGCTAAGCTAATTGGTGACATTCACGATCACATTTAAAATTAGTTACATTTTACACTATAGTTAGAATTCATTATTTTCCTGTCTAATATAAGATTGGGATAAATAAATACCCGGCCAACGCCGGGTAATCAGCTATAGTAGATATAACAACAATACCGGTAATTATTATCATGATTATATTTATTATACAATAATAACTATTATAAGCTAATAACAATAAGCCAATTTATTTTTCAATTCTTAATTATTTTTTATATCATTAGAGAGAGTTTTCTACTTAATCCACGAGATGGATGACTATTCAGCACAATTGTTTCATTATTATTTTATAAATTTCATAAGATAGTGCACTGAAATGCACAGTTATTCTATTTTGTTACTAACTTTTTCATATTTCATTAAAAAAATCCTCTCACATAAAACTCTTAACTTTTTGAACTATGAAAAATGTGGAACCATTTATTCTTTGGTTTAAGAAGTAGAATATGACAATATAACCTCGTTCCTGTATTTTGCACTCCATTTTCTTTTTGGATATAATTCAGTTTTAAGTTTGATTAATCTGATCGAATACTAACTAACTGAACAAGTTTTCTGCTTCCTTTGTACCTTGAATAACAGCTGTCAATTTCTAGGTGCTCGACGGACCCCCTCCGCTGTCGACGCCTATGGGGGCTCACATGAACGTCCGGAAGGGGGTCAGGGGCAACCGTACCATCCCTGGAAAATTAAAGTGAACCAAAATTTATATATTTCATACATATGAATTCATTTCAGTCACAGTAATATATGATAACTATTGAAAGTTGCAGGAAAATGATAACTTCAATGTTTCTTGAGAGGACAACACCTTTACGGGGAAACACGTACCGTTTGCCCAGCCCTGGAAAAAATACCTTGCTTGACCCTCGCTGGAAAAAATCCTGCGAATGTCCATTTTTTGCTTCAGGGTGTGAAATAAAGTCCATGCGAATGGGCGTAATTGGGACATACATTTGGGAGGGCAGAATCGAACTTTGAATCGAAAAGTTGTTTTGCTGAATAACTGTTACATTTTCGATATCATAACGATATCCATTACTTTGCTCCTCACGTCCAAGGAGATTAACAAAAGTGCCGTTAACTTGAAAATTTTAATAAACGTAAACACTTAGGAAATCACAAGTGTCCACCCTTGCGCCAGTCAAGTTACGCCTGTACATGCAAGTGAAAAACCAACGGAGAAGCCATTCATAGAAGCAGCTTCGGAGGAATTCATTGATATGTGTTGATGCGCCCAGAGGTATGCTGCTCAATCATGCATGTCGGAGGGCCAGGCATCGTCCCAAATGAACGCAGAGGTCGATGAAACCTCGTCAAGGCCACAGGCTCTGCCCACTTGCCTCTGAAGCCTTCCTCCCTCAACTGTCGCATGCCTCCCTTCCCCCACACATCTTGGGCATCACGCAAGGCACCTCATCTCGCATGAAGAAAACACTGCGGTGCAAATCACCAACCGGGGCGACAAAAACAATATTCTGGTACGAGGCCTATAATTTGGCACGAAAAAAAAGGACCTGTTGTGCATAGCAAGGCAAGATGGAATATTTGAAATTGAAATGTAGCTGTTAGGAACTTCCCCCTCCCCTCCCCCCAGAAAAAAGAAAAAAGCTAGAGCGAAGACGTGCAGAGGATGTCAAAAGTTTTAAGCGGAAACACAGAGCAATTATGCCAGCCCTAAAATGTAAGGGAAGATGTCGACACGGAAGATTTCCTCATTTTTCTTTCACGAAATCAAGAAGGGAAATTGAAACTTTCTTTAAGAATTATATTTACTTTACGCCTCTACCAGTGGCGTGCTCAGGATTTTTGAAAGGGAGGGGTTACGTACCCTTTTCATGGTAGTCAGCTCTCATTTTACCATCTTTTCCTACCTTTGACGTTCTTTTTTTTAGGAATACTGAGTCAAAAGGGGGGGTTGTAACCCCCACCAACCCTCCCTTGGGCACGCCACTGGCCTCTACTATTAACACACTATCGGCACTTTCAAAAATGAGCTTGACTTTGTTTTTAAGTTCACTTTATGCACAGAAAGGCTAATCGGTACTGGGCCTACAGTTTAAAGTGCGATCCGAACAACTATGCAATGTGCATCTACCTGGAATCGAACCCAGGGCCCCTTGCTTACAAGGCAACGACGTCATCGCTAGGCCCGCTTTGAGAAACGATACCATGAAGATCCTCATTGGTCTGCAAGCTTTGGCCTCCTCTCCCGTTATGAGGCTGGAGGTGAAGGTTTCATGAAAACAATTGCTACTGGAGATGAGACCTGGATTCAGTACGTCACCCTAGAAAACAGTCAAAACAATGAATGCACTCACACTCACCAAACAAACCGACGAAGTTCAAACAAACCTTCAACAACCGGAAGGTTACATGGCTACCGTTTTTTGGGACCACAAAGGCATGTTGAGTTTATGAAACCGAGGACTGCGATCAATGCAGCTGTTTATTGTCAGAGGATCTTCAAAACACCGTTCAGGCCCATCTCACATAACTGGCGGCAACGTTCTTCGCAGAGGGTATCGGAAAGCTCGTCCGACGATATGATTGATGATTTAGTTTATTTTACTTCGCGTTTTGTGCCTCTTGGCTAATTTGCGAAGATGGGGATGAGTGATGAAACGATGAAATTGATGAATGGACATTCACAAACAACCAAGCCCGAGCGGGAATCGAACCCGGGACCCTTGGCGTCGCAGCGCGATGTGTAACCCCTTTTTTTTTTAAAAAATAAAGAAATACCCCTATTCGGTGGTATCCCCCGTCATTCACACACTTTTTCTCAACATTCGTACATATAAGGTTTTCTCTATATTCTCGGTTTTCTCAATTTACGGACAACACAAACATCCAAGTCCTAGCCTGGATTCGAACCCGGGACCCTTGGCTTCGTAGCGCCCTATGCTAACCATTTAAAAAAAAAACAAAAAAAAAACGAATACCCCTACGTTATTGTACCCCCGTCATTCACACTTTTTCAACTTTTACACTTTTCAATTTTTACAGTATTCTCAGTTTTTCGCGTTTGGACAAACACAAATACCCATGCCTTACCCGGGACTCGAACCCGGAACCCCTGCCGTTGCAGCGCGCTGTGCTAATCACTCCGCCACGGAGGTCGACAACCACTCGGCCACAGGGTCCGGCCCGACGATATGACAAGTGCCTGAATCTTCACGGCGATTATTTCGAAAAGTAACCAGGTATGTACATAATTTTTGGTAATAAATTCATTTTGTTATTTACATTTGGGTTTTTTTTACGGTCCATCGGAGGTAAAAAAAAATAGCCCTCGTATGTTTGCACACTGGTTTATTTGAGAACTTGCTGTCGGAATAACTTAAGTCGAACGGTAAATGTTTTGCCTGAAGGGGCCCGTGTAGCTTATTGCTTGTCGCTTCGGCCTGAATTTCTCCGATAAAAAGGCCTAGTCCGAGCGACAAGCGACACGTACAGCTTGTCCTGTCTCATCAATTCGAAAGATTGTATTGATTACCGAGGGTTCGCTTCCAAGCGATACGTGTCGCCTGTCGCGTCGGTCTGAAATCTTCCTTAGAGACAGTGACTCCACCTGATGGAAGCTAGTTGTGATTCCGAATAATATACTTACCGTGACTGTAGGGCATCCTGAAAAACTGAATGCAGATGACCAAAGAAATCAGAATATAGAAAGGATGCCGATGTGAAAGGCGATTGAAAACGAAAAGGAGAATGTTATTTGGTACCGAATCCTCCAGCAGTGTCGTTGAACCCGAAGGCGAGAGACACTTCCTTGGTGCTCGGCGATTGGCGACTGCGTTGCGGTAGGGCGTGGCCAGTCGTGACGACCCTGAACTCGGCCTTCAGTCTGCGTCCGCAGGTCACCTGCCGAAGCAACAGGTCACGCCGACAGCAACACTCGCGGACTGTGCGGAAATAACGGGTCGCGGGTGACGGAGGATCCCGGCAGAGGGGGACGCTGGTGTGGCATTGGCGGGTCCACTCCACCTTCCCGTGTAACCTATGCTTGCATTTTGTATGCGCCTTCTCGCCCTGCATCGTTGAATAATGCAACAGCCCGCTGCATAATCGCACAGTTATCCGAATCGTGAGTTGTTTGTGCACGAAACATAACGAAGAAGAAAGCGTATTCTGAAGGTGCTTTGATTTCGACGCTTCATTTTAACTCTCTAACACACAAAGGTGCTCATCTCCCCAGATCATAATTCCCATAAAGCATTTAATCACGAAAGCATGTCTTTATCTTTTAAAGCTTTACTGAACACTTTATCTATCCCCCCCTCCCCCAATTATTCATTTTATTCGTCCAACCATTGGCAGAATTAGCGTACCGCTATGGCGCAAGGCCATAGAACTGAACCACAGATAAACGTATTATAGTATTTTTTCTCGCTAATGTTCTTTCAGATGTAGCGTTTTTTCCAGACCGCTATAATTTTCTATCTCTTGCCAACCATGGAAATCATGGAATGCATTATTGGGACGCAACTCGCAGAAAAGAGAATATCTTAGTTTCGAAGAACTTGAAGTGGGACTGATGTGTTCAGCCACACATTTCAACTTAACATTTTTCATATTTGACGTTTTGCTTGTAACGCCACCATCAACCGAGCATTTACATTCTGGACAAATAGTACATCATTCTATTTTTCCTAACTGCTAGTAAAAGTCACGCCTTCGCGGTCAGTTTTCAATGCCGAACCACTGAGGCTTCATATAGGTGCAAGTTTCCTCGGAAACACCAATTCTTCCGGGCACTGGCTGTGGTGACGTCAAGCCTAGCCCTCGACAGGATTGAAACTTAGCAGCACCGTCTGTTGTTCCTTATTGTGAGAAGTGGAAGCAAGAGTGCGAGTAGCGCCTCTCAGTGGATTATTTTGAACTTCTTGCGGAGACCAATTCCCAGGAGGAGGTCAGCGCAGTTTTCCCTCCCCGAGTTCCACATCTGCGGCTATAATACGTTTATCTGCGACTGAACGGAGAAGATTTATGAAAATGGCATGTGTTGCTCAAACATGTACCTTTGCTGAGAATGAATTTAATTTACGTTGAATGAAAAGTTCATTATAAAAAATGTAGTGCACTAATTTTTGGACACACCTTATATTTATAAATGAACAGAGGACGTCATTCCGTTAAGTGGCTTTTTTTTCTTTTTTTCTTTTTTTTCCAAAAACTCGCTTACCTCCACATGGTATCGTTTCTTTTCAGCCAATGCCAGTTCGTTAACATTAATTAACGCACCTGTCATCGACCCAGCTTGAATCAGAGTTGAACATTTCCTCATATTTTTAGGTGAATTGTTACTTCATTATTGAAATCCTCCTGGACGACAAAAGAGAGCGTTCGGTATCTGGGCACATTTATGTCGTCACGTCGAATGCAAATTCCAAAATGGCAGCTGTTGACGTCGCAGGGTTCCAGACATTATAGCATACTTCGTCATGTTCGGCAAATCCATGTCAGTGTGCGTAAAACCAACGACCATAAGACCTCCGATAACGGGCGAACCGGACATCGTCTGCACCATCTGCCTGGGGCATTTTAGGTTCAAAATCGAGACCAGATGCCGTCACAACTTTTGCCTGCTGAGACTACAGGTAGACTGAGGGCGCTCCGTTGTCCACTGTGTCGGCAGAGGATTTCTGCCACCTTCGAAAGGTTCTCTGATCGAGAACGGACGGCGCCTGTCCAGTCGTGCTTGGAAAGGAAGAGAAAGGAGATTGCTGGCATCTTGGTTGTGTGCAATTCGATGTTCTACCGGGAGGCTATACCTCTTTCCGGGCGCTTCAAGAACTTCTGCTTCGAAGTCACGAAACTCAAGTTTCCCCTGTGTGATTTTTTGCTGTGTTTTGCTCTACTGTCTTTTCGTCGATTGACAGCAGATGGCAGCAGTGGCGACTCGCCCCTTTCAATGTGTATGACTATGTCACGGTTGGGGAAAGTGAGTTTCAAATTATAGATGTGAAAGAATGGCGAACTTGTCTGGACGGATTCGGTTCTATTTCTTGGTGATGTATTGTAGTGACAAAAAAATGTAAAATTAGATTACATCCTGATAAATTCCGATGTATTCATTAAAAGCAAAACTATATTTCGGGAAGGTTCGAACCAAGATAATAATAATTAGTTAATAATGATATAATAATAACCCATGGCTCGACAGCCCACGAAGGGCCTTGCCCTATCTCCCGACTGCCAGTTTCCCTCCCACAATCCTACTTACAGGTGTGGAGATCTTCAATAGGTAGTCGGGGTGACGTGGGGTCAGCACGTCGAACCCTCAGCCGTTATAGGAGATATCCGTGACCGGATTACACTACTCACTCGTAGCTCCCCAATTGCCTCACGATGGTGGGTTGCCACCGGTCCTATACACAGGCCGAGAACCCAGAGACTGAACCCAGGCGGACTCGAACCCATGCCGTCCCGCAGTCGGAACCCAAAACACAACGCCTTAGAGCCGGACCCTGTGGCCGAGTTGTTAGCACATCGCGCTGCGACGCCAGGGGTCCCGGGTTCGAATCCCGCTCGGGCTTGGTTGTTTGTGAATGTCCATTCATCAATTTCATCACTCATCCCCATCTTCGCAAATTAGCCAAGAGGCCCAAATTGATTGATTGATTGATTGATTGATTGATTTAGTTTATTTTACTTCGCGTTTTGTGCCTCTTGGCTAATTTGCGAAGATGGGGATGAGTGATGAAATGATGAAATTGATGAATGGACATTCACAAACAACCAAGCCCGAGCGGGATTCGAACCCGGGACCCTTGGCGTCTTGGCGTAGAGGCACAAAACACGAAGTAAAATAAAATCAATCAATCAATCACAACGCCTTAGACCGCACGGCCACGGAGGAGGACATAATAATTAGTAGGTTGATATGTCTATGTATATTAATAATAATATTATTACTGTAGGTAAATTAATAATAATAATAATAATAAATGCATGGACAGGTAAAAATATATTATAATAGAAATAAAACGACACGAAATCATTATCTATAGTCTGTCTCGGGAATCTCTGGAGCAAGACAGCGCATAACGGCAGAAAAAGGGGAGGAAGCGAGTGGGTGCAGCAAAGTAGTGCGCGCTGGCACAAACAGCTGGTAATCACGTTCCAAACACTCATACATCCAGAGACGGTTCAAATTAACCCCCTCCGCAGTTAAGTTGAAGTGATTTTAAATTTTCCACAATGGTATGAATCGCGTTCCCTTTCTTGTGTTAGTAAAATGTAAAACCCAAACTGACTGCTCCAATCTGGACATTTTTAGCCTCAAGAAATTTCAATACCCGGCGTTCAACACATCGTCGAACACAAATCCTGAAAGGATTACACGTTACTCCAACTCTGATCTTTGCCAACATGGGCACGCTAAAGAAATGATTGGTTCTGTCAGGGGCGGCTCAAGATAAAATTTTCACCAGGGAGAGGTGGATTTTTGGCGTTAAACCTTTCACCTTGTCCCCCTCTCCACATATTTCTACCTGGTCCTCCTATCTTCCACCTTCCTCCAGTAAAAAAAACAAACGACATGTATATTTACGGTTTTAATGACGACAAATAATAGCCTTATTTTAAATACATTTTAAGTGTAACTGTCAAAGGGCACGCTTATGTTAGGTACGTGTTCATGTCTACATAATGACATGAGAATAAAAGTAATATCTTGGCATATATTGCTACATGATTTTGCAATATACTTATTATGTTATGCAGCAGTAACTTCAATTATTTCTTGTCAACAATAAAGCCAACTCCTTTTTAAAACATATAGCCACACACCCGGTGGTTAGGATCGCCCTATAAACTGTATAAGGTCCATTCCCAAGTTCAAACAAACTAACAAATAGCCAGGCTTATGTCATCACTAGACCACGAATTTTTATGTAATATCAAAGTACAAAATATGTACATAATTATGTAACAATAATTGATAAAATATGTATCTAAATATATATTATCAAGAGGATATGTAACCAAATATGTAGTATCAAAGAATCAATTTCAAGAATTCTGCTAGATATTTATTTTATTTAAATATATTTAACATAAAGGACATAAGTTGTTCAAATTAAAATTTGTATCGAATTTATAAACTCAAAAAAGTACAGCAACGTGTAGATATTTAAGAAACCAATTTTGTCAAATAATAATTGCTTCACATCGCAAATTATTGTGTAATATGAAAGAGAGCTCTTTGTAACTTTCGAAACAAATTATAAAAAGAAGCATTCACAGAAAGAACAAGCGAATGAAAATACATAGCGATTTTTGTACTTTTTGTACAGGGGAATATATTGTGTAACTCGCTACGTATAGTAAAGTAGCTTTCTTGTCCACCGATGCCAAGTTCCTAGGTGCTTTGCCTAAACTAAAAGCAAAATGAAAATATACAACTAGAAGGATGGGGAGAAGAAACTCCAGCATCTTTCGATAAATAACAGTTCCCGTATTTATTTTATTATTATTATTTTTTCCTCAGCTTGTCTTTCGACTTGGCAGTCAATTTTAGGTGACAGTAAGAACTAAGCATCTCATTAATTAGAAACTATGACATCACATGTGCTACACATTTTCTTCATCATGTTTCAGAGATCGAAAACATATGAAAAAGGATCAAGATAGGAAAAAATTACTGAAATATGTTGTATTACGTAAACTAAATTAGCAAATATATAAAATATGAAATATCCTGGAAAATATGTAAAAATATTAACATAAAACTTCTGCAAAATCATGTCAGTTACATAATTCGTTGACATTTTTCTGTTCAAGGTGTGTATCTAGAAACGAATAGAATATGTAATTACATACAAATTCGGGCTCTAGTCATCACATCAGAAATAAGGTTTTGGCGCTAATTAACGGGGATTAACCAAGAGGGAACCCTGGCCCTTAAGCCGCTCCTGGCTTCTGTGTCTTTAAAAATATTCTTCACAGGCAATAAACAGTAAAATACTATCCACAAAGATATCTAAGAATCTATGATATAAGAGCCCTTTTAATCTCTGTTACCTGTGCTAAAATCACTCTTACTTGTATTGCGTCTAAAGACAAATTGCAAACTTCTGCCAATGCGTGCTGGTTTTGGTTGAAATGTTTCACATAAGTAACCGTCTAGGTCTGGGCATATAATAATGAACCTCTCAGTTCCCAACATGGCGTGAGTGTCAGTGACCACGTCACATTATACATGAGGGTCACGCGTCACGATCACTCAAGCTCTGATGTTCCCGTCATGCAGAGGTAAGTGATAAAATTACTGTATTGCTAAATATAGCAAGTTGTAAACAAGCTTTACAAAAGAGTCGAATTAATCAAGCTGGATAACTCAAGTCCCGCAAATGGAACATTGAGTGGCCACTTTATGTACAATCGCGATAGCTCATTCTTTGCTTTTCTAAAGGGGATATTAATGCAGTGGACAATGTTGCAAAGACTGTACGAGTTTCACAAAAAGCCCACAGACAATTGTTCATCCCACAGTCTCGCTGGTCCCGGAACATCATTCAAAAGTTGTTCCTGGAAATAACGTAAATGAGGTTATAATCAGATAAAATAACATGAATTCCATAATAATGAACTTCGTAGGCTTAGCATGAACTGATTACCATAGGCGTAACTTTGGGAGGGACAAGGGGCACTCGCCCCTCCAAAATTTTCAGGCTTATTAAAATTTACAAGTTAAGGATATTTTGTTAACCCCCTTGGGCTTGCGGGTCATGTTCTTTCCCCCTTCCCCAAGTTATGCTGCTGCTGCCTACTATTGATTTCAGCTTAAAAAGTTGTTTGTTTACCTTTAATGAAATCCAAAACTAACCAGTCATCAACTAAATTGATTGACTTGGTTCATTTCACTTCGCTCTTCTGTCAGTTTTGGCTAATCGCGAAGATGAGTGATGCTATGATGAAATTGATCAAGGAACACTCACAAATAACAGCAATCCCAGGCCAGGATTCGAACCAGGGACCCCTGGCGTCGTAGTGAGCTGTACTAATCACTCCGCCACGGGGTCCGGCTGATCAACTAAATGCTTTCTCTATACTATTTAAATACAAGCGTTAAACAGGTTTTACATTACTTGCTTGCTTGTAAACCATCTTTCACACGTACTAGCCAAAGAGATAGAAATTGAGAATTACAATAATTTCGTTATGCAACTTATATAAAACAACATGAATGTTAGTGGTAGTATTGTAGCTGAGAGCTCCGAATGGAGAAATAAATGTACTGCTCAAACAGAATAATACAATGCAAATAAATAGGAAATATGACAAAAGTAAGAATAACATTCTTGGAAGTGTTACTTGTACCAGTAGAATGCGTCGCATGCTAGTACAATACTGGGACCATTTCCTTGTTTTTTCTTTGTAGGTGCATTCGAGATCGAAGGCAAACTGCACGTGCAAACATCGAAGGTGTTTTTAACGGGGAATTCCCCTCAGGGAGGCTACATGTGTAATTTATATACGCGTAATATCTCCTCCCCACTGAAAATATTTGAAATGTCACACCGTTTGCATTCACCGATTAAGCCTGATTTCACCACTGCTAACCAATCACTTGCCTAAATGGTGTGGACTACAGATCAATTAATTTATTAAAAATTAGGGTCGGAGCGATTGTGTTTTATTCATTTTGAAGAGACAAGGGAAAACTTTCAATAGCCCCGTCTAGTTGGCTGCATTTTTTGACACTCGGTGCAGTGCAGGCGTATCCAGTGTCAGGGTGGTGCAAAGGTGGTGCAAGGAAATGACGTTCAACCAACTAGACGGAAAGCGGTGTTCAAGTTCAGAAGATTCAACAAATGCCTGTCTGCTGCTTTAAACGGTCATTTGATTAGTTAGCACGCACCACGTGACCATACACCAAACATACACCGGTCCGGAAGGTAGTGCAGACACCAAATACACTACTTGACTCCAAAAGAACGAACTAGACGCTTCGGTGCAAAGAGAGTCAAAGCGAGTCAAAAAGTGCAGTCAACTAGACGGGGCTAATAAAGCACCCAGGAACAGGAATACCCTAACGCTGACATCATGTGACCCTGTGTAGCAATTGTAATATTGTGACTGTCGTTGCCCAACATATGTGCATCAGCGAATTTGTCCATGTTCCAATACAGGAAAAACCTTGATAATTTCAATTAGAAAATTAAAGGTGTTGGAACAATTTACCTTGCTGCACAGGGAATACAAGTAAACAAATAGTTTCACGCGAAACTTGGGGGAAGCCAGAACTTTGAAGGTATCCAAAATCACCCTCAGCACACGTACTTTACAGATTAAAGAAAATTCCTTCGGTGGCATGTTAATTTCAGCGTTAGCAACCCTGCCAGTGATTAATTTTCGTGTTCCCTCTCAAGATCTAGACAACAGCCATTTATTACTGTAAGCAGTGCGGTCCACGTTGAGTAAATTACAAAGACTTGCAGCTCTTCCATGTGAATGATGCCGTTAGTTGTGCGTTAATGCCGATTCCTTTCTGTGCGTCCTCCGGCCATTTTATCTTCTGCGCGAAACCCTTTGGTCCTTCCCTTGCTTCTTGCTTTTTCATGCGAAGAAAAAAGGAATGTGAGCGACATTCTATTTCAAGCAGAGTGAATGGAACATTATAGAAAACACAGAGCCAACAACGCATCTAGTGGCAGGGAGTGATTTCGACTGCTTCAGCAATGCGTTCGGGTGCTCTAGGAACAGTCCAACTTGGAAAAGTCAGAGAAGAGTATTATGGTAAAACGTCCGTGTATGATAATCTCGAAAATGAGAAGTATTTGAACCCATACAAGGGAGCACGAGAACAATTGGTGGTTAGGAATGTTCAAACAAGGGAAGATGTGTACGAGGACCCATTCATTACTTACAATAGTAATGCACGTATCAATTAGGAACAAACAAAAGTACATGTGTATTGTCATAAGAATGTGACTATGTGAAGATATTAATAATGTTCACTTCTTCTTAAGTTCATATTTTCACAGCGCACTACGACGCCAGGGGTTCCGGGTTCGATTTATCGTGGCCTGGGCTTGAGAGTTCTTTGTGATTGTCCCCTCATCAATTTCATCATATCATAACTTAACCTCATTAGCGATTAGCCAAGAGTGGTTGAAAAGCGACGTAAATTAACCTAATTCAATAAATCGAGTTCATATTTATCTCATATGCTGATGTTAGGAAGGTTCTGCTTCTTTATACCGTGCGTCCATTTCGATCTGCAGCCGAGAGATCGGGAGAAGCGTGGCGGGCGGCGCTGACGGAGAAGTCGACATTTGCGGCCTGTAATGCCCGCTTATTTTTATAGACATATGCAGACATTTATATAAATATTGCAAAACGATCACTAACCTGTGTTATAACACGCAAAAGTTCTTCTGTAATTCATCCAAGTTCTGCTCTTATATACACAAATAAATACGCTATAGAAACGATGTTAAGAGCCACAGATAAAAAAGCATTTTAATCATGGTTTTGATCAGTAACGTCCTGCTTAAGTTTATATCCTTGAAAGAGTTTTGTGGCGATGGGAATCGTTTGGAGGTTTCGAATGTGCAACACTGTATCAGGATTACACTGCAGACGAAACCGATAAAAGTGAATGGTTTTCGTGAGCTTCCTCGCAATCCGAAATATCCGAGCTCGAGTTTTTTGTTCCTTCGCGACTAGATGAAGACAGAGTTGTAAATATAGTGGCGAGCAATGTAAACCAAGAGCGTGTTAATTTCGTACTGTGCTCAAGAGTGTTATTCTTGGTTACTTTCAGTTACTTGTTTGTGTTATTGTAGTGTGACGTGTCAGTGAGACGATTGGAATGCCAGCCGCAAGATTCACGTTAGAACAAAGATTTTTTATGTATGACACGTAACTACGTGAAAACAAACTCGTGTAGAGACGTGTGTAGGTAATTTGTACAGAAATTCCCATGCGTTTCAACTCCACACAGAGATACGGTTAGATATCTTGTCCTTAAATTACGAGAAACTGTATCGTTAAATTTTAAAACACCTAAGCAAAAACGACGGATTCTAACCGAAGCAAAACTCGATGATATTGGTGCAGCGTTAGAACGTTCTCCAAACAAACCTCTACGCCGTGTTTCACAAGAGGTGGGCGTGTCAAAATCATCGGCACATACAGTCACTAAGCTACTAAAATTAAAACCATACTCTTATAACACAGGTTAGTGCTCGTTTTGCAATATTTATATAAATGTCTGCATATGTCCATAAAAATAAGCGGGCATTACAGGCCGCAAATGTCGGCATCTCCGTCAGTGCCGCCCGCCACGCTTCTCCCGATCTCTCGGCTGCAGATCGAAATGGACGCACGGTATTTACCAAATACGAGTATGCCCATCAAAAATTATATCCAGTGCCAGACCTTTGTCCCACATGATTTGGGGTGCGTGGTCGGCAGAACTGAGGAATGTAACATTTGAACTGGTAATTTTGGAAATACAGGAAGTGGTGAAGTAAATAGGGATCAAATAGGGTTGAGAGAGAAAGTTGTATAACAAATATTAAAATATAGGCGTTAGAAATAAATATGCACATCAAGAACGACAACTAGATGACTGAGAATAGCAACTGATCAAGAACCTCTCGGATTGATCTGGTTTTATTTCATTACGGTCTTCTACCACTTGTAGCTAATCGCGAAGATGAGGATGAGTGATGATGAAATTGATGAAGGGACGCTCACAAAGAACACCCTCGCCCAAGCCGGGATTCCACCCTCGCACCCCTGGCGTTGTAGAGTAGTCAACATTATCTTAAATCAAATATAGATATCTTCATCTCTATTACCAACTTACAAAAAATATATACATAAGTAACGCTATTCTGAAACTGAGCACTGTATAATATTGGTACTGTATTGCATTGTTTTCATTTATAACACTATCTACATTTTTACTATCGTTTTCTGTTTAAAAAAGCTGTACTGGAAATTTCAATGAATAGATAAATAAATAAACTGTTACTTGCAATTTCGTTACAAGTAACTAGTTACTTCCGAACACTGGTTAGTTTTAGTACTGTACTCAACTGTACCACTTTCACTACTGTTAGCCTGATATCGAAACGAAAGATAAACGGCATGCACCATTTTTTCTTCCTGCTAAAGGGTAAACAGTTGTACGTACTATTTAGTAACACTTCATGGTCCGCATTTCGCCTTACAGAAATCAAAGAGAAACGACCCTCCCCCTAGCCCTGATAGAGGAAAGGACACGTTCTTGCCAGATTAGTAAGAACAAAGTCGATGGCTATCTCGGAGGCCATTAGCTACGGTGCTCTGGTAGCAAAGGCGTGGACCATCTATCACTGGACAAGTCAGATAGGAACCGGCGATACTCTAAGTCATTATGGGCAGCCAGTCTCAAATGCCCTGCAATTATCCACTCAACTTAAGATGGAATCTTTAATAACGAGCCAAGCGCAGGTGAATGCGGGGGGGAAGATTTTCAAAAGTTCCGTAACGTGTTGGTGACTGTTATTCTTATCATCTCCCCTGATAATGTCATTGTTCCCCCTTTCTCTTTCTCCAGGCCGCTGTTGTCTTTGCATAAATATACACACTTTCTGTTCACCAAGACTGTAATTTAGAAAATATGGAGAACGGTGACTCATATTCCACAATACTGTACCGATATACTTTTCCCTCAATGATTTACGCGTTCTTATAAGCAAAATGATGTAGAGAATCATAGACCGATAGCAGTCCTGGCAGCACCTGCCAAGCTCTTAAAGCAAATCCTTTACAAGCATATTTCTTATCACATGCGAAAAGTGATCTCTCCTTATCAGCATGATTTCTTAAGTAAAAAGTCTGTCTGTACCAACCTTTCAGAAATCACTCATTTCATCGCAACCGCGATGGATAGTGGAGCCCAAGTAGATGTAATACATACAGATTTTTCGAAACCGTTTGATACCGTAAACCATAGAATCTTAATAGAAAAACTGAAATCATACAATCTATCGAATTCAATGTTGCAACTGTGTCAATCCTACTTAACAAACCGCAAACAGTACGTCACGTTTCAGGGAAATACTTCCGATGAATTCGAGGCTGCATCCGGAGTTCCACAAGGCTCTAACATTGGTCCCTTATTCTTTGTCATGTATGAATATATAAACGATCTTCATGAACATTTGAATCAATCGGTAAGGTACTTTTTGCGGACGACTTAAAAATATAAAAAACTAATATGCAGTTACAGTGACTGCACCGAGTTACAAGCGGACATAAACAGTCTTGTGGAATGGTGCGAAAGCAACAAACTAATCTTAAATAGCCAAAAATGTTATCAAATGTCATATACTAGAAACACTATACCAATAAAATACGAATATTGCATAAAAAAACAAAAATTTAAACAGGTAGAAACAATCAAAGATCTAGGAGTTCTGTTTGATTCCAAACATACATTTCACGGACACGTTAACTTCATAACAAACGAGGCTTACAGACTTCTGGGATTTATAATGCGTTCATGCAAGGAGTTCAAAAGTGTTGGAAGCTCAATGATGCTCCATAATGATTACGTTAGAGCGAAGATTGAATACGCAAGCATAGTGTGGCACCCTCAAACCCAGCAAGATATAAATAAAATAGAACGAATTCAAAGTAAGTTCTTAAGACAAGTAAAGTACAAACTAGATGGTACTTACCCTCAAATGGAATCCAGTGAGAGCATTCTCAGATATTTTAACCTAACAACTCTTGACAACAGACGCATCATGCACCAGCTCATTGTCCTCCACAAAATCCTAAATTATCACATTGAAACTTCCTTCGCCCTGTCACACTCGATTTCTACGTCCCCTCAACCAAGTTACGACCAAGAAAGCAACTCTTCAGCCTCCAACTAAGTCAAACCAACGCAGTGGCAATATCCCCAATTTGGAACATGTGCAAAACATTTAACGATATCATTAAAAGTGAAAACAGTGTGGACCTATTTTGCCCAACCCCAATATTGAAAAGGAAAATATTAAAATTACATAAATTACGATATGTTTGTTAAATGCGTTTTCTGTCTATATATTATATTATATTACATTGATTTGTGCAATTAATCAATAATGTTCTCAACTATTGTATAATGAAAGCAATAACTGGGTAATATTCCTGTTGCGTTCAATTTCTGAAATAAATAAATAAATACCATCACTCTGAATTCAAGCATATTCTTATGCCGTTGAGTTTCTTCTTATTCCATGCTTAATGCCATTTTTGGTTCGATTGATTTTGTTATTTAGCGTCGCTTTTCTGCCACTAATCGCAACGATGAGGGTGAAATTGATAAAGAGGCACTTACAAAGAACAGTCATGTCCAGGCTTGGATTCGAACCTGGGATCCCTGGCGTCGAAACCCTTTTTCTCGTTAATCTTCAGTACCCTCCGTATCATCTTTTTAAAAAAATCTCGTTACATTTTATTGAATGACAATTTCAATAAAATATCAATTGCATAATTGTAGATTAATTAACGTTAACAGTTAACGAGCATCGAAATATTTTTCTTAAGGCCAAGTTAAATTATTGGATTGTCAAGATCTCAAGAAGAGCTACTAGGTCAACTATGTCCCTATAACGTAATCTGCACTCAAGAGATATTCACCGAAAAGCATCCAAAAATACCCACCATGAGACTTATATCTGAGAGACCTTGAAGAGACCACACAGAGTTTTACTAACTAATCAAGAACTCCGACGGATAAAGGCAATTACGAACATTTGGATAACTCCGACATATATATAGTCTACTTTGATGAACAAGTCTCATAATACTTTATTGCTTTTATCTTTTCTACATCGCTACCATCTACCGTATACCGCAGTAATTATTAAAACAAATTGAAACAAAGCATTGTCAGGCATTGAGCGATCGATTTCAAAGGCCACTAGCAAAGGGACTAGGAACCTAGACGTAAAACAATGCACAGTGCAATTATCCCTTCAGTCACAACTTTTTATTGAGTTTGCAGGGTTCACTGCAAGAAAACTGAGTTATTTCCCAGAACAACATTCCTTTTATGCATTACGCTACAATTATCCACAAACTCGGAAGGAATTAAAAAAAAGTAAGTTCTGTGATTTTAGCAATCTACCGACCTTAATTTAAGCGATGTAACAAACTCAGTTATTTCTGGAGATCGTCAATGCTCGATTAGTCTGTTTCGAGACTTTAAATTCAACATTCAATACTTTAAACTTAAGATTGAAGACTACATAATCACATTCATCAGTAAGCACTTTAAAAGAAGTTATGATCGATTTCATTTGTTATTGCGTGAAGCGACAGCCATCTTGGATTTATGACGTCACACAGGTTATGTGCCGCGATTCCAGACAAAACACCTCGCAGTACATGATTGCATACCACACGTATAGCAACGTATCACCGGTAGTCATTTCAGCCCTTCATTCAAAACACCACGGACTATGAAATATTGTTCAATGCCCCTGGACTGCTGATATAATATTTTCAAAATCAAGATATTGAAATACGAGAATATTTCCTGGTTAAATACTGTTCGTAAACGTCTGCCACGAACATCATAATCCGATGTCAAAACCTGCAATGACTTATTCCGATTTTTGTTATTTAGCGTAGCTTTTCTGTGCAACGTCCTCCAGTTGGACACCAGTCGTTCCAAAGTTAGTCCGCTGCTACTTGTGTCGGGAACATGAGACGCTTTTATCACTCATCAGGGCTTGCTGGGTAGAAAAGAAACACAACATTCTTTTCAAAGTTAAACGCAGTTTTATAATCGCTTATATTTCCTAATCACTTACCAATAAAACACTAGAGCATTCAATACTAACGTTGGGCAATTCACTCACATATAACGAAAGTCAAATTACATAATTAATTGTTTACTTTCAACTTATCGGCAAGAAGAAAACTCGAAAACCCAAAATCTATACTTCAATTCTCTCCGTTTCCAAGTTTTTATTGATTCTTCACCTTTACCTGTTTTCCAAACTCAGTCTGTCGTCAGGTGAGAAACATTCAGCTGGGTTAACTTCCTCTGCTGAGATGAGAAAGTGACGTCAACACGAACAGATTATGACGTATTTATAAACATCTATACAAGTTCCAAACACAACTGTATCAATCTAACTATAGTTGTCTGTGACAACTTGTACATTATTTGAAGTAACAAACATTTTAAAAATCTTAACGTCTTACAAATATAAAACCTTAAACTCTCAGGTTCGTTACATCTGTCACTTCTTTTGTCTTCTAATGGATGTTGAAATTGATGAAGGAACACTCCCAAAGAACACCCACGCCCAGGACGGAACTCAAACCTGGGACTCCTGGCGTCGTAGCGCGGTATGCTAACCATTCCACCACGGCTTCGACGTATTCCAAGCCAGTACATGCAACCGAAAGTCTTCTCTAAAAGGTTCCCGGTTTAAAAAAAAGCCTGTACCAGGACTACTAACAGCACCTGACAGTTCTCCTAGACAAGTTGTACCAAGAAGCTTTGATTGTTAGATTGTAGAAGATATGCAATCAGCAATCTTGTCCTACGCCGTTACTGCTGCCTACAAGTCGACGCGCAAGTAATTGTAGGCTCATATATACATCTCTAGGTGAAGTTTTGATAGTCTTGTCCACTGCAAGATGTAGTCTGAAGATAGAATAGTGGCTCGGAGCAGGTTAGCAGCATGGGGTTTTGTGGAGGTTGCTGCAGAGCTCGGAAAATCCTTTCTTGTCTCCCAGCAGGGTAACCGCAGTCATATGGGCCGTACGGAGTGGGTTGGCGAACAGATATCCCACAGTTTTCAAGGATATATGTGTCATTTAGTACATGCTTGTGGAAGTTAAAGGGTCATCAGGGAGAGATGACATGTATGCAAGGCAACAAGAGGCTTTATGAAGCTGAGATTTACTACCTTCATGCACAATAAGATAAAAGTAATTGAATTCTGCAAATGTACATTGTACAACATAGTTTTAGTCGGTTATTATATTGTTTTCTGTGTTTGAAAGTCAGAGTTTTATGTTTTCTTTCTGGTAGATTTACATCATCTGCGATGAAGATGATTGCGATTATGTTGATATCCTTGATGATATTGGCATGTGAACCACGAATCGCTATGATTTTGCAACCTCAAATGATATATTGTTAACTATTTTTACTTATTCGTAATTGGGGTGACCCTTTATGAAGTCAACCAAATATCAACCTTCTTACATGTAGTACACTATGGACTGCATTTTGCAGACTAACGAGGCTATGGCGTCTGTACTTACAGCCAGTATAATACACTGTGGGGCTTCTGTTGTGTCTTGTTCATGCTTGTTTGTGATGTCCCTTTATCTACTTCTTCTTATCATCATTCATCCTCATCTTCGCAATTAGCAATTTCCCAAAAGTGGAAAAAACGAGAAGTAAAATAAATTATTCTTGCATTGATTCTTGTTCGTAATCTAACATTTGAAGGTACCCGTTACCTCTTTAGCATTCACATATCCAAAGACTGATTGTCTTAATAACATTTCTTTTCTTCTTCCATCTGTGCAACGTAAATGCACAGTGTTCACGAACTTTTATATCATCTTGAATGTTATTTTTTTACTATTCTGTTTCTTCATGCCTATACCAAGAGATGGTTGACCAGATAGTCAATACGTAAATTACGCACCCATGCCACAGTTCCGTATACATAGCTGCAGAGAAACTTACATGCCCATTTCTCCACTATCCTTTTAAGGAATGATTCTGGAGCAGTTTCTTTTTAAGTCGACTTTACGTACAGAAACGGTAATCGGAACTGGACGTGCAGTTTAAAGTGGGTATCGAACTCGAAACCCCTTGATTACAAGACGACGACCTTGCCAATAGGCCATCGAGAAGACCCCCAGACATGGGCGTCGCCGGAAAGTTTTGTAGGGGGGGGGGGTTAGGCCTTTGAATAAACTTGAATAGTAGATATAATAACAAAAATATTGTTATCATTCTTACAATAATTATAAAATTATATCTAAATAAACTAATAAAATGGATCATTTTTATTCCAAATGTATTATTATAGTAATAGTAATAATAATAGTAGTAGTAGTGGTGGTGGTGGTGGTTGTGATGGTGGTAGCAGTAGAGGAGGTCTAAATATGGGCGAAGGTTTAAATATTGGTTTTGGAGTTATCAGCGCTGTCGGGTGCTGCAGCCTGGCAGAGGCTATTGGAACTGGTTATCTGTAAAGGACAAAAGTTGCGGCGGCAATTCGCAAGAGAAAGTGGTGGTTAGTTTCGGCCTTGGACGCTGTTATAGAATTGCGACCTCCGAAAACTTTTTGCAGGTATGTTTTAACTCGGCGTTTTCTGAATTCTCATCTGCTTTGTATAGGTTATGACATTAGCGGTACATAAAACAAATGTGGGCTTTTATAATACCATGATTTGTTTGTTAAATATGTACCACAGAGAGCGAAAATAAATTGAAGAAGAAAAATAGCGTGATGGTCTAAATATGGGCTATGACATGAGGTCTAATGTTGAGATCACATTTTCAACAAATATTTGGATGTTTTTCTTAATTTCGATTTTTCCCATTCCGCGTGATTTTCAAAACAACAGATTATTCATAAATATGAATTTTATAATGTTTTAGCGATAAATGACTTTTCTATTTTAATTGCTTTTTGTGAAATTGCCACTAGTAGCCCATATTTAGACCACAATTTTGAAATACATCATATTACCATTTTTTGGAAATAGCTTTTTTTTAAAAAAAAAATGGAGACCTTTTATACTTTTTCATGCTATTACGTTTAAATATATTTCATAAATATGCATTTTAAAGGCAGGGGCTTGATATATTAATTTTTTCCTCCGAAAATGACAACATAAAAAGGGGGGCTCATATTTAGACAATTTCCTCTAGTAGTAATATATATCTTGGGAGGGACTTTTCTACTCGATCCAGCAGATGAGTGAATACCCAGAACAACTGTTTTTTTTCTTATTATTTTTTTAACATTTCATGTAGCTAGTGTACTGAAATGTATAGTTATTCTATTTTGTTATTAACTTTTACACTCGTCCTCGTTCAAGAAAAAGCTTTAGAAGTTAGAGTTACATTTTAGTCGTTGCGTTTATGTTGTAAGACCCCTCACATAAAACTAAATTTTTTTGCAACTTTGTTTTAAATGGTAGAATGGTAAAAACATAAATTGGTTCTTGCATTTTACACTAATTTCTTTCGATTTAACGCCGTTATACTCTTCCGATACATTACTTCTATCATTAACAATAAAAATAAAAGGCTACCTGATTTTTGTAAGAATGCTAATTTCCGGGGGGGGGGGGGGGTCGACAGACTGGTTGAACCCCTGCTCCCGACGCCAATAGCTCCAGGAAATGCTTCTGGAAGAGGAAAAACATACATCATTGCAAAATCTCTTGGAGTTAGCTGATTGACAGCATGTGTGAGTAATGCTTTCATATTGCGACTGTGACAAGTAAGGCAATCTGGCGGTTTCAGCCTAAAACTCCCAGAACCTTACTACAAGATGTTTTGGGAACAAAAAGAGTTCTCCCGCGGTGCGTCTGGGTGGTCCTTCATCAAAAGGAGAACAGAAAAGGTAGCGACTGCCAAAGCATGGCGCATTCCTATCAAATTACTTCGGTTTGAGTAATGCTACACCGTTCTCTGTGTCGCCCTCCGTGTCCAATTGATTGGAGAGGATGGGGGTGGGCAGATTTCCACAGAGCATTCCGCGAACGCCCGACCAATGCTACAAAGGGTGAGGAATGGTCGAAGCAAATGAAATTGGAACGGAAGAAAAATGAGCGCGCCCGCGGAAAGTAACAAGCGTCGGCGAGGGAATCTTGCTATTCCGGTAACCTCATCCGCCACCCCCTTGTCTTCCGCGCATCCTTTTCTTCTCGTCTTTAGCAGCCATTCCTCTTCTCCACGTGTCCTTGCGAATTTGCACTTGATGCTCGCTTGTCACCGATTGCGGTGCAAGCTGGGTGAAAATTGTGTGAAGGATGCGGTGAGATTCTGGGCATCGAAGTAATCACTTCACCAAAGTCTATGGTTCAAACCAGGGTTCGAAATTTATTTATTGATTGATTGATTGATTTACCTCCAACAAGGAAAATATCTCGAATTACAGGAAAGCTTACACTGCTCTATACACTTTTCTATTCAAATAATGAACACATAACAAGATACGAGTATGTACATAAAGTCATACACACACACACACACACACACGAACATATACTATTTATATACATAATTGATTGATTGATTGATTTGCTTTATTTTACTTAACTTTTTGTGCCACTTTTGGCTAATTTGCGAAGATGGGGATGAGTGACGACATGATGAAATTGATGAGTGGACACTTACAAACATCCATGCACAGGCCAGGATTCGAACCCTGGACCCTTGGTGATTTATATACGTAAGATAATAAGATAATAAAGTAAAGTATACAACTCTAGGAGTGGAACATCCATCCATCCATGTACACATACTCAATTTATTAATTTAATAATCTTGGCATTCCATACAAACACTTTCAACAAGACGCGTAGAAACCCAGGATTTCGGTTGGATGAAATAACATTCTAATATTGAACGGAAATATATAGTAACAAAATATATAGTGTATTTATAACATACAGTCACTATAGATATATAACGCGAGAAGAATAAGGAAAATACGAGGTAAAATAATTGTAGAATAATGCAAAATAATGTTGAGTATAATGGACTCTCATATAACTAGTATGTTTAAAAAATTGATCTTAATGTTTTTACATTACAAAGTAAGTGGGAGACTGAAATCCAAATTTTTATGTGTTGTCGAAATGGACCGGAGAGGACCGGAACTGCGTTCCGCTTCGTGAAAATCGGAAACCTTTCCGTTCCGTCTCGTCAGACAAGGCGACAAACCGTTTCGGTTTGTTAAATTCTTTTAGATATTTCACTACATTTTCCTTTTTAGTGTGAAATAAATTGTCAATACTCTTCAATAGTGCATATTATAGCATTCTAGGTGGAGATGGGTTGTTGCTGTGAGGGAGCTTAGCAGAGTATGATGATGGCCTTCATCTTTTTTGTGACATGTGGTTTTTGTTTAATTTTCTAAAAATATTTTTTGTCGTGTCTTGTGCATTCAATTGTCCCAACAGACAATATCAAGTGAGTCACACAATAAATGCAATCCCTGATCATACGCAAAATAACAATATGGATATATATTGCACTTACACAGAGTACTGAGAATATGTACATTTATTTTTTTAAAAAAATATCTCCAATTGAGCGAGCTGACTAACATCCACGATTTCCATCCATTTAAATTTTAAAAAGGGAAGAAAATTCCAGAAGGCTGGTGTTAAATGTGAGTCCGTGTCGCTTGCGCCGAGTCATTTGCGCCGAGGCTTCTTATCGGTTCATTTCCGATGTCATATGTCAAGACCTTCCTTGGTGCACGCACCAGTCTTTATGACGTTTATCTTCGATCGAAAAGGAAGGTATTTGATAAATGAATGTAAGATGAAAGTATATATAAGGGATCTACATTGGGAAATTAGTATTTATGTAAAACTAAGACTTGTAAGAGACGACAAGATGGCTGAGAATATGAAAATATCAATACATCGAAATGGACAAATGTGTTGAGTGTGTTCTTTCGAAGTACAGAAGCTCAGGTGATCTTCGAGGATGCCTTCGAGCATTTGCATACCTACAAGAATTAAAATAACGTTTGTACTGTTCTTGTGCAAGTGTGTCGAAATATTGTGTTTATATATACGTAGCTATTACTTATATAATGTTTGCCAAAAATAACATAACGAGTGTACATTAACGTAGTACTTGTAGAATGCTTGCAATATTTTAACAATACTGTATTTACAATGCTTTTTTGACGATAAATTATTAATAGTTAATAGGCTGATGCTGATTTATGTATTTTGTGTTGTGAAATAAAATTGATACAAGTAATCCTGTGTAACGTCTTTTGAAATAAGTAAATAAAAGTCATATTTGACTCTGTGGATAGGTTTAACGCAGCTGTGCAACATCATAAACACACGTTTAATTTTATGTTTTAAGTCCACTTTATGCACTATGCACCATGTGCCCATAAACACACGTGCGCGCGGCGGTGATGACACTCTGGATTGTGGGAAAACCAGCCGAGGAAGGTCTTGACATATGTCACGGAGGAAATGAACCGATAAGAAGCCTCGGCGCAAATGACTCGGCCCAAACGACACGACACCGTTAAATGTATTTGATACTATTTGATGAACGAATATATAAATATTTTAATATTAACTATTAATTAATTAATTGTAATTGTAATACAGCGCATAATTTCACTAGTCGTTATCTCGTCGAGAGCTAGAGCAGATAAGCAACCTGTTAATGTGACAGAGAAGAAAAGAGACAACACTATGTTAACGAAAATAATCGTCCCATTTCGTCAAAATTTCCATTTCGAGCCCTGGTTCAAACCCAATGCCTGTACCACATTCTGATCTGTACAGATAACGACCAAAATATTCATGGACAATTTAACGCAAGAACTAACACATAGGGCGGGAACTATTTCGCAGAAGTCACGTGGTTTTGGTCGCAGTAACTTTGTTGTTGCATTGGATGGAGAATAGTTTATATATTATAGTTGATCCTGAATATGTTCCGGTAACTCAATTGGAGAATAGAATTCTTTGGCTAATTTCTTTTCTTCGTCGCCCTTTTTTACGGCATATGCCATTAGTAGTTAAGAGGGAGAATATTATGACACTAAACGCAATCCTGCAATAATATTTACCAGGAATATCAAAAGCTCGAACAAAAGCATGGGAGTAGCAAGAGAGGAAGATTTGGTAAACGAAATTTAGTGTGAAAAACACGCAACAAACATCCCGCGGACGTGAACCAATTATCCAGGAAGAATGCGTTTCTTCAGATCGAAATAGACCGAACTCTCCACTCCTCAGCTGCTGGTGGGAATTTTTTTAACGCGAGAATTCATCTTTCCCCTATTACCAACCTTTTTTGAAACTAGAGTAATTCCCGAAACAAGAAACCTTGTTTTCGTCGCCTCTCCAAGAACGAAAGGAAGAAAAAAACACAAAGTGGTCGTCCATACGGAGGAATTCTCAAAAAGCTCTACTGGATTGCTCCTTCTGTTCATATTGAAAACAAGGAAAGTGGAAAATAACGAGGTAGAACCCTTTCATCAAAGTTTCTGGAACCAGAATTCCAGAAAAAAAAATGATTTGCACATCAAAGTAGTAATTATTCTCAAAGAGACGTGTGTACGTTTCGTTATACAAGAAGTTTCCAAATAAACTATTGACCGCTTAAAATTGCCCCTCAGGAAAGTGCCTTAATGATTTTTTAATTCGCAATATTTTTTTCTTCTATGAGCAGGATAATTTTGTAGTGCCTTGTTCAATGTTCTTAATGTTAATAACTTAATAAGGAAGTCATTTATACTGTAGGTTAAACAATATAATGCAGAACTGTGTGGAATAGTGTACATTGTTCTTGACATTAAGAAGTTAGCAGAATACACCATCCCCCTCTCCCTGTATCTATCTATCAATATCCATGTATTATTCTATTTTAACGTAACCTACATTTTAGTCATTTTAAGTTAATTTCCTACCGCTCTATTCTTATATATGCTTCTGGACCAGAATAAATAATGATGACTGATTTGGTTTAATTTACCTCGCTTTTCTCTCTCGCCTTGTAATCAAGAGGTCCCGAGTTGGATACCCGGTGGAGGCACATAGTGGTTCGGATCCCACTTTAAACTATAGGTCCAGTCCCGATTAGCCTTACTGTGCACAAGCTCAAGCAATCTCTTTTCTCCAACTTTTGGCAATCACAAAGATCAGGATGAGTGATGATATGATGAAATTGATAAAGAGGCACTTACGAAGATCACACATGTCTAGGGCGGGATTCGAACTCGGGACCTAAATAATGTTGGAAGTAAACCTTTCGTCCGAATGGCGATTATCACAATTTCCAACAAAAGACAACGCGAATATTTTACTATGTTGGAATTTCTGGGGGCAGGTCTTGAACCGCTCCGCTATGGTTTGATTTGATTTTTGTTACGTAGAATCGCTTTTCAGCTACTTTTGGCTAATCGCGACGATGAAGATGAGTAATGATAAAACTGATGAAGGGACACTCACAGAGAACACCCATATGTCGGCCGGGATTCCAAGCTGGGACCCCAGACGTGTTAACCACTCCGCAAAGGAGGTCAGTTCTGCAGTTGTTGAGTACGAGCTGAGCATGTCTTAAGCTTACGAACCTGTTTTGACAAAATTGGACATTATGACGTTCACAGCTGTAACGTCGTCTACCCTAGATTCATATAATCTTATTACAAAGGCGTGAAGTACATGTACATTTGACCCGAGTAGCTTGCATAGCAATAAAGTTGTCCCTCACCTTAAGTACATTCTGCGACTTCATCCAGCCAGTGCAATGGCCTGCCGCTGTTTTACCAAGCATCCTTTATTTCATGTGACAGATGGCAGGATGTGGGTGGATATGACAGACTGTATTCCCGGTTTGCCTTCTAGACCAGTGATTCTCAACATTCGTGAGTCTGCGTCCAGGTAAATAGCTTTTATTTTTAAGTCAATGCCCCGATCACAACAATATTACTTGTAAATAGATTTATATATTGTAACTTATTCGTTAATAAATATGCACCCTTGAAAGTAATGTAACAAATAAATTATGGTATATTCATAAAGATTTTTATTTCGATTATGTCTAGGCTTGCTGACAAAACATAAAATTAGGCTTAAATTAGTGTATAATAACAATAATCTAATGCAAGGTGGATTGGTTTAAACAAGTTTTATTTCAATAGAGATTTAAATCAAGATTTAAATCAAGTATTTTTTGAAAGAAAAAATCACTGATTGAAATCACTTTAAGGAAATAATTTATAGAATAATGTACATAAGGATTTTGTAGATATCATAATCACTTTTGGTGAAAGCACATTAATCTCGTAATTATTTAATGGTGTTTATTATGCTCTAAGAAAGGAAGAGAAAAGAAACAAAATATATTTACTGATGGAGTGAAGCTCATATGAAAGGAAATCTAATATCTAAACTGTAAACACCCTTTCATTTCTATTCATTTAAAATTCAATACTTTTATAGGCAAAAATGGCAATTATATAGTACATCCAGAATGTTTTATTTTCACTAGAAGAAAATTTACTGAAATTATTATAGTTTCATTAACACACTCAACAAATATTTCCATAGTAGGTTATTTGTTCAAATATTTTACAGGATCTTTCACCAGAAAAAAGTCTTTCTATAAAAAACATATATCTATATGTGGGCAAGGAGTGTATAAATACATAAGGAGTGGTTCTCTGAATATTCAACTAATACATTCTAATTATTTTAATATTTATTTTATATTTTCATTTTTAATAGTAATTTTATTAATAATTTATGTTTGTTTATATAGCTTATAAATAAAGCATGACATTGAAGTTGTTAGGAAAAGTGATTAAAGCATATATAAGTATAAAGGCAACACAATAAATTCAAGTCTTAGTAGAGTCACTAATAAATGCCTCCGTTGAAAAATAAAGTATAAAAATCTAATAAACAAAATAATTAATATAAACAATACTCTTAGCATAAGTTTTTATAGTTTAATAAAAACAGTGGTCTTGTAAATCACCAATGAATTAATAATTCTAAAAACATCAAGGAGGATATAAATACATCACCAATAACTCCCAAAGCTAATATTCTAATTAAACTACCCCTTGATATTAAAATTCAATTGATATTAATTACTATTATATTACTAGTAGCGCTAATAATATTACAATAAAACATCCACTATCTATATGAATTATACTAATTATACAAACTATTATTGCCTATCTGACAATATCAACATTTTTAAAATCTGCATGACTTTCCTACGTACTATTCCTAGTATTTCTAGGAGGAATATTAGATCTCTTCATTTATACAACAAGACTCACACCAAACGAAATATTCAAACTAAGAATAAAAATAATAATAGTAAGTATAATCCCAATACTATGTCTAATTCTGTTGGCAGTAACAGACCCATACAAGCAATTTTAAGCGCGTTTTTTTCTTTAAAAATAAAAATACTCATCGAAAATTATTTTTTCATAAAAGAAAATCATTAATTTTATGCGCCTTGATCTAATGGAATCTTTTAGTTTCATCTGGGCAATATTATTAAATTAATTTGGGAAGTACTCATTTTTATTGGCATGTTCCATTTCGGATAACGAAAAATTCCAATTCATCAGAATATTTCCACTTCAATATACAGAGTACTTGTTAATGAAGATTCGTGGTGCCAGTCTGTCAACCTCCAAATATGGAGGCGGGAAGATCTCTACTCGGTACCCTAGCGAAAGGCCATCTTGGGCTGCAAGTCGCTTCACCCTTCCGGCCCTAACCCGAGAAAGACCCAACCGTTTAAATTCACATTTGACCTGAGCCTGCACAGGAGACAGTTCCCTCCCAGAGGCATTGAATTATCGCAAGCAAGGACGAGAAAGGATTTCCTGTTATCGCTGGTGAACGTCCGAACGAAATGTAATCTTTCAACGTGGTTGCCAGCTTGGGCTGCAAGTCGAAAACTTCAGGAAAACCAAACAGGAATCGAACACGCAATTTTTGGCACGTGAAACTGATACGCTACCACCTGATCACCGGAATACTTGCCAGTCGGACAATACCTTCGCCAAATGAGACGCAAATGGAAAACTTCGAAATTTTGAAACGCTTTTTCTTGGAAATGGCTGGCTAGTGCACGCTAGTACCTTGTCTTATCAATACCTATAGGCAGGCCCGTACCCAGGGGGGCCAAGGGGGCCATGCCCCCCCCCCCCCGGAGCCGTGAAATATTTTGATGCAAACCTACAAAAATAACATGGATAATTTTTAAGATTTTGCCTCTGGAGAGAGGCATACTCCAGAAGTCTGCAGTCTACTATATTTAGTAATTTTAGTTTTATAACCATTTATGAGAAGCTACTAAATGTTCTAATTTGGTCGGGACAGTTCACCATATTTACTCCCTGTTTTGACTTTTTCGAACTGCAGTCTTGATGAAAAAATGTCCTCTTTTTGCGGTTAATTCATCTTCAGACATGTTCTTCGTTATAAGGATAATTCCATAGCGTTGGTGGTCACATTCAGGGTACGAATTCCCGTGGCGAAAGGGGGATCTCCCACCTTCCCACCAACGATTTTGTTCTATTAAAATTTTCCGAGGGTAAGAGTTTGTGTTATATTAAAGAAAATAAGCAATTAGTTTGCACTTCAAACATACTTTACTAAGAATAACATCATAAACACATACAAAGAAGGAATAACAAAGAATGATGTCAGCCTGTGTGTGAATGTTACATACATATCTTGTTCTCTCTCTCTCTCTCTCTCTCTCTCTCTCTCTCTCTCTCACTCTCTCTCTCTCTCTCTCTCTGGTAACAGCATGGGGTAAAAACGTACTTCTACAGTCATAGATAAGATTTTAAAATTATATAATATTATAAGGTGGTTGTCATTGTCACCCTAGGCCCCTTGAACATAGAAATTAGGCCAACCTGTCATTTCTCCTTCACTTCTCACCTCCTTTCTTCGGAAATAAAACATAACATTTACACGTTAATTTAATAGGAAACTAACGCCTTCTTAAAGTTTCTCATTTTTGTCCCTCCACTTAGTTATCTTTAATTTGCTATCGATTTTGCAGATGTGAACTACAACACACACTGCTTCTATGAAGATGGTTTGAGATGCACAACCGACTGTCCTTTTATTAGCCACATTTCTTGAATGCTAAGTTTTCTTTTCATAGAATTCAACGGAAAAGAGTATGTACATAAAATTTCTACAATGTCTTAAGTATGTGAGCTACATCTAGGAAGGGGGGTGCAAATTCGGTGCAGAGGATGCGAAAATCATTCCCGTCCTGGGCGCTGAAATCTCTAGCTACAACTCTGAAAAGGAAATATTTCCTTTCGAGAGAACATTAATAGATTTACACCATTATAAAAACATAATACAATAAAGTATGAAAATTTAATTATAATTTTTAATAATAAGCAATTATTAAATAATATCTAACACTTATTACGAACCCATTTCACCTATCTTCTAATTTCTTGACATTTTGAACCAGCCGTTAAAGGAATTAATTTACTAGTTTATAAATGTAGGAAATTAATTTATTTATATATGTTTATAAATATGTATAAATAAATAAATTAATTATGTTAATTAATTATTTAATAATTGACATATATTATATATATAAACATAGAAACATACATACAAGGTTTCGGGGTTGCCCCCCCACTCAAAAAAATCCTGAGTGCGGGCCTGCCTATAGGGTACCCTACCACTACACGAAATATCGTTCCGAACTGAATTTCCCAACCCGTGCCCTGTGAGTCTCGTCTGAGATATGGATATATCATGGTATTGGTTATTTCATCCAATCATCACCCATTCTGGTCGCCGCGATTAATCCACGAAGTAGAGAAGCCACACTAAGTATCCAAATATCCAAAATACAAGTACTTTAACTGCAATTTTAATCGCATATGCGTCAACGTTCTTTATGCAAAGTGGCAAGATAAGGAGGTTCATTTCTCATGTTGTGAAACGCCTTCTCCCACACTTCCACGGGAAATGGCGGTCGGGTAGGAAGTGTCGGGACGTTCTAGGAAGTTCTCTGCGGTCGGGCAAAACCACAATCATTACTCGCCTCTACTCTTTCCGTGGGCAGACCACCACTGCGGCGGCCGAGCGTAGTTTGTGGTGCGTCCGTGATTGTTTTACACCTTCACATATTTCATGCAGGAACCGAAAACTCGCCAACAAACAAGGAAGAAAACAACAATGAGGCGAGTGCGTTTTATGTGGTCCTCGTATGGAATTTCCTAGTAAAACATTTTCCACGCGTTTCTCCGAAGAAAGTTTCAAAGAGACATGCTTTTATGGAAACAATTTGTTTGCTTTCGATTCATTGGTTTAGTTCATTTGACGTCGTTTTTCTGCCACTTTGGCTAATTGCGACGATGGAAATGAATGGTGGTGAGATGGAATAAGGGAGAATCACAAACACCTATTTACAACACAACATTAGCCTATCAGAGGATTGTACTAGCTGGGAGTCCAGATGCCAGAGATTCACTAGTCTGCAAGAAACAATCTAGGACTGTTCGTTTTACGCGTTTACGCTTGCATTAGGCAACAATACGCACAAAGAACGTTGACACTAAACGCACGGCAATGAAAATAGGCGTCTGGGCAGAACTGCGCTGGTGCCACATGTGGGAAAAGCAAAGCGAGAGAGGAACAAATGTCGCTGGTTCCCGCGCACTGCGTGGCAACGTCAACAGGGCTGCGTTGCCTAGTTAGAGCGTCAGACCGACCTCTCTATCCGGGGCACTTTTGTGTCATCGTTGACTTTTCGAGCAAATACTGTCAGTTTGTATCATAAGGATTACAAAGACCAACACTACAACGAGATCTTTCATTCTCTTAAATCTCAGAACACACGGGGTTGTCCTCCCACGCGCCAACAACGCGAACTTCTGCCACCCGCCTAATTTCATGGCCGTGCGTTTAGAGTGCTGCAGTGAGAGGATTTCGATCGAGGGCCAAATAGTTAGCACAGCTGACCCTAGATAGCGTGCGGAAATGAGAGCTTCCTCGCTCGAGTGAATAACGCTCGAACAGGCAAAACTAGCAGTATACACCAGTAGTACACGTATTACAGTACCTTGTCTGTGGTAGTGGGCTCTCAAATATGGATCGTGAAGTGGATGAATTAGTGAAATTAAAGGATAAGTGAACATAGTGATCATCTTCATGCTGCAATGTAGTTTAGCCTATCTTACCAATACGCAGTGATGTATGTCACGTGCCAGTTCCGACGACACAATGAGAAATGCAAGAAAGAAATGTTTCCCGAGAACGACGATAGATGGCAGCACGCTATATAAAGAAGAGCAGAGTTCACTGTAGAAAGTTGGAGCGGGGAAGAGCGATTATATACATTATAGTAAATGCAAAATACATAAATGAAGAGTATAAAAATTATAGAAGGAGTAAATAAAATGTTGTAAATAGCAAATTAAGATAAATAAGAATATGCTCGTATATGAAACAATAAGGAAAGTTAATAAGTGAGCAAATGAATTCAGAAATGGATCTCTCCATTCTGATCCTAGTGATCAAAATTTGATTTAATACCTCTGACGAGGAGAACATCGTCAGCTTTTGTATTTGTCCGTCCCTCGGTGGCGCTGTGTCCAAATTAGACGCCCCGAAGCACTTACGGTTGCGCTTCTTATTAGACGCACTGGGCCATAGGCAGCGCTTGCTGTTAGCGATCCTGGGCTATTCCCCTTTTGGTCGTTACATAGGAGGTGGCGCTACTGTCAGTTTAGTCGACCCTACTCTTTCTATAAGTATAGCTTGAATAATAAATAAGAATATGCTTTAAAAGGAAATACAATCAATTAGAAGAAAGAAAAGAAGAATAAGCCTTCTCAAAAATTAGAAAGAAGAAGAAGCCTTTTCCTAAACAGAAAGAAGAAGAAGTATTTTCCAAAAATAGAAGAAAGAAAAGAAGAAGAAGCCTTTTCCAAAAATAGAAGAAAGAAGAATAAGCCTTCTCCAAAATTAGAAAGAAGAAGAAGCCTTTTCCTAAATAGAAAGAAGAAGAAGTATTTTCCAAAAATAGAAAGAAGAAGAAAACAAGAAGAAGTATTTTTCAAAAATAGAAAGAAGAAAAGAAGAAGAAGCCTTTTCCCAGATCAGAGATAGGATGGAAGAAGAAGCCTTTTCCCAGAAATTACGAGAAGAAAGAAGAAGAAGATTTCCTTTCAATATCTGTAGCCGTGGTATAAATAACATTTAAGTACGTACCCCCCAGGGGCGTAGCATAGTGGCGCCCATAACGTGGAGCTTTACCTTAGCTTACCCACGAATGAGACGTAGCATGTATGAAAATGAAATACATGATTGTAGGCTGAAACTACCAAGACGGATATTTCACACATATATATATACGTATGTACCTACGATTATTGTCACATTAAAATGAAACTCCATTGCATAAACGTTCGAGCGTAGCACGCTCGAGGTTTGGAGACTAAAACCAGTACGAGCGAACGAAAGTCGTCTCATGAAAAGGCTGCATCATCATCATCATCGAAGGAAGCAAGATTTTTCGCTGCGTAAAAGACGATGGAGAGGCAACAGAAGTAATCGCCTGACTCAGAATTATTCGAAGAGAAGTCGTAGAACTGGAATGGAGCAGCGTCCCGTGCTGACCCAGAACGACCGCCACCCACTCGCACCGGGCGGTGCAACAGGTGGGAAACGCCGCTCACAGGTGGATGTCGGAGTCAGTGTTGCCAACGGGATGCATTTGTTACCATAACTGTATAATGGCTAACGTTGCACACTTGAATACTTTTAAAGGGTAACTTTACAGCTAAAACGTCTAGTTGTCGAAACTTAGCTACCGAGCCAGTCCTCGTTTTGCTTGATTTTTCGTTCATGCTGTCGCTCTTTCCGTACTACATGGCCACTCCGCAAACCACATGATCTCCCACTTCCCCTTGCTATTTCGGATTGCCGACGCGAAACACAGTTCTTCCGCCAAACTATTTCACTGATTGATTGATCGGATTTATTTTTCTTCGTCTTTCTCTCCCTCCTTCTCACTTTCTTTCTCTTTCTCTCTCTCTCCTCTCTCTCCTTCTCTTTCTTTCTAAGTAAATGCGTTTTGTTAATTCAAACTATTTTTTTTCCGTGTTCATTTGAATGTACCATTCCACCTTCAATGGGTTGCACTTTTAATACTCCACACATAAAAAGAAGTGCACGATGTATTGCTGGTTGGCCACCCCTGCTCTAAGAGAAAACCTCAAGGGAGTAATCTCAATGTACTTCGAGTCGCAACGCAGGCAACGTAGGCTACTCCTCCCGTTGCCTGTTCCTCTCCTTATCGCTTAATTGAGGTGTCTTCTGGGAGATTGGGCAAGAGCGGTTCAACGACCAATCTTCTCACCTACGCTCGCATTGCCACGCAAGACACGGCCCCTTGTCAAAAAGTATTACGTGTTCTCCTCTGATACTAATCTCCGTTCCTGATGTCAATTTCATTCTTCCTTGCCAACGATTCTTTCTTATCCATTCACAGCGGACTCCCTTACGCAACTGTGACTAGAAAAGTAACAGGTTCCCCTAGCTCCCGCTGGACCCGGTTGTGTGGAAAGTTGGTTCGCAAGGAGCGACTCTTGGGCATAAAATAAAAGTAATTATCCTTCAAACGTTTGTAAGGCTGGATAAATCCAACGTGCACCTGCCTAAACCTGCTTTCAGGAAATGTTGAATGAACATCGACTTTCTATTTTTTATTTAATGTATACCTATCGATAGGTTAACCGTAACAGAACAATATTTTATGTCACTTAGTTATCCGGTGTACTAAAAGCATACAGAGTGTGCGATTCTGCGCATCCTCGCTTTCAAACTTCACGCCAGTAGCATCGGTGGTCATGGACAACTAATAATCACTTTTCATATTCTATATTACTCTCTCTCTCTCTGTCGCTTCTTCCTTTCTTTGTTCTTCTGTTTTTCAAGCATTTTCTATCTTCTATTCTGTCTCCGATTTCTTCACTTTGTCTTTTTATCTCCCTTTTTCTCTGCTTTTATTTGTTTTCTTTTCCTCACTCTTTTCTTCTTTCTTGCTATCATATTCTTGCTTCTGTTTTATTTTCCCTCTCGCTTTCATACTCTGTTTGTTTCTTTCTTTCTTTCTCTGCTTCTTTATCATCTTCCTCTCTTTTTCTGTGCCTGATTTCTTCTTCTTTTCCTTCTTTCTATATACTATGAAAATTCTCTTTTTCTTTTTTATTCGTAATCTCTTCCTTCTTGCTTGCTTTCTCTCTCCATCTCTCTCTCTCTGTCTCCTTATTTTATCTATTTCCTGCTTTCTTTATTCCTGTGGTATTCTATCATTTTTCTCTACATTTATGTCTTTTATTGTTATTATTTCTACTATTCAAGTCCTACCAACGGTCTGAACCCCCTACAAAAATTTCTGCCAATGCCGATAAATAGATTCTGTTTAATTCACTGATCGACATTTTGAGGGAAAAGTTCGGATGTTTTCAAATCAATAAGTGTGTTTGGAAGTATTTTGAATGCTGATCATTCCGTTACACCTATTACAGAACGCAACAAAATAAATTTATACAAGGGAAATTTCGGTTGTTTACAAGCCAATATGTGATTCTGGAAGTATTTTGAATACTTATCACGGAATGACATCAATTTCTTCCCTGCACGTCAGGATTTTCCCCTGGGTCACGATTTCCATGTGATACCCCACATGACCCAGCCAGTGGCGGCTGGTGGTCTGTGTCTATGGGTGTGCACCTCAACCTTGCGTCCAGAACAAATGTTGTCATCTCCCACCAGTTTCTGTTAATTGTATTGGCAATCCAAGTTATGACGCACCTTTTACTGATAATGAGACGATAGCAGAGTTATATTTCATAAAAAATATAAAAATAAGGTGTAACCGATCTTAACGCACCCCTTATAAAAGTTGACCCGCCCTCGCTGGCGAGAAAAGGGCGGCAAGAGACGTTAACATCTTTTCTGGGGAACGGTTGATGTGTGTTGCAGAGAGGACAGTCCGAGTCAAGCATTGATACGGTTAGGACCCATATCACGTTGGTTATTGGTGTCGCGGGTAAAGTACAAGCTGTGAGTGAACTAATGGCCATGATCTCAGCCGGAAAGAGATATAGAGTCTATAGAATAAACTGTGAGTAAACTATCGGTCTCTGCAGTATCTCTACCAGAACATGTTACTAAAGAAGAGAGGCTACATGTTTATTATGAACCAACGACAGGAGGATTAGAAGATTGAAGACGTCGAACTCGGTGTCAGCAAGATTTGTGTTTTCCCTCCAACTCCCCTTAAGTGTTCACCGTTAGTGTTTTTCAGCGTGTTTATCGCCAAGTGAATTGAATACCTAAGAAGTTACATCGAAGACGTAAGTACTCAGTGAAGTAACCACTAAGTTTGGTCTAGTATGTCAACAAATTCACACCGGAAGCTGACTAATCTGTGTATTCCGGAATCGTTTGTAAACCGCAGACGTCAGGTGCCTGGGTCTTTAATAAATATTAATACTGTATTTTGTGGTGTATAAATACTTAGATAAATATAAAAATTCACTGCTGGTCTCCTTTTGTGTGATTGACGTTGTTCGAGATTAGAATATAAATTGTGCTCTAATAAAAGCAAGAGTAAAGAAAAAACGTTATAAAGGTTTATCACAAATTCGAAATACCCCCGTGATTTCTTCCCTCGATCACGAGAGAAGATATATTGTTTGGTCTCTTTCGTGACCTGTAGAAAATTCAGCATTCGAAGACCTGACAAGATCACTCACAATGCTATACTGGTAATAAACTACTATGGTCTGTAAGGATAATAGTCGCCAGTATTTTGTATTAACCGTGTTTTAACAATGTATATTATATTTCTTCACTATAAATATGTCCCATCAGAAACCCAAGTTTAATGCCGCATAAACATTTCAGCGTACACTTCAGTTCATTACTATTTTTTAATGTAGTCATTTGTCATGAAGCTCCTAGAAACCATAGTTAAATGGAACTAGTTCTTGCCAATACCATCACAAAAATTATCAGTGACATATACAAGTATAAGTTACAGATTCTCATATGCACTGAATAACGAATTGGGCTGACTGTTCAATGACAAAAATACAAGATTCAACTCTGATTATTTAAAATTTTCTTTGAACTTTCAGATACAAGTCAGAGCATAACACCAATTCCTACGCATTACGAATGGGTTTAATTCAAACCGTCGAAATTTTTTTCGCATCTGGCCTCGCATCGTCGAATACACTCGTCACTACACGCCACGAATGAGCTTGAGCATATGTCAAAGTTCTCTTCTATTTGCAACCTGTTGATCCCACAGACTAAAACAATACTCTCTTTCTCGCTGACTCCCGTGGCGGAGCGGTTAGCACATCACGCTACGACGTCTGGGGTCCCGGTTCGAATCTCGGTCTGGGAATGGATGTTTGCGAGTGTCCATTCATCAATTTCATCACATCATCACTCATCTCCATCTTCGCAAATTAACCAAAAGTGACACAAAAAGCGAAGTAAAATAAAGCAAATCAATCAATAAATCAATCAATCAATCAATACTCTCTTTCTGTTTTTTTTTACCACCGTTGACTACAAAACACCCAACTTCAGTTTCCCGAGCAGAGTTTCTTTGTTCTTGTGTTACAACATTCTTCCTTCCGCGCAGATCCAATACATGCTTTCTTTCTCCAATGCAACATTTTGTTTGCAACTCCCCCCTATCCTTTCCTCTTTCAAGGCAAGGCATCAAGTGCTTGCGGAACTGTGTGAGGCGAGAGAGATATTATCGAAATCCCCCCTTCTAAAAAAAAATCCCTCAATTTGCAGTGATGTGTGGGTTCTCTCGTTTCCGTCACACACAAGGAATGGAAAGGAATTGTAACACTACATGACGAAGAGAGACATGTGCGTATGCCTGTAGATACTATGTCTCAATTTTTGGTGCGAAGCGAGTCCGAAAGCCCACTGATCCAAGCCATTAGAGCCTTTCTGTTTTCTGTACTTGCCGTTGAAAAGAGCGCCACGGAGGCTGACGGAGGTGTGCATTTTAAATGATCGCTCATACGATCCTCATTCGACAAGAGTGGCACATTTGATGTTTTGATGAAATGGCAATCAATGAGTAAATATAATAAAAAAAAAAATTGTATTACACATTTACTTGGGTGTGCGAATATGTTACAGCCGTTACTGCCCCTTGCCATTTGAAAAATTTGACCTCTATCCAATATGGCGGACTTCAAAATGGCGGCAATGTCCCGGAAGCACTTTCACTCATTTTCCCCTTACCCCGATGTACCTAGGTGAAATTGGATTTGCCATTACCGCATCCGTTTCAGAGAAAAATGGTGTCCAGGGACTTTTTAATCACCCTGCATAGCTGTTTTCTGAAGGAAGAAAAATAGACGTGATGGGATAAAAATGGATTTCATTTTTGGAATCAGCATGCTGAAATTATTCAGACAACAGTCATCTGCGAGACATCGACATGACCAGTGTTCAGTGTTAAATCGTATTCTTCCTCCGTATAGGCACGATACATGTGTAGTGACAAAAATTAAAGCAAGGGAATTTTCTTGAAGTTAATTCGCTTCAGTTCAGTATTTGCATTTTCCTTATTTATGTCGCTTTCTGCCCATTTAGGCTCAACGTGAGAGCGTGAGAGTAAGAAATATTTGTTATTGTTATTATTATTTGGACTCCTATTTATCATCACGTGAAATTGGTGTAGGACAAACACGAAGCAACTGACTAAAGTGTGTCAACAATGCTTTAAAAACAAACAAAACTATGAAATTCGAGGATCCGAATAATCGATAAATTGCAAAATAAATATTCATGATTGAACAATTGCCGACCTCCGTGGCGGAGTGGTTATCACAGTGTGCCCCGTCATCAATCTTCAGAAAACCGAAACAAAATAAACCAAATCAATCAATCATGATGATTGAGCATTTACTTGTGTTTTTGAGTGAATAATCCAACGAATCACACACAGACACACCATATGTGCATGTTGACTACTAAAACTATTGCATGAACACCGACAGACCTATACCCTGTACCATGTATCTCTGGAGCCAGGTCGCACATAGCGGCAGAGAATGGGGAGTTCGGCAGAGCGAAGCAGTACACGCTGCCGGGAATGTTGGTAATATCAGTCGCTTTCCCCCCTCCACGCAATCCCGTTCCTCTCACGTATCCATTGGTGGAGCCGTCTTGCGTCACTACTTGCGCAGAGACTTGCTTTCGTTCGCCTGCTCCAGAGGTACCTGGGACAGGGTGTATTGTATACACTATACAAATCTGCTGCAGCATAAACCATCCCCATTGGCCAGTTTGTTCATGAATCTCTAACCAATGGAATAACAGTTTGGAAGTTTCATGAGCATTTCGCTGATGCGCAGTAAATTCAAGGCTAACTATATAGTACTTGATGGAATAACAGCTTCGGATGGGAAATAAACATCAAATGGATGGACAGCGGCTTCTTTCAACTCCTTACCCATGCACCCGCCAACACGGTCTCATACTTTTTGTAACCTCCGCCTTCATTTATTTGGCGTGGAATCATGTTGTCTTCCATCTGAACGGCTTTGAACTGTCTCTGGGAGGTCCTGGGCACGCGAACAACGAATCCCCTTGTTCTGCCGCACAGGAACAAATAGCGCCCCCCGCGGCCTGTGCCATGACATTATGCTCCTTTCATCTGTCTGCGAGACAATAGAAATAGCCTGCTACTTTGGTGATGACAAAGAAGCAGTGCTGATGTATCCCTGGTCTTCTGAATCTACTGGCGATTATAATAGGTAATACGGAAAACCTTCAACTAGGACTACGTGGAGCATTTTTTTAAAAAAAAGTGTTCCACAAAATGTACTTGATTTGATTTGATTTTTGTTATTTACAGTTTATTATCATCATTCATTTCGCATTTTCTCACTTTTAGCTAATTAGTCCAGGCAGAGAAGCTCAAACCTGAGCAAAATTGCTTCCCAAGATTTTTGAAGAGTTTCTAACTCAGAAATCATTGCCGAATAACATATCCAAAATCAGACAGACAGAGGCGGCGCCAGAAATTTTCGACCGGGTGGGCAGAAGCTCCTTATTGATAAATTAGGGTGGGCAATATAAATGTAAGACCATATATACAGATCATTCCCTGGCATTCGCTACGAGACTCGGAGGCAAGCTGCCCGGCATCAGCGCTTGTCTTTCCCGGTGAACGGGTCAGCGACAGTCGATAGAGTCGGCTATTAAAATTACAGTTTTCATATTGTGTACTAACCTTGACTACAGAAGGTGTTGAAAATGATGTCCCTCTGCTGCAACATATTCCTGGCATCTCCGAAGGAAATTGGCATTTACACGTGCAAGTTCGTCTACTGTAATTCTCCCGATTTCTCGTACAATACTCTCTTTTAACTCACGGATGGTGTGCGGATTGTCTTTGTATACTTTATTTTTAGATTTCCCCATTTTTTTCCCCACTTTTATTCACAACTGACACTGTTACTCTAAACTTTTTTACGAGATTTAATATAGTGATCCTATGTGGAACGGGAACACCAGGAAATTTCGTTGCAAAACGTCGTCGCACTTCTCCACAATTCCTCATTCCGAAGTAACACTCGACAAGATAAATCCTTTGTTGTAATGTAAACTTTTGTGGTGCAGTATTAAGCCACAATCTTCAACACACGGACACGACACAACACAACTTCCGAAGGAGGATTATACTGGCGTCAGTCTGCAACGTCAACAGAAAGGGAAAGAGAGCGAAGGCAGGGAGAGCGAAAAAAACAGACTCTAGCGTGCGACTGTCGCGGACCCGTTCACGGGGAAAGACATGCTCTGACGCCGGACCGCTTGCTGCCCAGTCTCCTAGGGAATGTCAGGGAATGCTCTAGTATATATGTGTATGTAAGACGTATGTATCCCCCTCTCTCTCTCTTACATTCCCGATTTTCCTCTTACTTCTTTTCCCTTTCCTTTTCTTGTTATCCTGTTTATTCTTTTCTAATCTATTCTCGCATCTTGTTTCATTTCCTTTCGCTTTGTCTCTGACGGACACAATTACTGTATTTCAACGAAGTGTTTATGCATGCGCAGCCATACATTCAAATCACATTCCTTCATGCATGTTAATACAGTGAAATAAATGTGAATTAGGTTTAAGCTTGTGTTACAAATACAAGGCACATACTTGATTTTATGTATTCGGCGACAATGATAGAAAGTGCGATGCTAGACAATTGCGAAGTTTCTCGTAATTTAGATGCATGTTCCTGTGCATAGTATTTTGATCGTATGAGTTTTTGACTGAAAGAGTTTTCTTACTCCTTGGGGGTCATTTTTCTTAGCTTACAAGGTTTGTACAATTGACAAATCTATCTGAATGTTTGTAGTAGCGGCGATTGGGTGCCAACATTTGAGGGGAAAGGACAATAAACGTTTTCTTGGTAGCATAAAGAGGCCATAGTGTGGGGGCAAAAAGTGGCAAAATGTGGCGGGGGAACTGCATCCCCCACTTCCCGGTCCTCCTAATCGTCGCCACTGAATGTTTGGAACGTCTTATTAGGGATGATTTAAAGCACACAAGGAAAACAAATTCTTTGTTCATTGTCCATGAAAGGCTATTTTGACAAAATATCACTCTTAAATAATAAACAAGTAAGATTGAAAAATCTGTTCACAATTGAAGAGATTATTAGCTAAGTTGCTATTCGTTTTCTGATCTGTCATGTTACTAATGCGGGAGAAGCAATACATGTATGGTTACATGAACATATTTTTTGAGGTAACAAAATGATTTAGGACACAAGGAATTCATCGAATTTGATCACCGTGCCAGTAATAATTCATCTATTTTTCAGATGACTTGGGTTGTATGGTGTCACCATTTCGAACACACTAGAATGTCAACCTCTACCCTGTGCAGCATACCCTAATGAACAACCTGTCTGCTCTCAGCATTTTTTACAAATCTTCCGTTTTTCCTAAAATTGAATACTGGAAACTTTATTCTTTCAGGGCAACGAGTCCCTGGTGCTTGGAACCACTGTCAAAGTAATAATTTATGAGGGTTTGTATTTTGAGTGTCAGCATGTGTTTGTTTTCGCCCCTTCGTTACTTTCATCTAGGTGATTGTTTCAATTGAACAGAGTTTCATTAGTGGATCAAGGCAGCTAATTCCGTGAACAATGACGTTGTTTTCCGAAAGTCTCAGATATTTGTATCAGGCAATCACCCTCTTAAAATGGACGCATCTTCTGTGGTGATAAAATACCACGTTTGGTGCGAATTCTTTCTGTATATTTTTCCCCAATGGCATAACGCTGTCACATTATAATGAAGAGGCCCCGTGTTCGACTCCCCGCCTCCTCTGGTGGGAGCACAAGGGTTCGGACTACACGTTAAACTGTAGGTTTAGTCCCGATTAGACTATCTGAGCATACAAGTGAACTTAATAACAAACTAACAAAATCGTCTTCTGGATACTTCGTGACAACTTTTTTTCTTTACTTCAACTGCATCTACAGATTCTGTTTACATTTCGGCTGATTCGTGTGGCAAAATTTATGTGTGGGACGAGAATTTCTAAATAGGATAAGCCACGCATTAGTAATTGAATAATTCTGTAGCTTTTTCCATACATAACTGGTTTACTAAAATTTATTCACTTCAGTATTGTAGTGATTATTGTGATTCCTTCTTATTAGTAGAATGAATATAAAGTTGATATTTCCCTTACCATATTGATATTTCAAGATAACAGGTATATAAAAATTGTAATGAAATAAAAAAGTGGACACTTCTGGAATTTCAATGCAGAGCTAATTAAAATTATACTCTCCAGCATACTTAAACGCGAAGGTTTATGACTGCAGCAACACAAGCCTTCCATCTGTCCCTATTCGGGGCAAGATCAATACAATCTTTCCCATCCTTGCCGATTTCTTTATGTCTTTATGTCTCAAAGAAACTTTCGTTTACTTGGAGATTTATTAACCATTCCCAGGCCGGGATTTATATACGTATGTGGAGGCCCGTTGCTGCAGTCCTCAAGTTCAACCTAAATTCTGATCTAATCTTGATCATACCCTGCATAATTTTGAGCCTCCTAAGCCTACTAACTGCTTTTAATCACAGTTTTTGTTTCAATAGCTCTAGTAACTATTTTTACATTCTACTGACAAAATTAGCTTGTTATGGGATGATAGATAATATGTGAACATTTCATACATGTTATGAACACCAGAATACACTTATTTATCGAATCATTCATATAGCTATCTCCAAGCATATGCACTTATTGAATTTGATTGGGTGGGCCATCGGGTGGGCACAGGAATTTTTGGGTGGGCGCTTGCCCACCCGTGCCCACCCCTGTCGCCGTCCCTGACCAAAAACGGATTTCAAAATGGCGGATTGGCTATTGTGAATTTCCCAACATTTTATGTTTATTTGTGAATAACTTTTAATATTTTGTGCATTATAACTTGTGTTTTCTTGTTGTGTCGAATTATATTTTGCCTTTTAAGAATGAAAATCTCTAAATTGTTGCGCGATTTGTGAGAAAAAATTGGACAATGGACAAGAGGTAGTTAAAATATGATCACCACGAATGACCAGCAAACTTGATAAATGCTGATAGAATGGACTCGTTCAGACCCTTGATCTAGCAGCAGGGAAAGCAATGACGTATAGTACGGCATAGAAGAGGGAACTGAACCCAAGATCCATTTCCTGCATTCGCATTTAAACAGTTTTCTTGCTACCACGGGTGAATTAGTGAAGAACAGGGTAAAAGGTTTTGCCAGGAAATCAGTGACATGGAGCGCCAGTTTCAGGAAGGTGTGAGTACAACAGTGATGGCTGATTTCTCTTGGAAGTTGGTACTTGAGGGTTCATGAGATGCACACAAGAGGAAATCTGGTTTCTGGCGAAAAGGCAGAAATGGACAGACATGAAGCAAGTATGTTTCACCAATGACATTACGAATTTATTATGAAAATTCGCTTTTCTTTGGGAAAAAAATCCAGGTGCTAGCGTACCAGCGATGCCAACCCTAGCATAATGATGCTAAACCTAAGCACAATTTGAGGTTCGTTGGCACCTAGCACCATGTGTTTGCATAATTGGAAAATCTAGCATAATTTGCAAAAACATGGTTAAACTTGCAAAGATCTATCAACGTAAAGTCGTACCAAAACAGAAAACCTTCAGAATTTTTTTTTCGAAACATTCAGTGAATACGAAACAACTGGCAAATTGTGAGCAGGTTTCGGCAATGGAAAAAATAAGGGATTTGAACTATGAATTGTTGGAACATCCATCCTATTGCCCAGATTTGACTCCCCCCGAATTCTATATATTGCCAAAACTCAAATTACAATATTCATCGCTGCTTAGCGTTTTTTTTGTTTTATTTTATGGAATCAAGAGGCGTTTGCAGCAGTATAGACCTTATGGAGCATCACTGGAATTAATGTACCGACCTTAGGGAGATTGTTGTGAAAATATAATTTTTAAATTATAAATTCGTTCTTACATTGTTAGACCGAGAACTTTTTACATCACCCTCCTACAGTGAATCGAATGTACATATTCAGGCTATCCCTTGAAAAATTCTTATATTTCAAAACTTTCCGAACATTCGGACACTTCGCATTTCATTATTACGCCCCAATGCTTCACTACACGCGCATTCCACTCCAATGCTCTAGCAGGTAATTCACCTGTACGAACGAGAACAGCTGCACATTTACGTAAGTGGAGCTGAAATGTTGCAAACAGTATTTCACGGCAAAGCAGGGTCTCGAATTCAGGGTGCGAAATCCTGGCGAAATCTTGACCTCAAATATTCCCCCACCAAAAATTTCCCGGGGGGGGGGGGCAGAGTTTTTCTTGTAACAACAAAATATAAGCAATTAGTATTTACTTCTTACGTACTTTACTAAGGCTAATATCGAAAACGCACAAAATAGTGAGTGCAGAATGCTTTCTCTCCTTTTCAAGAGATTATTACTCCGTCTACACCAGTAACAATATGCGTGCAATAAAAGAAGAATGCAAGTCAAAAATAATTATAAATTATGATAGTTCTGTATTAATACAAAAACTAAACAAAAGCTTGTACGTAACAAAACTATTAATTTGCTACTTTACACATATCTGATATACATATAAAAGTGACTAATTAATTACTTTATGTGTATTTAATAACAATGTTTTTTTTAAATATTTAGTAATTAACTAACTAACTCTCTAGCCTTCTTAAACCCGAACGTTCATGGCTGCAGCAATACAGGTCTTCCATCTGTCCCTATCTTGAGCAAGATCTATATACTCTTTTCCATCCATACCGATTTCCCTTAGGTCCATCTCAACGTTGTGCCTTCATTTTCGTCTTGGCCTTCCTTAAAATCAGGTTTCCCACCAAGAATCCTGTAAACTCCTCTTTCCTCTCCCATTCGTGCCACATGGCCTGCCCACCTAAGTCTTCTTGATTTAATTATTCTAATAATATCTAGACATGAATACAAATTATGTAGTTCTAAATTATGTAACCTTCTCCACTCACCTGTCTCCTCATCCCTTTTAGGTCCAAATATTTTCCTAAGGTTCTTATTTTCAAAAACTCTCAACTTATGTTCCTCTCTCAATGTAAGGGACCAAGTTTCACACCCATATAATACTACAGGCAAAATTACAGTTTTGTATATTACAACTTTTAGTTTCTTAGATATTAAGCGAGAAGACAAAAGTTTATGAAGATAAAAGTAACATGCATTTCCTGAATTAAGGCTACTTTTTATTTCCTCTTTAATATAATTTTCATTTGTTAGTTATTAATTGATTTTATATTTAATAACATTATAAATATCCATATGATAATAATTTATGTATATATATGTGTGTGTATATACGTATATGGGGGTATAGATTAAGAACTTCTTCCCCACCACCAGTCTTCAATGATTTCGCACCCTGGTCTCGACTATGGCCCACTCGTGCTAGCAGCACCAAATCTGGTCTTTCCAACGTACTCACGCATGCATTCTTACTATCGGATTGAAAATTATGGATACTCGAGTTTCGATTAGAAACTAACCAGTAAACCTGCACAAAAACGACTTACATCAAAATTTAGCTTATTCAATTCTGCGTTAAGCTATGGTAACAATTTTTATTCAAGAATTCCTTCGATTCTTTATGGTCACGGCAACAAAAAAGTGCCAGTTTTTTGGCGTTTACCAAACGACCTTTCTCTTTGAAATATTTAAACATCGTGATGAAAATAAATACCGTGCAGGTAAAAAGGTTTTAAATGCCATTCTTAGTTTTCTAACTTTTCAATCGGCCAAAAAGAGGTTCTGATCAATTTTGTGACACAGCTTCTCCTTAGTATTGGATAGTCCTATACATTGGGTAGTCCTGTATAAAATCGATTTCGCAATGTGAATTGACAATGATAATGGGTCCAAAAAACAGCTTCAAACAGCTTCAAAACAAGCCCAAGATCGTATTTCCAGGACTATCCAATACTAAGGAAAAGTTGGTTTCACAAAATTGATGAGTCATTTTTTGGCAAATTAAAAAAATGCGAAAAATTACCTGCACCGTATTTAAATGTCAACAAGTTTTTTATGTATGGAATTTCAAAGATAGCGGTTGTTCGAGAAACACCAAAAAAACGGCACAGTTTTGTTCTCACGATGATAAAAAATCGAAGGCATACTAAAATAAATGGTCACCATATATTAAAGCAGAATTCAATAAGATAAATTTTGATGTAGATTGTTTTTGTGTAGGTCTACTGGATAATTTTTAATTGGAGTCCAAACTCGAGTAATTTTTAATCCGACAGTAAGAGTGGAATAAATTAAATTAATTGTTATTTTTTATATTAATAAGTGTGAGTAGCTTAAGCTTCGGCTTTCGCTTTGCAGAATACTGATTGTGTAGGAAGGGAAACGCTAGGTCAGAACATATCCTGTACAAAAAACAATACCACACAAAAGCACTTCGCTAATTATAACACCAATAAGCCTTGTTTCCGTGATAACCTAAAACTCAATACGTTGACCAAGGCAGAATTTATTTCATTTTAAAACATAAACTAAACGTTACGTTTCAACCTTCTAACAAGGTTTGAGTTGGTGTTTTAAGTCCACTTTATGCACAGTAAGGCTAATCGGGACTGGACCTACAGTTTAAAGTGGGATCCGAACCACTTGTACCTCCACCGGGTATCGAACCCGGGACCCCTTGATTACAAGGTAATGACGCTACCACTGCGCCATGGGGGAGGCCCATTCTAGCAAGGTCTTCTTCAGACTCTGTACCAAATACAAATCTTCGCGAAGTTAAAAATGGGGTGTAAAGAGTCCCTTGAGAGAGGTTGCAAGTGCAAGGTTGTAAAGGAACATACAGAAGACAAACACAAAACATTAAAACTGTAAGGAGACATTAAAAGCTGAGGCAGTGGAAGAGCATTGACGATAAACAGCTGGGAAGATTTAAAGTTTGTATAGGGAGAGTACAATAGGTACATTCTACAGACCATTTCCTGACATTCGCTACGTGACTCGGCGGCAAGCGGCCCGGCATCAGCGCTTGTCTCTCCCGGTGAACGGGTCCGCGAAAGTCGCACGCTACAGTCTGTTTTTTTTTTCGCTCTCCCTGCCTTCGCTCTCTTTCCCATTCTGTTGACGTTGCAGACTGACGCCACTATAATCCTACCTCGGAAGTTGTGTCGTGTCCGTGTGTTGAAGATTGTTGCTTAATATGGCACCACAAAGGTTTACATTACAACAAAGGATTTATCGTGTCCAGTGTTACTTCGGAAAGAGGAATTGTGGAGAAGTGTGACGACGTTTTGCAACGAAATTTCCTGGTGTTTCCGTTTAGTGTTGCCCACGAGACGAGACTTTGGCCTGTCTCGTCTCGTGGAATGCTGTGAAATGCTGTCTCGTCTCGAAAATATTCGTTTGTCTCGGGACACATGATCAATCTCGTCTCATCTCGAATTTTTAAAAGCCTGTCCCGTCTCGTCCCGTGGGCAACACTATTTCCGTTCCACATAGGACCCCTACATTAAACCTCGTAAAAAAGTTTAGAGTAACAAGGTCAGTTCTGAATAAAAGTGGAAAGAAAATGGGGAAATCTAAAAAAATAAAGTATACAAAGACAATCCGCACATAATCCGTGAGTTAAAAATAGAGTATTGTACGAGAAATCGGGAGAATTACAGTAGACGAACTTGCACGTGTAAATGTCAATTTCCTTCGGAGATGCCAGGAATGTGTTGCAGCAGAGGGACATCATTTTCAACACCTTCTGTAGTCAAAGTTAGTACACAATATGAAAACTTTAATGTTAATAGTCGACTCTAGCGACTGTCGCGGACCCGTTCACCGGCAAAGACAAGCGCTGACTTCGGGCCGCTTGCCGCCGAGTCTCGTAGCGAATGTCAGGGAATGCTCTAGAAGAATGTGCCGAACAATTAAAATAATATTACATACACAACACATTGAGTGAAGATTAGATTAAATTGGTGCAGAGGCACTCGCAAAGAATACCCATGCATAGAGTGCTGCAGGGAGTGAATTTCGCTCGAGCGCCAAACAGCTCGCATTAAATAGCGTACGGAATTTAGAGCTTCTTCGCTCCAGCGAATAACGCTCAAACAGGCAAGCGAACGGCATATCCCCAAAGCTCAGTTGTGCACGTAATAACCGTAATTTGTGTGGTAGAGAGCCCTCAAATATGGATGCTAAAGTGAAAGATGCGGTGAAATTGAAACTTAAGTGAACATAGTTATCTCCTCCATGTTAAAATGTAGTTTTCTCTCTCTTAGCACAATGATACATGAAACTGAAATAGATGATTGTGTGCTGAAACTACCAAGGTGGATATTTGACATGTACGTGTCTACGATTATTGTCATATTAAAATGATATTCCATTGTATACGCTCGAGGGTGGGAGGGTCGAGCGAGTAAGAGCGAGGGAAAGTGGCTTCATGCAGTACCTACTAGGCAGGGATTCGAACCCGGGAACTTAGGTGGCGAGATCGAAAGTTGAGCTCGGCAACCAAGTCGGCACAGCAAGGTAAAAAAAATGCTCTGTAAAGTTATAAAAGAGACAAAAACAGTAATGCAAGTATGTTATGATGTTATCATAATAATAACAAGCCAAGTCATTGTGTGTAAGTGTAAATAAATATATCAATTGCTGTTTTGGTTGTTTTAAGCATTGCCCTCCCCCACAGTAAGCCCAAATGCAACCCTAGATTCTCCTCTTCGATGGTGCAGTGGTAGCGTCTTCGCCTTGTAATGAAGGGGCCCCGGGTTCGATACCCGACGGAGGCACAAGTGGTTCGGATCCCACTTTAAACTGTAGGTCCAGTCCCGATTAGCCTTACTGTGCATAAAGTGGACTTAAAACACCAAATCAACAACAAATCAACAACAACAAACCCTAGATTCTATATCATAACGCAAGCTCTTCCTCTTTGTGACTGACATGGGGGCGATGCCCTGCGAATATGAGGGGGGGGGGGGGGGGCTGAGATGAGTTTCCCTGTTTCCACTAACCTATAACCGAACCCTTGTTCGTGATCCTTCTTGTAGATTTTTTTTAATGATAGAACAGTTTTGGGATAATGTGCAATGAAACGCCCTGTATATAACAACAAACAACTTGTTTCTAAACGGCATCAATTAGTGCGTGTTTTCTCACTCGTTAGGCACATCTGAGAAATGAATGGATTTCCTTTTCCTGAATGAGGGAAGCCCATTCCCTCCTCCCGGGTCTATTTTAATAATTCCCAGCTTTCCTGCTTCCGTCGAGAGGGGAAACTGGACTCCCGCAGGAAGCCAGCAAAGATAACTTTCAGACCGCAATTTGACCTCCACGAGCACGTGACGTAACTCCTACAACTTAATCTTAACAGCCACTTGCGTCAGTTGCACAAAAAACAGAGAATTGCTTGTTTAAGTTCAGTCGATGGATTTGCATCTATTAACATATCATTATGAATTTGCATGAAATCATTTGGAAATCATCAAGGATGTACATGACATTTCTATTAGTATTAAGGTATCTGGACCTGTGTGGGTTGTGACATCGTCAAATGTCTTCCTTCGATACAACTTCTTTTGGCCTGCTCTTGTCCGGTTCCTACACCCTGTCTCGGGAATCTGTGGAGCAAGGCAGTGCATAACAGTAGAGAAGGGGAGAAAGCTACCGGTAGCTGCAGCCGAGTTGTCCCCTCCATGCACTCACGTCCCCTCTCAAACGTTCATCGTTCGAGCCCTCTCGAGTCCTACTTGCGTAGAGGACTTGTCCAGTTAAGGCTTTATTATCTTTTGTTAGTTGTGAGGAGGATATAGCAGTACTAAGTACGTACAGTTGGATTATATAAGGAGAGATTATTCTGATATAGTGGCTTCTTTTAATTCGAACTCAAAGGGGTCAGGAAAAAAATTGAATTAACAAAATCATAAAAAAACATGCAATATTAAAAAAAATCAATAAAACAAATGAACATTCACTGGTCCTTACTTCAAAAACTTATTTCTTCTCTAATCTTAAGCTATACTGCAGGAGGCCTTAGAAAGAGCGTTTCGCGGGCTAACAGCAGACGTCGCTCGCACACTGTTGCCGATACTCTCGTGTCGTCTGCTCCTCAGCCGAACAAACAGGCCGAGGTAGCAAGAGGCAGAGGTCACTCACCCTTCCAGAATGGTGCAGCGAGCTAACTGACTGTGGCAACCGGGCTCGCTCATTCGCGGACCTGATTGGTTCTCGCAGACACACCCCCATATTGTCGTGTGCTGCAAGCCCGCGAAGCGATCTTTTTAAGGTCTCATGGAGTATAGTATACGCGCTCGGCTTGGGCATTGCGAACAAGGTACCATGACTAATCACACAACTGACAACTGAGGCAGATAATACCACTGGGTAGTGGGGGTTCAAGGTCGAATACCTGCACACATAAAGGGTAGACAATCCCATGTTATTGAGGCAACGTATGGCGTAGAAACATATCGCGAGGCCCTGTGAGAGATTACAATGGCCTCCATTTGTTTTTCAAAATTGAAATTTGAATTTGAATCGAATGTTCCGAGGTGCGTCAGAAAATTATTATATTGAAATAATAATAATAATAAATTACTAACGAAAAATATATTTAATAATTTTATTCACACTAAAAATGTATTTCTCTGTTTTCCGGGAGCTGAAATCTGAAGCTACAGGAAGTAGAAGAAAACTGCTAATATTATCCTCCTTGAGTTGAAAACAACGCAAGCACTTACTTCGTAGGAGTTGGAGTTGTTTTGTTAAAGTCGGGAGTGCAAGGTGAAGAGAAAGAAGAAAAGACAAGACAAAGTGCTTTTTATTCAATAAAATAATAAATGGGTAAAAAATGTTCAAGCAAGTTATCGTGATTTTTTTTTTATTTTTGCGTAAATGTTTCACATGAGAAATACGACAATAATTTTTAATTTTTTCGGGCCTCTTAGGCTTAGGACCCGACTGCCTATATGTTACGCCCTGATTTGAAGTATTCGTTCAAATTATAACGTTTAACTTGAATTAAAAAACAGAATGTTCTAATTTTATTCCCCACGAAAATTAGCCTTTTCCATATTTTTTTTATTTCTATTATTGCATTTTATGTTTCAACCCCATGGAAGGAGAGGCCTCTTCGGGTGCGAAGCCCCACTTCGCCCGCCCCTTGCCGCGCCACTGTATTGAGGAGAGGATGAAGGCTGCATACCAGCAAACAGAAACTTTCTCTTTTCTACAGCTGTCTTTGCCTTCGAATTATCGAAATAAAAGGGTCCAAGATTCGAATTAAATATAAATTTTTAACATTGGTTTCAATAGGAATTTCAAAATAAATAATCTGTTCGAATTATTCACAATTATAACGATTCCACTGCACAGAGAATGTTTTCTCTTCCACGTGTTTTAAAGCAAAGACGATCAGTTCTACCAAAGGGTTTACGGTACGAAAAAAAGATGCTACGTAGTTGGTGAACAGCGTGTTGGAAAAGTAACAGCACTCCTGTTAATGAATGATCCCATTACAAAACGTTTTCATTACGTTGCTCCAAAACACGGACGCAGTTGAACATTCCGTCCATATATGTCGACAAAGAATTTCCCTTCGATGTAATCTCCGGTCTCGTTTTGCGTGGGAAGATCTGCAGCAATACTCAGCTCCAAAAGTCAACGTGACTCTTGTCCCTTGGTCAAAGAGGCCTTTGTAGACCTGTCTCTTCCGAACAGTTTAGCATTAGCAGGAAACGCGAACGGTAAATGGCCAGTAGCCTGCACGGCGTCGGAGTGTCACAATATATCCCGTGTTGATGATCGCGGATGCGTGAGTAACACCTTGAGTGGTCGCAGGTTTCCTACTTGGAAAGAGGCCTCTGATGAAGATGTAGAGGAACCACGGGGCTTCTTATCCTCTTAAGCAGTGACAGTTATGGACCAGGATTTCATCCATTCGCGGCAAACAAGCTCCTATTTATAAGTTTATTTTGGAACATCGTGTCTTCTTCACTCGGACACTAGTTCTCTTGACAAGATGTTCTAAGTTATAAGCTGTTTCATATAAGCCATTTTAAACTAATAACTCACTTTTCATGTTGCTCTATGTACAACGTTTATAGGCACTTCACGAAAAATAGAGATATCATGCTTCTGTTTCTGTTCCAGAAATATCGCTGGCCAACTAGATGACAATTATTGACTCACATACATGAAATAGTCTAAAACTCGTTTCTTTGTTGAATCAATAGGACCTCGCCGATGGCGTCGTCGCCTTGTAAGCAAGGGGTCCCGGGTTCGATACCCGGTGGAGGCACATGGCACAGTGCTTCGGATCCCACTTTAAACTATAGGTCCAGTCCCGATTAGCCTTCCTGTGCATAAAGTGGACTTAAAACAACAAATCAATCAATCTTTGTAGAATCAACTTATTATTCTTATTGCAACTGTAAATTTAAAACCCGTTTCTAAGACCCGCAAAATTCAGTTGCCATCCAACTACCGTTAAAAATTACTATTATCGTTTTTAAAGTATTAACGACCATTACATAGTTAATTAATGTAATTTTAATTATTCAATTTATAAAAATATATCTATGGTGCATTCAATTTCAATTTATAATTTTTATGCATGATGAATATCCCAATTTAAATTAAAAACTTGCGTCCTGTTTCTGTAAATTTTCAGGCAAACCGTTAAATTGTAAATTTTACGGTATTCTGAAAGGTGCGGTTTTATAAATTAGAATTTGAACTTAATTAGTTATGTACTTCTCCTTTAGCCTATTACGATAGACAACAAAAATATTAGTATTACTGACAGAGCAATTATTGTTCTATTCAAGGTTAAAATATAGGTAATAATTTCTTGAAACGCTTGCGTTCATTTTGGTGTTTAGGAAATTAAATAAATGATTACCGTAAATTTGAATTGTGCAACAGCTTATTTTATAAAGCGTGTGATCTTTCTACTTCACTGTGGGATTTGAGTTTGAGTTTTTGCTTCAAGTCCACTTAATGCACAGATAGACTAAGCGGGACTGGACCTACAGTGGGATCCGAATCACTATGTGCCTCCAGCGGGTATCAACCCTGAACCCGTTGGTTGCAAGGCGACAAGGCGACGACGTCACCGCTACCTTATTCGGGGAAGTCTACTAGGTGAGGAAAGCTGGATTTTTAAATTTAATATATCATTTACAGGAATTACTGACGTATATTTACTTATTAATACAAAAATATAATCTTGAACAGTAGGCGGCTGGAGGTTTGGAACGAATAAATTTACTAAACGAACAGTTTGAAACACAATCTTTGGTACTCTGGGACATAGGGATCCGCGGTTCGAATTCCGTCCTGGGCATGGGTGTTCTTTGTGAGTGTCCCTTCATCAATTTCATCATATCATCACTCATTCTCATCTTCGCGATTGGCCGAAAGGGACACAAATCAAATTTTGGATATGGTATTCTAATGGTTATCAAGATAACTTCCAAAACAAGACATGCTTATTCAAATCTGACAAGGCATAGATCTAATTCAGATGTCCATTTCCACTGGCACGGTCAAACAAACTACCACGGGTATTAATTTTGGCCAGTGGCGGAACCACAGGTGGGGACAGGGGGCATTGCCCCCAACCCTGGACGGAAATGAGTTCTAGGGGGGCAAGGGGGGCAAACATTGACGGCCAAGTGTACCTTCAGGGGTCAATTACCGCACACAACTTCAAATTTTATGCAAATAAAAACACTTTTCGTAAAATTTTCCTGGTTCCTCCTGGTCTTATCAATTTCAGAACCGGCCCTAGGGAGCGGCGGGAGTCGGCACTGGGCGCCGAATGATCTAAATGAAAACAAGTTGTAAAATTGATTGATTGCTTTGCGTTTTTAAGTCCATTTTACGCACAGAAAGACTAATCGGGGACTGGACCTACAGTTTAAAGTGGGATCCGAACCACTGTGCCATGTGCCTCCACCCGGTATCAAACCCGGGACCCTTTGATCACAAGGCGACGATGTTACCACTACACCATGAGGGGAGGCACAAAAGTTGTAAAAGAGAGAATGCATTGGCGTGAAATTTGAAATTATTTGCGCTACTACTACTACTACTACTAGAAATAATAATATTAATAATAATAATAATGTTGGTTCGAATCCCGGATTGGGAATGGATGTTTGTGAGTGTCCATTCCTCATATCATCACTCATCCCCATCTTCGCAAATTAGCCAAAAGTGGCACAAAAAGCGAATTAAAATAAAGCAAATGAATAATAACAATAGCAATAATAATATAATAATAACTATTACTATTAAAATAATGATATTTATTATTATTATTATTAGTACGTTTATTCTGATACTTGCCCCCCCCCACCCCGCCTCGATTGTGGCACAGCTTATTGAAACACGCAACCTAATTCAAAGGCAATACCTGATCAAGCGGAAATTCAACCGATAGAAAAAAAGCATTGCCGAGCAGCGACAGGCGAACCAGAGTTACTGAACCGAGAAAGTGCTCGCACTGAACGCGGGGGCGAACGGGCTGTCCCCACGTAAACAGAACAAGAAATCCTTGAAAGGAGTCATGCGTTGTTGAGTTCAATAAGATGTGATTGCTTGTTTCGTCACACACACACACATGCATTAGCACGCAGACGTACGAGGCGAAGGAGGATCACGTCCAATTACTTCTCTCACGACCTTCGGAAGAGAGGGAAGGGCGGATTCCAAGTGGCGAGAAATGGCGACAAGAGATCCCGTTAATAACGCCATTTGTATGTGAGAGAGTCGACTCACTCTCAACATGGTGCGGAGGAGGCGCACGCACACCTGGCTGACTCTGCCTCGGATTGGAGCTGTTGCGAGATGACAGTTGCCAACTTCTCTTTTACAAGAACTCCAGCTTATGACAAATACACTTGAGAACATAGGCAATTAAACTTTTTCCTGCAGGTAGGATCGATAGCTGTTTGCTTTGAAAATTATTAAATTTCATGCCGAAAGGAAAAAGAAATTTAGGAAGACCATATCGCAGCGTTGTTAAGGCCCAGGGACCCTTTAAATTCTAATGGGTTCTATTGGGTTCCGCTGTAGAACCGGATTTTTTTTTCTCGCACAATTTAAATTCGGTCCAAGTTGAGTATTGTTACATTGAGAAAAGGTTCCTGGACCGAATTGAAATTCATTCTGGAAAAAAGTTTCCTGGACCGAATTTAAATTGATCCGGATAAAAGGTTCCTGGATCGAATTGAAATGCTTTAAATATGAAAAGGTTATATACACTGTCTGGAACTCAATTATGTTTGCTGATTTTCTCTCCGAGTCCGGGATTGAATTTATTTACAATTCGTAGACCAGGATTGACCGATCAAAAGTTGCCTTCTAAAAATGTCCGCGAGTACGTTTTACATTAGAATGTCACACTGCGGTTGTAGAAAACGTAGCGCAGGGAATAAATCAAAACGCTGTCGTTCTCTCGTGGGTCAGGTTCAAAAACTCCCTTGTCGAAGAGTTACTGTACATAACGCAATGGGCCATATTAGTGTGGCGTCACATTGACTTCAAACAAACCCGTCACGTGTTGCTTCGGCATCCGATCCAGGAACTGCAGCCAATAGGAGCCGTCGATGAGGTAACGTGAGGCTGCTGTGTTCCCAGCAGATATCACAACAGGGACGGGTAGTGCTGCTACAACCAAGTGAAGGAACGCGCGCGAGAGAATGGGGCTACATGGAGAGGGGCAACGGGACTGCATCGTTTGCGTTTCGCCCATTTCTACCTTGTATACCTTAGATTCTCGAGACAGCCAACACCTGGATTTGTCTTTCATGCTCACAAGTTGATAATTGTTTATCGTCAGGTCCGTACTCGATCCAAGTTGCGTATTCTTTCATTTCAATACGAAACTTGGATCCTATTTAAACTGATTCGGAAAAAAAGGTTCCTCGTCCGTATTTAAATTGATCCTGGAATAAAGGTTCCAGGACCGAATTGAAATTGGCTCGGAAAAAAGGTTCCCGGACCGTATTTAAATTCATCCGGAAAAAGGTTCCTGGACCGAATTGAAATACGTTACAGATAAGAAGGTTCTTTACGGTCCAGAACCCATTCACGGTTGCTGATTTTCTCTCCTGGACCGGAATTAAATTTAATTAAAATTCCTGGACCTTTAACAACCCTGCCATACCGCCAAAGGAATGATCAATTTCGGTAGTCGCAGAACGAGTTTTGCTTACCCAGACCTGCTAGAGGAAGATGATGTTATTTTTCGTACTTTTCGGTGTAATTTTCCCCAGAATTCTAGTTTCTATTTAGCGCACTTTTCTGCCAAACATAACACTAAGCATGTATCTTAATTGGACTTTTAAATTGTAGGTTATATGGCCTATGCCTGTTCGTGACAGTTGGATAAACTATTCTTGAGGAAGTTATTTTCCACTATTTCTCGGCTCCTGTGTGTGGGTAGCTAGAAAATTCTTGCGGAATCAAAGGAAATAAGCTACACACCGATTCTGTGAGGCGCTCTCCTTGCAAGAAACTGCAACATCGGTGTCTCGAGTGGTGACAAGTGTCACTTCACGCTTACAGTCGGATTAAAACTTATAGATACTCGAGTTTGGACTTCAATTAAATATTAACCAGTAGACCTACATAAAAACGAGTTACATCAAAATTTATATTATTCAATTCTGCGTTAACCTATGCTAACCGAATTCTTCTTGATAATGGCTTCTATTCTTAATCGTTGTGAGAACAAAAAAGTGTATTTTTCTTAGTTTTGCAAAGGAAGGTCTCTTTGAAATTCTATAAATCAAAAATGGCTTGTCCGAACACGATGAAATTTTAGTATGGTACCGGCAGAAAGGTTTTAAACATAAATCTTAATTTTCAGATTTTTAAAATTTGTTAAAAAAACATTCTTCTCATTTTTGGAAACAACTTTTTCTTAGTACTGGTTAGTCCTACAGTACAATATTGGTCTTGTTTTTCTTTGCATCTGTTTTCAAAATCGGTTTCGAAATGTGAATTGACAAAGATAATGGATTTTAAAAACAGATGCAAAGAGCTTCAAAACAATACCAATATTGTATTTGTAGGACTACCCAATACTAAGAAAAAGTTGTTTCGCAAAATTGAGAAGAACAGTTTTTTGACAAATTTTAAAAATCTGAAAATTCAGGATTGTGTTTAAAACCTTTGTGCCTGCAACATACTAAAATTTCATCACGATAGGACAACCCGTTTTTTATTTATAGAATTTCAAACAGAGCGATCGTTTTCAAAACTAAAAAAAACAAACCGACCCGTTTTTTGTTCTCCCGACGATAAAAAATAAACATTCTCAAAAAAAAATTGTTTGCATAATTTAACGAAGAATTGAATAATATAAATTTTGATGTAACTCTTTTTCTGTAAGCCTACTTGTTAATTTTTAATTGCAATCTTAACTCGAGTATCAATAATTTTTAATCCAATACAGAATTCTGTAGTACACAGAATTGGGAGAAAGATGGAGATCGAGTTTCTTAATGTCCAGAACTGTATGCAAGCATCAGAAACCCCGACAAAAGTTTAAATCCAACTTTGGGACCAGTAACTCTTCTCTGTGGAGCAAAGTTTTGCACACGTTGCTTCTTCAACAACAACAACAACAAATTAAGCAAAGAGGATTGGAATAAAAATTTGAATGGGTGAAATATTTTTGTTATGACTTGAATAGAATTACTGTTTCGAATGTAATTTGCATATGCACTTCATATAGGATTCTCCCCGATGGCACAGTGGTAGCGTCGTCGCCTGGTAATCAAGGGGTTCCGGGTTCGATACCCGGTGGAGGCACATAGCGGTTCCGATACCACTCTAAACTGTAGGTCCAGTCCCAATTAGCCTTACTGTGCATAAAGTGGACGTAAAACACCAACTCAACTCAACTCTAATTGCAAATAACAAACATATTCCACCAGTTCAAAATTTTATTCTAATCTTCTTACTTAAAAAAGAAATTGAAGGATCTTCGTATAGTGTTTCTGGAAGGGTAGGCACAGGCATGTGAACGGGGTGTGGGAGGGGATGAGTTGATGTAGTTATCGCTGCGATCTCTTGGAAGCAAGAAGTGTCTTACTCATCAAAATATGAAAATGATAATCCCCACAAACAAAAATATACCATATTGCCTCAATGTCATTACATAAAAAATATGTGTATTAACACATGTTTAAATTATATACCGAAAGTCGCCAACTCAACTTATTTATGCTGTACCGCATATAAACAGCTGCACATAAAATTAATGAAAGTAAAAATGCACAACGTATTCAGAAAATACTTACACTTACTTTCTAGTTTAGGTGTGGAATTTTTGTTTTGGGGCATAATGGTAAATGTACTTGGAAGAAAGGCAATTTGTTTGTTTGTTTATTTGTATTTTCCTTGTGCGAGCTGTACGCTGCACGCACTATGTAAATTTTATTTTACACACACTTACTTTTTCCTTGCAGTCATGTATTAATATAGTAACCTCTTTACGTTAATATACAGATACTCTTAGTAGTTGACCAGGTATAGGAAAATACGAAAATTAGATATAAGAAAATTAGAAAATTAGACATAATAAGTATAGTTTAGCAATCAAATAAAGTTATGTGTCTGGTTCCCTTGGTGTCCAGTCTCTATATACCTCTTTTCCAATCTTTCACTTCTCACATAAACTCTCTCTTGTACTATTTCTCGGGCTGCCTTTCACACGTAGAGATCATTTGATTAACAAAATCCATCTACTGTTTTTTCCCTTGTTAAAAAAAACATTATCAGACGCTTTCGTGTATGAATACGTTGGTTTACGTGATAGTATTTCTTCCTGATATGGAGGTTAAAAAAATGAAACAGTTGTCTGATGAGGATGAGTGGACTTCATCTCCCACGTCTTCATAATTTACTCAGTCAAGTTCAACAGCTGGCGGCGCCTGAGCGTTCTTACAAAGACCTCACAGAAAAGTTGCTTCATCGCCGGCTGGTTTTCACACTGTTATCTTATACGCAAAAGAATATTCACACAAAATATTTTTGTGTTAAACGGCCACTTATGTTTGACGTATCAAAGCTAGAATATTTCTTACCTTTGTGTGGCTTCGTAGTAGCACAGCTTGAAATGCCATCGTCAGGTGTAGTTATAGGCATCTGGAAGAAAGGAGTTGAAATCATGAGGTAAGTTTCATAACAAGAAATTAATCTCAGTTTTGTGTAAGGTTTGTTTGATTGATTGATTTGCTTTATTTTACTTCGTTTATTGTGCCACTTTTGGCTAATTTGCGAAGATGGAGATGAGTGATGATATGATTAAATTGATGAATGGACACTCACAAACATCCATGCCCACACCGAGATTCGAACCCGGGACCCCTGGCGTCATAGCGCGAGTTTTGTGTAGCTGTTTCAAATTATTTTGCATAAATTACAGCACGTGCTGGTAACGAAAGAGCCTTGTTGTATGGTAAAAGTTCGCATATCACAGTGGGGCAAAAAATTCTAACGAAGAACTACGCAAATTGCATCTACATCTGTGTAATTTTTTTAGCAGATTCGGATTCGGATTCTGTACCTGACACATCAACTAGAGAATCAAAAGCAGTCTTCTCTGACGAAATCATCCCACTCCCCGAAAGAAAGTTTTTTTTTTTTCAGAAGGAAAGACCAAGCCTTTGAAAACATAACCAGTTCGTCTTTTAAGACTGTAAAATTCCATATGCATTCTACTTAGAGGAGATGCGGGTAATGGCGGTCACCTAAGGGAAACCTTTTATTACATCTAAGAAAAGCCACTAAATGTCTGCACAAAAATCGCACCCCATACTGCATTCTTTGTACTAGGAAACTACTTAGTCAAATTCATTGAATTCTTTCTTACTTCTTTATCAAAAATAAAAATCTTAACCAACTGCTTTGACCGCAATTCCCAACACATGCAGGTAATAACGGTCACTAGGTTCCTGGTATATGCAGTCAAAAAACATTTTGTTTTTCAAGTTTCAAAACATGTATTTCAATTTTACTCATTACAATTATGATCTATATAAGAAATTACTTGAATTTATAGATATAAAAATAATAAAAACTTCGTCTCTCTAATCAAAACTGATAGGCAACAATTAAAATTACGTCTTCTAAAGAAAAATGTAATGTCCTTTCGGAAGTTTTCAAATAATATAAAATAAGTTTTGAAAAAAAATAAGTAAAAATTAACCTACATAGAAGAGACAGAAATAAAAATAAGTTTACTGACAACATTCAATGACACTTTTTCATACAAGAATCACAAACAAAATCTGCAGGATCTTCATAGCCACAACACTCTGAATGAGCCCATATGCCACACCCCCATGCACTGATACCACATTTCATTATTCCTTCCGAAATCTTCACAATAGAAACACTTCACATGCTCACCATCTGAACCGTCGGCAGGCAAATCATCATCGATGTCGTCATCACAAAGTGCTGCTATTCCCAGATCTTCATCCGACGATGACACAAGTGATTCTTCATGAATTTTCTGGCTACGTTTTGTTACACAGAGTTTTACATGATTCCTAAATATTTGGTCAAACCAGCTTAGAAACAGTAGACACTAGCCTACAGCCATCACACCAAATATTACACTTTCTGGTTGTTGCAGGGAATTACGGTCACATGCAGGGAATGGCGGTCAGTGTGACTGGGATTCCCTGCACTGACGCCATTACAAAACAAAAATCTAGGTCATGACAATTATTAATATTTTCTCAAACTAATATCTCCACATCATAGAGCACTTAGTAGGTATTGACACCTAAAATAATTAGAACAAAGTAATAATAATAAGGTATACTTACTGTTGTCAATGTGATGCCAAAAGTTTACAAGAAAAACACTCGAAAACGAAAATCCCCTCTAACTGCGTCGAGCATTCGCATACAACTGAAACAATGGCGAGGGTGTTTCTCCAATCCCTTGAGCAGATAGCAGCACTAGTTGGTAGTCTCCACTGTCCTTTCCAGCTGAGAAAACAGGGTGACTGCGATTCCCAACTGACCGTGATTACCTGCCTTTCCCCTAATTTTAAATTAGTCACTATTACAAATAAATTCAGTGCAAATCTTAAACCGATTCTAAATTCCTTCCTACTTGTGAACTTTTGCCCCATCGCATGCGAATTTCAATCCCACTGAGTACGTTCGAAAAAATACGTTTTCGCCACTCGTTACAGAAATATATTACAACAAATATTATATTCAAAACAAAATATATCAGAAACTGAAAGAAGAATCTTTGAGGTTTGTTAGCTATAAAATTTTAAGATTATGCCTGCTTTGGTAGCTTCCAATGAAACGTGGCAGGTGTATAGAGGGGCCCAAATGAAAAAAATACGTGTTTTTTTTTTGTTTCGGCTAAAAAACTGCTTTAGGGGGCAACCCTCCCTCAAATGTCAAGACGAAGACCAATTGAAGTGGGGATCTTCCCGAAAGGCCACCTCCATTTGAGAATCCGGTGGCATTCTGTTTTGGTGGTGACAGTAATCCGATATGTAATGTTCGTGGTGCAGTGGCAGTAATCAGATGTGCATGGTGTAACCGAACATTATGTTTACATAATTTTTTGAGGAATACCATTACTGTGACGAGTATGTACATTGACACCGTGGAAGCAACAGTCGGGGAGGTTTTCAATGTGATGCATGGGTGCTTGTCTTTACTTTGTGTTGGCAGATCGGTTGCCATAACGTTGTTTCGTGTTACTTCCTGGTGGTAATAAATGTTTTATACATGCTGTGTATTCATCTATGGAACTATCCTCTTGTGTCCTTGGCTATGGATATCACCTAGATGATATCTAGGTCATGCTTGATAGGGTTATGGTTCCCGTGTGCGGCTATTTTGATGCTCCGTTACCCTGCTCTGGTCGGTCTATTGTTATGCCCATGCCTATCCGGGAACAACGGTGTCTATGAATTCGGCATCTCTCTACAATTGCACTGCGTTTGGTACCAACAATCCTACAGTTCTGTGCTGTGTGTGTTCCAATTATATGTGCGTGTTCTTCCCATGCCAGATTTACGTGGTTTCGGGGTCAGATCCCCACTTCAATTTGTCCTCATCTTGACATTTAAAGGTGGTTTTACCCCCTTAAACCGTTTTTTAGCCGGAACAAAAAACAAACACGTATTTATTCCTTTGGGCCCCTCTATACACCTGCCACGTTTCATGGAAATCGGAGGGGGACACTTAGATGACCTCCCTTGTTAGATGTATGGAGTCAAAAACTAAGTACGCACTCATAACCCGCTATACTCTAAGTTGAAATCGAAGTGTAGTTTACAGAGTGGCCTTAACAAGCATTAGCTTGTAACCTGTGACCTTATACGTATTTCATTGTTACTGTGCTTCAGGGTAACTCGTAAGATGGAGTGAGCTATGCGTATCACTGGAATCTTCTATCTCTTTCTGTTCAAGGTTACGGAAGAGAAAGGTTACAAATATCAGTCATACTGCAGTAAAGTGAACATATAATAACGCCGTAATATATTTTGAGCCACAAAACGTTATTATTACAGTAAAATATATGTTTATTTTGTCAATGAGTTTTCATCCCTGTCTTGAAATGGCCGTTGCAGGAAGACTATTCAGACTAGTAGGAAGCATCGTGAGGCCGGCCTCATCTTGTATATTGTAGGCATACGTGCCCCTTAAATTAGACTTACCCGCATGAACTACCTGTTGTGAAAGCCGATGCATCATCTCTCGCAAAGATGCCTCACTGCATACAAAGATAGAGTACCGACAGGGATGAAAATTTGTGGCAATTATCGTAAAACCTAGAATTTCAGTTTTCTTGTATTAAACGTGGATTAATGAAACTATGTAAGTAATAAAATCCGTAAAGAATCAAATATATTAGGGTAGGTCTTGTCTCCGGGCCTCATAGAACGCTTTGCCACTGCACCCCTCCCTCCCCGCAGGGATCTTCACACATTTTCGAAATGGCATTCCATGTTGTTGTTCCGATTAGTAGAGCATGTTCATTTTTCAGTTTAGTTTCCTATTTTGTTCTAACTTAGAGTGCAATTAATTACAAATACTTTCATTCCTGAAGGATTTTCGAACAACTGTTCTTAACATTTCTGGCAAATCATACAAACAATGGCGAGAAACTCTATGGAGATTCACAGTAAATTTTAATAGGCTAAAATATTCCTCCTGAGACCACTGTTGAACAGCGAGAGAGTAGATAGAAGCAAATTACTTTGGGAAAACTTCAAAATTATCGGATCCACCAGAAAGTTGCAAATGCCAGTGTTAGCAAATCTGAGCAACTGGAGAATATTCATACATTCAACTCATGTTCCAGACACTTGGATCGTAAATACAATAATTCTGAGTACCGTTAGCAATTAAGCATACCAGCTGCTGTCCTCCAAGATTTTGCCTTTTCTTCGTTTTGTTTCTACGGCATTGTTCTATCTTCGTTAGCAATTCCACAGGTGGTCGGTCATTCATAACCATTTTTCATTCTGCGTCTGGACATCAAGATTTATGACCACTCCCAGAGTGACTGTTTTCTCAATCAAAGTAGTGTTGCCAATTTGCAACTATTTATCGCTCGTGAAGATACTTATTCACACCATTCATATTTACTTTTATCAGTAAAGATCAAATACTGACAAATGTGATATTTCGTTTTATAATTAATATCGTACAAGTCTCTATACAAAACGGTTGCAGTTTTCTGCTGTAGAAACAACACCTTTACCGCACCGTATGTTTTACAGGAAGTTATAATAGATAAATGCATGTGATGTGACCATGAAAGATCAACACAAAATCTCTTCATGTGTTTATTCACTGTTGGTACATATACAAGTAATGAAAAATAATGTGTGTGATTCATACAAGTGATGTGCAATTTTCAATGTTTATAAGCTGGAGTCAATACATTCAGCGATACGACATTCATCAGATAAAAAGGATAAATACAGACAGTAAGGAGTATATAATATAATATATCTTAAAAACAGGCATACAGCAATGTTTGGATTTATTCACTTAATTGTAGTCATGCTCGATGTACGAAAGCAATCGCCAATGCTTTGAACTTTAATCTTTCTCTTACAAAGCAGCATCTTCTTTTTGAAGGCTGACACCTTGTCTGATAGTTGCAGCAGAATTCCGTACCTTGTGGAGATATATTCAGAACATTCAGTTTGTGGAAAATATCAGAAAGTTATACCAATTTCTGTAGAAATGACGTTGAATGTTTACGGTCCTCAACTCTCGCAAAAGCTCAGTAAAAAATACAAATGGCACAATATGCGTGCTTCAGATTCAATTTTCAAGCAAAAAGGTCTGATCGTATTCTTCCATTTTTAAATAATAATCAGGTTGTTACCATGGCAAACAGAAGAAGTTGCACTATCTCTGTTTCATCCTCCGCATACTGACAGAAGGTAAACCACAGTACCTGTTCGAGAAAATGCATTTCCGTAGGGAAATCCATCAATATGTTACCCGTAAGGGGAACAATTTCAATTTCCTCATCATTCTACCACGGCCTACTAATCATCTTTCTCCTTTTCGGCTCCCAAAGCATAAAATGCATTGCGTGCGAACATCGCAAGTATAAACAACCCATTAAAATTCAAAGGTAAAGTAAAAGATCTGCTGCAAATGAAAGAATGACAGAGTCTCAAGGCATCAAGGCACTCACAATATGGAATTGTATTATTATTACTATTGCGTTTTGTATTTGTAGTTACATTTTTTTGTATGCAACTAATTTCTGTGTGTTTTTTATATCTGCATGTGTATTATCTTACGTTTAGCTTACTGCTTCACACGCAGTTTATCTTATCTTATATGTATCATCATATTGACAAGGGTTAGGTGGCAGAGCAGCCCTTGCCTCAACTTCGCCCGCTTAATAAAGAAAATTTATTATTAAAATTTATTATATTCTTATTCAGCATTGGCATGGTTTCTTTTACAAGGTACGAGTGCAGTTCCTGTCTCAGTTCAAAAGCACAATGCCGAAGAAAAACCACCGTTAGTTGCAATAATTCAGAAGGGCCATTCCACGCCATTTTTAGAAAATATAGCTGTGTGGCAGTGGAAAATTGGTTCATACACCCTATACTGAAACATGTGATATTTTTACTATATGAAAAATATTACCATTCTGATTTTTTAATATTATGTTTGACATGTATTAATTATGCTGTGTAACAGTTTCCATTGTGGTAAAACCTATTAAACAATTACTCGAAGTGCAGTGTCTTTTTCATCACAAAATATTACTTTAATTAAAGATTTTTCTACTTTGTGAGTAGGTAAGAGTGGTAATACTGCAATTTTCTGTTAGGGCTGTCCTCCTTCTCTCCAACAATAACTAAATCATTGCAATACTCCACATAGTTTCCGAGACATGGCATGTTTTGTGTCACCATGGTGCGTTCGTTCGTCCACCCAATTTCTGAAAATCTTCAAATTTTCAAGGATTTCTTCTTCTACTTCTTCTTATGGCGCTACAGTCCACTGATGAACCTTGGCCTCCTCTGTGATTTGTCTCCATCTATCTCTACCTTTTGCCACAACTTTCCAATTTCTATACTGAAGCTTCCGAACATCCTCATCCACTCCATCCACCCATCTTAATTTAGGCTTTCCACGCTTCCTTTGTCCACCTGGGCTATCCAACATCACTCTCTTTGCAGGGTCACTATCACTCATGCGCATCACATGACCTGCCCATCTTAATCTAGCCGCCTTTATTACACCAATAACTGTTGGTTCTTGATATAAGTCATAGAGCTCCTTATTAAATCGCTTTCTCCATTTTCCATTCTCACATACTGGTCCCAATATTCTTCGTAATATCTTTCTTTCAAAGGTCTCTACCAGCTGTTCATCTTTCCTTGAACTGGTCCAAGTTTCCGCAGCATAGGTCAATAGGTCAATACAAGGATTTATAACTTTCGACATTTTTGTTGTACAAGTCTAGTATTACATATTTGTCATATTAGACCAAGTATCTATCAGTAAAAAAAAACATGAAGCAAATCCATGACTATGAAGCGATTTCACTATACCTACCGACTACCGGTCTCACTCCCACCTGTCGAAGTAGAAGATCATCCAACAAGTTACGGGGTGACGTGTGGTCAGCACGACGAACCGCCAGTCCTTATGGGTTTCGTGGCCGGTTTACTACGCTACTCATTCGTACAGCTACCCAATTTCCTCATGATGGTAGGTGGCCACTGGTCCCATACACAGGCAGAAATCTCACGAGAGAAGTTGTTACGCTTCCCCCAGGAGTGTCGAACTTGCGCGCGTCCCGTAGTCAGAGACCCAAAGCACGGCCACGATGCGAGACAATACAATAAAATAATATTTTATTATTTGCAATAACGTTTATATGGTGATTTTTAGGGCATTTTTTCTTTAGACTAAGGGGCAAAAATCTGGTTTAAGGCCTGAAAAAGTATTTTCTTTATAGGCTATGCACCCACCTATACCGCGTTTGTTAGAACCTGTCCCGTTTCCCGCGCTAGCGATCGCTCGACAGTTTCGGTGCCAATGAGAAACGAGGAAAAAATCGTCTGCTGGGCAGCGAGGAGCGAATGGAAGCCAGAAGAGAGGCGCTTACGTAGACGCTGTTGCGACGTTGCGTATTTTAATTGGCTGCCTGGTTTTGACTTTCCCCAGCACGGAGAAAAGTCAGCGATTAGCTAGCGCGGTTACCGGGACAGCTTGTAACAAACGCGGTATAGAATCGGCCATGACGGTAATCACAACAAACAAGCAACGGCTGACGACGAATTGATATAGTTTAAATAGCAAGAGCCTTGGAGCCTATCGTACAGCATTCCCGGTCTTATATGGCAACCACAGAAGCTACATGCATTTTATATATCTCTTGTTACAATTAAGATGCGAACATCCCAGTGGCAGTTGCATGCATTGTGTCGAGGCCGAAGCAAACAACAGTTCAAGGTCCTTCCCTGGTCAGCTAGCAACCCACGCACAACGATGACAACACCGTCTACGCAATTGCCGCTGTTGGCTACGCACGCATTCTGCATACGCGATCGAACGGGTGGTATGTCGGGATCGAATTAATCTTTCTCGGGAGGTTGTTTACGGCGGGGCATGAGATGTGATTCTGTGTATGTGTCGGTGTCTCCGTGGACACGCAATGCATATATTAAAGCCGGTCGCTCCAAAAATACCCCGTTTAACTTTGTATGCGTTCTTGGTGCGCCATCATCCAAATTACAAATGCTAATAACAATAGAATTGGTACAAGTAGCACAATGCAAACGACTCCTTTTGAGAAGGCGGTACAAGGGTTGACGTGGCAGCTATTTTTGCTTAAAGGTTTGCAATAAAGTTTCGCTTGACAGTCTAAAGAGATTTGAATCGAAGCAGTCAAAAATACTGCTTCTAAAGAACAACGGAAATTAAACCCACGTGTACAAATAGCCTAGGTTTGTAATCGTTATTGGAATATGTAAATATAGTGGTTCTGAGCCCACTTTAAACTGTAGGTCCAGCACCGATTAGCCTATGTGCCCATAACTTGGACCTGAAACAAAAATTTAGAAAGTGGCACCTTAATTCTCAATCCCCCCCCCCCCCAGAATTCACGTGTCAATTTAAGGCCTAATATGTATAAGTTGGATATTCCCACACCATCCGATAATATTGTTGCCCCTTACAATTCTACAAATTGCTATTTATATAGCAGTAATGGTTATTTGATAACGTAAGTCAACTTGTGTATGCTATATTATTCACGTCAAATTTCCATCATAAAAATTCCCTCTCCCCAAAGTTGGGTGGACTAATGTTGCCCACAAACCCACCTATAGGCAGGCACCCCCGCCCCTAAATACTTTATTTTTTCATTTAATGTATTAAATGTGGTGCATTTGAGGTGTAACTTTTTCTTACATATATTTTATAAAAATATATAAATGTTGAATTTTATATTATTTAAAGGGAAAAAATCGACCAATAAATTTCGATGGCGCAGTCATTATCATAACCCCTCCCCCCCTCCCTGTAGGCACTCCTGCAGTGGCACATTGTTAAAAAATTACCAATAGGTGTCAGTATATTTGTTTAATGGAAGAAACAATAGTCGCAAGAGGAAACCAACGAACAACAAAGGAAAAACATATTTAAAAGGTATTACCTTATTGTAACCACCGCCCTTCAAAGGGTTAAAGACGGTTCATCAGAATCTGCACAGACATTAAAAGATTCAACACACTAAACTATATATATATATATATATATATATATATATATATATATATATATATATATATATATATACACACACACACACAGTGCGTCCATTTCGATCTTCAGCCGAGAGATCGGGAGAAACGTGGCGGGCTGCGCTGGCGGAGATGCCGACATTTGCGGCCTGTAATGCCCGCTTATTTTTATGGACATATGCAGACATTTATATAAATATTGCAAAACGAGCACTAACCAGTGTTATAATTTATCATCTGTAATTCATCCAAGTTCTGCCTTTATGTACACAAAAAAATACGCTTTAAAAAACAATGTAAAGAGCCACAGATAATAAAACATTTTTTTCATAGTTTTGACCAGTAACGTCCTGCTTAAGTTTATATTCTTGAAAGAGTTTTGTGTCGATGGGGATCGTTTGGATGTTTCGAATGTGCAACACTGTATCAAGATTAAACCGTAGACGAAACCGTTAAAAGTCAATGGTGTTCGTGAGCTTCCTTGCAATCCGAAATCTCCGAGCTCGAGTTTTTTGTTCCTTTTCGACAGAGCTGTGAATATAGTGGCGAGCAGATGTAAACCAAGAGCGTGTTAATTTCGTACTGTGCGCAAGAGTGTTATTATTGGTTACTTGCCGTTACTTGTTTGTGTTATTGCAGTGTGTATGTGTGTTGTGTCAGTGAGAGGATTGGAATGCCAGCCGCAAGGTTCACGTTACGAGGGGGGCTGATAAGTTCTCGGCCCGACCCAGGAGGACTTTAGCTACAGGCACGAAAGTTTCAGGCTATTCAACGTATTCTCCCCGAAAGTCTACACACTTGGCACTTGGTGGATATCAGTTTGAACAACTCTTATAACACAGGTTAGTGCTCGTTTTGCAATATTTATATAAATGTCTGCATATGTCCATAAAAATAAGCGGGCATTACAGGCCGCAAATGTCGGCATCTCCGTCAGTGCCGCCCGCCACGCTTCTCCCGATCTCTCGGCTGAAGATCGAAATGGACGCACGGCCATTCATGGAGTCTTTCCGGACATGTACGATTACTTATGAATGATGTCATAGATGATTTATCACAACAAAATCATATGTACCTATACACTCTGATATGTAAATTCATCATTACTCACACCAGTTAATCTTCTAGTGAACTCTATTCGTTATATTCCCATCAATGCATTAACCAAGTAATTAAACAAAATTACAACTATTGCAGTTTACAACATATAATTTGATATCACAAATTACTAATAATATAACGGATACGTTATAATGACAAAGTCTTCTTCTACAGTGTTTGTAAGAATGAGTTAAGAATTATATAATACTTAATATTCCCAAGATGAAATCCACTTCCGTTATATCGAATGTTGTCAGCCTACACTAGTGTACAGTGTCTCTCAAAAGTTTTAGGACAACGACATTTTAAAGTAGACAACCCAAATTACACAAGGCATTGGTGGGTTGAGTGTAGAGTTGGGCTCAATTTCAGGGTTGCCACATGCACAATATATATTTATGAAATACGCGAAAGAAATAAATCTAAGTATTATTGTATACAGGGTGTATAAAAACATGTGTCAGAAACTTTAGGGATTTATTCTTGACATCAAAACATAACAAAAAGTTCATATGAACATGGGTCCGAAAATCCTTCGCTAGGGAGGTATGAAAGGAAATAATATTCATGGCACAAAAAGAAGACATTGACCAAACACATTTACATGTATCAAAGAATTTAATATTCATGGCACAAAAATGATACATTTATCAAACACATTGCCATTTACAAAAATTGCTGAAGTGACCACCTCCTACTTCCATTCTTTGCCGTACGTTGTGGAAAACTCCTGGTGTGTTTCGTATTTGGTCAAATCCATGTTGGATACGTTTCCTCAGAACATCGACATTGGGTACGGGAGTTGAATACACCAAGGATTTTAAATGTCCCCGAAGGAAAAAATCCATTGGGTTTAAATCTGGCAATCCGGCAGGCCATGCAATGGATCCCCCACGACCAATCCATCTGTTCGGAAACTGGTTATCGAGAAACTGGCGAACTATCCGTGTAAAATGCGGTGGAGCACCATCGTACATAAACCACATTCGTTGGATGACGTCTAGATGTACATCATCAAGTAAATGCAGCAACTCATGTCTGAGAAACTGTAGATACGTTTGTCCAGTCAGACGTTGCGGAAAGAAGTAGGGAGCAATGAGATGATCATGAATGATTCCACCCCACACGTTGAGGCTGAACCTCTGTTGATGTACATGCTAAGAACTACAGAAACACAGCACACTGCCCTAACATACGTTGACAGAAATTTATTCGTGGCTGAAAGTCTGCCTCATTTAATCCTTGCACCCGTTGAAGATGATACGGGTACAGAAGATTTTCATGCAGAATGTTCCAGATCGTCATGTGATTAACGCCTTCCCTTCTCGCAATTTTCCTTGTACTGATTAATGGAGTTTGATCCACAGTCCGAAGAACCCGTTCTTCAAGCTCAGGCGTTCGTACATCGCATGGTCTCCCACCATCTCCAAGTCTCTTCTCAAATGTGCCTGTCTCTCGCAAACGTTGGTGTAGTCGTACAAACGTTCGTGCACAAGGTAAATGCCTCCCAGGGTAATGTTCAGCATAACGTGAACGTGTTGCACCGCATTCCCATCTGCTAGACACTGAATACATCGTTGTGATGTGTTGTGATGGAAGTTAGTGTAAAACAGAAAAAAAAATGCCATGCCCAACTGTACACGAGAAAGTGAGTACAAATGCACATTTGAGGTACATTACACAATCAGGAGTCACTACAGGGAATTCCTTTCATACCTCCCTAACGAAGGATTTGCGAACCCATGTTCATATAAACTTTTTGTTATGTTTTGATGTCACGAATAAATCCCTAAAGTTTCTGACACATGTTTATATACACCCTGTATAACTAGAAAAAAATATCAGTATTACATTTGTTGCAAATGAGAAATACTTTCTGAAAGAAAGAAAATCGATTTTGTAGTACTTCATTGTTGATGAGTCTACACAAAGAAAAGTGGAGAGAGGAAACGCAAGGGGACAAAGGAGAGGAGAAGGGAGAAAGGGGGGAAGAAAACAGACGACAGAAGTGGATAGGAGAAGTAATGAGGAGAAAGGAAATAGATTCGAGGAGAGATGAGGAAAATAGAGCAAGAAGAGATACGAAGAGGAAAACAAGATGAGAGAAGAGGAGTTTGGAGAGGAGAGAAGGATACGAGAAGAGAGGAGTGGAGGGTAGAGTAAAAGGGAGAAAAAGAGAAGAACGAAAAGAAGAGGAGAAGAGTGCAGTGGAGTCGTAAATCGAAAATAGGAGAGGAGATAAGAGGAGTGGAGAAGATTAGGACGGGGACAAAATGCGAGAAAAGTATGGATGCCGATATGAGATAAAATCTGAGGAGAAGCAGAAGAGAAGAACAGAAGGGACTGGAGACGAGAGGAGAGAAGAGGTATTTGCAGAAAATATCGTCTCGGAGTCAAGAATTGATGCATTTATCAAATTATCGACAAGAAACATTCAATAACATTTTGAAATGTATTGGAGAATGTATTAGACCGTTGCGTGGCTGAGTACAAAGCAAGATAGAATCTTCCAAATAAGTTATTTGATTATACCTGCGGTTATATCACTAAAAACATGCCAAATGTGCGAAACGTTATACGTAAACAGGCGGAAAATTGTATTAATAAAATTACATCACATTTGACAGTGTTAGTCAAGACGTTGAAGAAGCTGATCAATGTGAAATGTAGATGCAGACTGTTCTGGACACGAGACTGTGTCAGTAAACAAGCATTTCGTCTGTTGCAGTATCACAGGAAGTGAACATCGTCCTGCAATGTTCAAGCCTCTAGATATTTTAGATTAATAATGTCTAATCACAATAATAAGTTAGAAGAAATAGCACGCATTTTCACAACTACCAATATTCTCATTCTTTCCATCACTTCGAAAATTATTTCTCGAAGATAGTTGTTATACTACAAGAAAGCAATTCAAAACTAAAGTAACAGTTCAACTACATGTATACGACATTTGGCTGCTAGCGATCGCAGGTTCAATCCTCCTTACGAAGTGTTCTCTTTTTTAAAATTATCCTTTTAGTAATGAAGAGCATGGTGACATTATTTTATTATTATTTAAAGTGGTTACATTGTTCAGTATCTGGAATTTATAAAAAAAATATGAAAAAATGAATTAACACATGTTGAAATTGATATTTTCATGTATAAGATCGTGAATTCTGATACTCTAACGATAATTATGTACTGCATCAAAGACATTGACAAATATTAATGAAATAACTTTGTGGCAATTCAGGACATATTATTAATAATTTTACCCATATTCCCACTCGAGTTCAATGCAAAGATACCTCCACAAATATCGACTGAAAAGTTTGATCATGTACAATTCTACATTCAATGTTTTCTCCGGTTCGTACTACCTTCATTTTCTTTGTTACAAACAAGTATTCTATCCACATTACATATAGGAGGAGAGATTTGATCTACATTTCACATTGGCCAGCTCCATCTACATGCTTTCGGGAGCGAAAGCTTGTAGGGCAGTGGTTACCATTAGGATTGTCAACATTATGGTCGTGGGTTCAAACGCCTCCCTTGGCAGTAAAATTTCGTAAGTTTTAAACATATCCCATTGTGTCCATTGTCCACGCCGCCGTGTGAAACGATTTGTTGTTTTAAGTCCACTTTATACACAGTAAGGCAAATCGGGACTGGACCTACAGTTTAAAGTGGGATCCGAACCACTTGTGCCTCCACCGGGTATCGAACCCGGGACACCTTGATTACAAGGCAACAACGCTACCACTGCTCCATCGGAGATGCCCTCCGTGTGAAACGGAATGATTTAATTTGGAATTAACGATGAGGGGAAATATTAAATTACAAAATCTCCATTTCAACGAACCGAGTAGTGGAGAAAAATTGAATAATTCTTATAAATATTACAAATACATTCATGTTTTTAGTGATATAACCGCAGGTATAATCAAAGAACTTATTTGGAAGATTCTATCTTGCTCTGTACTCAGCATAAAGGCATTTCGCAACGATCTAATACATTCTCCAATACATTTCAAAATGTTATTGAATGTTTCATGTCGATAATTTGATAAATGCATCAATTCTTGGCTCCGAGACGATATTTTCTGCAACTACCTCTTCTCTCCTCTCGTCTCCAGTCCCTTCTGTTCTTCTCTTCTGATTTTATCTCATATCGGCTTCCATACTTTTCTCGCATTTTGACCCCGTCCTACTCTTCTCCACTCCTCTTATCTCCTCTCCTATCTTCGATTTACGACTACACTGCACTCTTCTCCTCTTCTTTTCGTTCTTCTCTTTTACTCTCTTTTACTCTACCCTCCACTCCCCTCCTCTCCTATCCTCTCGTTTTACTCCTTTCTTCTCTTCTTTGTTCCATTTCCTCATCTCTCCTCGAATATTTTTCCTTTCTTCTCACCACTTCTCCTCTCCTCGTCTATCCTCTCTATCTTCTCACCTCTAATTTTCCTCTTCTCCTTTCGCTTTCTCTTTCTCCTCTCCTTTGTCACCTTTCGTTTCCTCTCACCTCTTGTTGCTTGTTTTTTATTTCTTTCGTGTATTTCATAAATATCTATTGTGCATGTGGCAACCCTGAAATTGAGCCTAACTCTACACGCAACCCACCAACGCCTTGCGTAAATTGGGTTGCCTAGTTTAAAATATCGTTGTCCTAAGACTTTTGAGCGACACTGTACATGGAGTGCACAGTTGTGAAGGTAGTGATAGTGAGCAATCTCAAATATTAGAATAGAGACATATTGCCATTTATACATACACATATACAGTTAGGTTGTTCGCTTTATATCCGACCATTTTTGACGGGTATTCACCTAAAGAGATACCGCGCCCCCACCACCGACCATGTTCTATTGGACCCCCAGCATTGTGGACTATCGCCCGGCATCGCAGTTTCCATTGCAGCAAGATCTGGCGCAGGACAGGCATGGGAATTCTGTCCCACTCCTCCCTGCAAGCTTTCCATAGACCATCCAGGGTGCGCGGGCGGCGATGTTGAAGACGTCGTTTCAACAGTCCAAATGCGCAAAAATCCATTGTACTGGCATCTGGGCTTTTCACAGGAATGTCTTTAAACGGAATGACACGAATTCCTAATTCCTCTGCCATTTACTGATAAAAACGTAGTGGTGTTCTGGCGGTATGACTCGAAGCCTTGTCCATATGGATCATCACCTGGTTCGCTTCCATTCCATACAAAGTCTCTCCGATAGATAGGTGTCAGAATGGAGTCTTGGAAGTATCTGGCATTCACCTTCACGTCTTTGTCCACCTTGCGTATCATCGACTTACCCTCATATTCGAATCCCGTCCCAACCATAAAGCCACGAGGGAAACTTTTCCTGCACTGACTAACAAAGTTGCTGCGCCCCTTGCCGTCAATGTCACGGTATGTGATCGCCCGAATGTGACCACCAGCAGTGAGATGGGCATATCATTCATCCATTGTGACAAGTTTCTTCCATTTGGAACCCGCCAGGTACTTTTCATACAGTTTCCTGCAGTTCGTCTTACGTTCGGCAATGTGACGCGATAGAAGGTGGTGTACACGGGCCTTCCGCACACACTTCAACCTGAGGCGCTTGCGAATTGTTTTGTTCACAGTTGACGGTGCGAGGTGAAAACTGTGGGCCATATCACGTTGAGTCGGGGGATTTTCTTGGCACTCCAATCGACGGATCCACCTTAGCACTACGGGTGACACTTTGCTTGCAGCCCTTCTCTGGTGGTTTTCGTGGGTGAATGTTTCGCAAGGAGAGCCTGTTGTGTGTAACGGGCCACAATGGCTTTCGCAGTAGTCACCCCGAGTGTTAACTCATTCTCCCGACACTGTTTCGCAATGCGTACGTATAAAAACTTAGCATGCAAAAGGGCCATTACGTAACCCTCCCAATACCGGTTGATTTTCGGCGACATTTGATAACATTCACTACCAACACTCACGCACCTATAAGGTCAGACACAACACTGCTCTCGCCAGCAGACCCATATTTGCAGCATGATACGCCAGGTGGCAGCACCGAATCGAAAATGGTCGGATACAAAGCGAAGAACCTCTGTATATATTTTCTATTTTCAAACTGTTTCAGTTTCGAAATATATGATCAATGGGGTATAGGTTTAAGGCGGGGTCTTTACATAACAATATTGTAGGATACGCACAGTCAAGGACTTGTGACTTAAATGTCAATAAATGTTAATGTGTACATCTGGAAAGAACTTAATTGTATACTACAACATGAAATATTGTGGTATAACATTTCAGTAAAAATGCATAATTTCAGATATCGTGTTTTACATGGGTGGAAGCTTTAACTTATCTTCGTATTCTTCAGGACAACAGTAAAATTACATTCTTCATTCATAGTTTTATTGGTCATTTTTATTTTTAATATGATTAATGCATACTTTTAGTTTTTATGATATGTATATCTTGCTAAATGACAGTGCCTATAGATCCTCAGATAATTTATAATTCATCTTATCGGCCACCATTATTCATAGAAACAGGCCCGAGCCAAAATTTCATGTCGGGGAGGGGGCTAATCCCTTACCAGCAGCTGCCATCAAGGCAAAAAAGTGCGGGGGGAGGGGATAGAAGGCATGAAGACTTGCGTATTTTGCGCCGGGTTTTCTTATCGGTTCATTTCCGCCGTGACATATGTCAAGACCTTCCTTGGCTGGTTTTCCCACAATCCAGAGTGTCATCACCGCCGCGCGCACATGTGTTTATGGGCACATGGTGCATAAAGTGAACTTAAAACATAAAATCAAACGTGTGTTTATGACGTTTCACAGCTGTGTTTACACTGAAATGTTAAACCTATCCAGAGAGTCAAATATGACTTTTCTTTACTTATTTCAAAAGACGTTACACAGGATTACTTGTATTAATTTTATTCCACAACACAAAATACATAAATCAGCATAGTAATCATTTATCGTTAATCGTCAAAAAAACATTGTAAATACAGTATTGTTAAAATATTGCAAGCATTTTACAAGTACTACGTAAATGTACACTTTGGAAGCAACATAAATGTGCCAGTCTATTACACTTAATTATTATACACTACATAAAATCGTTAAAAAACATTGTAAATACAGTATTGTTAAAATATTGCAAGCATTCTACAAGTCCTAAGTAAATGTACACTTTGGAAGCAACATAAATGTGCCAGTCTATTACACTATATACACTAGATAACATCGTTAAAAACATCATAAATATAGTGTTATTTCTTGCAAACATTATATAAGTAATAGCTACGTATATATAAAGACAATATTTCGATACACTTACACAACAACAATACAAACGTTATTTGAATTCTTGTAGGTATTCAAATTCTCGAAGGCATCCTCGAAGATCGCCCGAGCTTCTGTACTTCGAAAGAACTCACTCAACACGTTTGTCCATATCGATGTATTGATATTTTCTTCTCTTCCCAGCCAATAGACTCAATTCTGCCATCTCAATTGCAGACGAGTTTCTCTTTGTTTCCGCCTCTAAGGCTTCAAGCAGCACGTAAACATTGGGTTGCCTTTTCCCGATGACTTTGTTAAGCTTTGAATGCCATGACTCAATGGCATTATTTGTCCTGTCTCTTTGGTTGCAACAGTTCCACACCATGCGCGCCGACTACGTGGGTGCTCCGGGGCTCGAGCACCCACATAAATAATCTTGTGGGTGCGCCGCACCAATAAGATTTTTAGTTTGATAAAAACAAAATAAAATAAATATTTCTCACTTGCCATTATCAAAAAATAATAAGCAATTAAAACATCGAGATGGAAGTTAACATTTCTAACGTCTAAAACATAATTGTTTCAAATGTGTTTGTGCGAAAGTAATCAAGCAACACATTCCCCCCTTCCTTGCCTGTCTCTGGCCAAGTCAAAGGCAGTCTCCACAATAACAATGGAAGTATATTGACATTACCAAAATTGCAAACAAATTCATAAGTGCAAATGACGTAAGAAGGAATGTGTTTTGTATTGAAAGTTAACATGTCATTATTATTATTATTATTATTATTTGGTACATAAAGTTAGTCATTTTGTAGTTTCTGTTCACAACAAAATCCTTGCATAGTTCTTTCTGCAATACAATTAAAATTATTTGCATTTATGAAGATTTTTTCATTTTAATTTGTATGAATGTGGTATTTTCTGTCAGTAACGTGTTGATAATATCATTTCCTCTTGCAATCATTGTGCATGTAACTTGTTTAAAGTATGCAATACTTGATAATTACAGATCTAACCGCCATTGATATGCACCCACAGAAATTTTGTAAAGTCGGCGCCCTTGTTCCACACAGATTTTGGAACATGTTCGTTCTCCAACCGCTGTTCCACAAAGTAGTCATTAAACAACTGGACCTTTTGATGGTGTGGAGAACTATCCGTGATGAGTATGAATCCCTCTTCTACTTCTGATTCAGGGATCAGAGACAGAGCGGCACACATTTTCATGTCCATTCTAACAGCTTCGTCCCTCTTGTACATGCCAACGAGCCCTAGTCGTTGAACGTTTCTCAAAATTGCTTGTTTAAAGTGGAAATTGCATCCAGAAAAATGTGACAGTGGGAACACGTTTCTCAACACCTTAAGTACTGCATTTTCAAAGTCTAACTTGACCACTTGCGGATTAATCTCAGCACAGTAGTTCTTAATGAACGAAAATAATCTTTGATAAGTTCTTTCGGTTTTATCCGGAAAGTAATGCATAAACTACTGGTGCTACGTTAGTAGCAGTATTCGTACTACCGATGTCGATATGAAGGGTATACAGTTGATAAAACTGTTTGGAGCAGACGCCAAATGTGCCATCTAAAAATACGGTTTCTGAGTCTACCAAAACATCTTTGGATCCGACACTAGCAAAAACTAACAACCGCTTTCCATTTTCCGTGTCAAGGTGAAGAAATGGAGAACCGGCATTAAAATACTTCAAAGATTCTGGTAAAGTGAGATGATCTGCATCTGGTGCATCTTGTTGAACACCTAAAATCGATGTCCTTATTCTGCTCAGGGTACACTTCTGTCTGTCGTAAACAGGAACGTTGCTAACAATATCCAAACCTCGGTCTAGACATTCATCCATTTCTTGTCGGAATATTTGCCAAACAGGCGTTAACACTTCTTCACGAACTCTCTTCTTGCAATTCGTGAGTTTCTTCTTAATTTCAAGCCCAGCTTGGTCTGGCACACATGTATGTTCCGGAATGCGCACAATTCTTCCATCCTTGACGATTAACACACCTCGACATTAAGAGTTGTCCTTTTCCTTAACGCACACCTAAAAGAAGATTAACATTGCAACATTAGGTCTCAAGAATTTTATGATGAGATGTAACACACGTTTTCTAATAGGTATAAAAGTTGAGATGTGGAAAGTTGCTTACCAAAACTATTAAACCATCCTTGTTCTTCCTCTTCATCCTATACTGCTGACCTTCGTAAATAAGGGGCGGCTTTCCACGCGTTGTTTCTAGCATTTCCATATTCTCAGCCATCTTGTCGTCTCTCTCAAGTCTCAGTTTTACATAAATACTAATTTCCCAATGTAGATCCCTCATATATGCATTCATCTTACAGTTATTTACCAATCTCCTTCCTTTTCAATCGAAGATAAACACAGCTGCAGCTGGGCAACGTCATAAGCACACGTGCGCGTGGCGGTAATGACACTCCGGATTGTGGGAAAACCCACCAAGGAAGGTCTTGACATATGTCGCGGCGGAAATGAACCGATAAGAACCCTCGGCGCAAGCGACACGAACTCGAAGATGAAATTCTCACTACATTACAACATATTCTACAAGATAGTTAATCCTGATAAGTAAGTAAAATTAATGACCCACTATGCACTATTTAAATTAGATATTTGTATGAGCCCCGAGCTCCCCTACGTGCCTGCGTGAAAAGCGAATGAAGTCTGCATCTTTTGTATTTTTCCCATTCCTGAATTTATCATCTCAGTGTAAAAAGGTAAAACCACTTGCAGATCTCGTCACCTGGTAAGCTATTACCTTTAAAATTTACCTATTTATCACCTAACATTTTTCATTTTTTTTTCTATTTGTTCACACACGTAGTATATTACAATAGTCATCAAATATAAAAGAGGTCACCTGCCATCTTGTTTATACGCACACATATACTTTTGTACTCATTCTTTCAGATGCAATAAAGCTTCTCGACGCATGTTCTAAAGAATATATTCACCCTCTTGGGTGTTTCACCTCGAGTGTCGCCCATCCATCACCAATATCCTCCCACACAACGAACTCATGGGTAAACTCCTGGAGGCCATACTTTTCCAGACTCCAGAAGATTAATTTAACATGCATCATCAAGCACACAGCCATCTATAACAAATAACAAACATCATTGAAGATGAATGATGCTTATTTACACATTGCGTTGAGTGGCTGCTTGAACTTCAGCTGTTCTCATTTCGTGACTTATATTTGCCCAACTATTTGCTTTTCCTTCACTGTAGATTACTTAGACAAATAATTATTTCAAAGTCTGAAATTAACAAGTCAAGGGGTGAGAATCAAAGACTCGTTTCAGTGAAGAGTTTCGATTCTGGACATGGTTCCCTTGCTATGATCTAAGTAATGGAAGCGTTCAGCAACATTTTACCTCTTCGTATAAGGATCAAAGTTACTCTCAGTAGCAAGGATAATATCGAGGCGAGTCTTGCTCTCATCTTCATGCCACGACTTGTTGAGATGACACCGAGAATGAAAAAAACCTCTGCAAGATCGAATTGAGACGAGAAACTAAGTGTCATACTGTACGACACTTTGGTATGATATTTGAAAAATACAATACCTAAACCTAATTAACTTTACTACGCAACTTCAATCCAAAAGTGGCCATTGTAAACATATTCTACTAGGTTGCATATATATTAAGGATGAAATTCCGTATTTCGAGGACTTGTAACGTCTAAGAGACGTTTCAACATGATCTCTATGTGCTGCGAAAGTTTTGTGTGAGGTGACACATTGTATGTATAAGTTGTTTATACTAAAGATTTCGAAATTCGAGGTCGAGACTAATCCTTCGAGATATCAATCCTTCTTCAAATCGCACTCTCCTCCTGACTACAGATATTCGGGAAATCTGGAAGCTTACCAACGTTCTATCAGTCACTGTGTTCCACTGTTTTCATGGATCAGGGAAATGTAACGATCAAAGAATACCAGCTCAGACAACCGCGAGATCTTGCTGTGATTCCGCCGACTGACCTGTCAAGGAAAGTAAAAATAAAATACGATGTTTCAAGACCACAATGAATTATTTAATTTTGAGAATGTTGGTGCAGTAAATGAAATACCAGAAAATGGTTCTCTAGAAATATCATTTCTCAGTGCTCAGGTAAAATTTGAAATTTTTCTGGTTGATCGATTCTCGAGATAATCGAGACATAAAGCTTACTCAGGCTTGACGAGGAAAATACTCCAATTTTTCCTGGATAAAAGATCACCTTAATTTTGAGAACGTTGTTGAAATAAATGAAATTATCAGAAAGTGATTCCCTAGATACACCCTGTCTCAGTCCTCAGGTAAAAATTGAAACGTTTTTGTCGACCTGTTCTCGAGATAATCGTGACCAGAGTAACCCCATAAGCTTACACAGGCTTGAGGAGAACTCTCAAATTCTCGGCAGGGTGTAAGATACCTTAAGCATAGTTAAGGAAAGTGGAATGTCGTAGTCTCTGCGACACATCGGATGCAACAGTTGCGATTTATCGAAACGAGAATCACCACCGCACGTGCTTCAAGTACCCAACTAGCAAAACGGAGGGGACCTTTCCTTATTCCAGTCTCGACTATCCAGAGGAAGAGGATGCACACGCGAAAAAACAAACTTCCAGTTAAACCAGCCAGGGTATAGTGCGCGATCAAAGACGCCGCCTACCGCACTGACACTAATGTACTTGTCAGTACCATGTTTGCATCAAGTGCCTCTCTGTTCTACTGCAAGAACTTACATTAAGGATTAAAGACGACTGCCATAAGGACAGCATACGAATGCACTCACTCAGTATTCCGACAGCAGCGTTGTTCGCCGTCTTCGTCCAGGTTCGCGTTCCCTGATTTCATTGTCTGCTTAAGTTGCTTGCATTTTCTCTCTTCGGCCACTTCCTGCATTCATTTGTTTAGTTTTTGTCTTGTTCTTGTTCTCCGTTTTTTCTATTCTACTTTGGCTTAATTTATTGGTCAGTTTCTGACCAGCTCGAAGGATAATACGGGGCATTATTCAAACCTCCTCCTCCCTCCTACCATGTTGTCCTTTTGTGGAGTCCCAGGATACGGCCATTGTAATATTATAATTCAAAATAATTAATTGCATTCCTGGATTAAGCTGCAGACAGACACGCTGCTGCTTCATTCCTTTCTCACTTGCGTCGCACATACGCACGCACGCGCAATGTCCAGGTATATGGTCATACATATGGTCATATGTGCATGAAGGCATGCACAGGTGCTACAGGGAACCAAAATCATTAAAGTAATGTAGAGAGGTATTTATATTCACTCCCAGTATATCTAGCCTCCACAACAGCACAGCGCTTAACATTGCTGCCTTGTAATCAAGTGTACACGGGTTCGATTCCCAGTGGAAGCATATAGTACCGGCTGTTTCAACAGAAATGATGTGATTTCAAATGGAATTTCAAAATATTTATTAGAACTACACCAAAGAAAAAAATACATAATCTGATATAGAAAATCCAAAAGTTTAATGGAAAATATGTTCGAAATGTCCACCTTGGCGATTTATCACTTTTCTCACCCGGTTGCACATGTTGCCAAATACCTGACAAAGGGTTGCACGACTAACTTGTGCAGTACACTATTCGATGTTTGCTTGCATATCACCTAGTGATCGCGGTCCTCGTTTGAAAACTTCCTGCTTCAGGAAACCCCACAAGAAATAGTCACTTGGGTTTAAGTCAGGGCTAGTTGGAGGCCACTCTAAACCAGTTTGAGAGCGATTTGAAATCACACGAATGTTGAATTTTGAGTGAAGGAAGGTCAGGACAGGTTCAGTTGTATGAGCCCTAGCTCCGTCTTGCTGGAAGCATTTCTGACGAATTGGACAACGTTTCCGACAAAGACCAGGACACGTATTCCCCAGCCGAAACCGTCGTTGGACAGAAACAAGAGAGCGTGACTCAATAAACCAGGTCACGAACTGAATCTTCTGCTAGAGTGAAAGTCTCCTGTCCTTCAATACTGTACTACTGTACTACAAACACCAGACAAACACAGATAAAAAAAAAATTAAATTAAATTTTAGACTTTTGTCAATCATAAGATAAAGAAATTATTATTGTGAATATACAAAAAAAAAATTACGGTCATTTGAAATCACAGCGTTTCTGTTGAAACACCCGGTATTTTATCTCTGAATGTTAGTAAGAATGGTTCTTGGTTCAATGAATCAATATTAATTGGACATTATCCATTGCCTCCTGCTTTAAATACTAACACAAAGTTTCAAGAGAAACCCCCTTCTCTCGCTATTAGGCGAACAAATTTATTTTTGTCGGTGGTGGGGATCGAGCCTACACAACTACTCCAGGGTGGCCTACGAAATTCTCTACTAGTTTTTTGCTCCAATTATCCACTATTTCTAATTTTTTAGGAGAGAGGATCATCGTATTTGCTGGAATTCTACACTGGGATGACTTTCAGGGAATGAATCACATAGAATTCAGTAGAACCACATAACAGTACTACACAAAGAACCAAATTGAAAACTAAGGAAAATCAGTCTTCATAACAATGGCCGAAAACCCTATAAGTCTTCATTGTGAGCTGATTCACTATTTTATGTATCTTTAAACATGTATTCTTATTTTGTTTAATTGAATTTCTCCTTGTTTCTGTCTCTTGTGTTTACTTCATCAAGTCATTCCGGTTTCTTATTACTTTCTATTTATAATCTCTGTTTTCCATTCTTCTTTTATACCAATTTCTCTTTCCAATTTTCTACTAGCTTAATATTCATGTTCCATATTTTTAGCTTATTTATTTTCCTTATGATCAATACAATTCTCGTATCCTACTCTGTTTTAATAGCCATGACCTTCCAGTTAGTTATTAGGACCTATTTTCATGCTTCTCTTGTCGATGATCACTTACGTGGTATCAAGCAGTGCCTATCAACACCTTATATCAAATCCCAGGGAATACATTGTTGCCTATGAAGCTATCGCTATATTTTACACATGACTAATTTTAACGTACCTAAATATACGACGGACAATGACTGAACAAACGCAATAACTCAATGGACAAAGAACACAAGAACTGTTAATGAAAATATCGCGTTTTGTAACCTTATCTTCTTTCCAAGTGGACAATTGAAGAATTCATTGAGACCATGAGTTATAATACGTAGGAGGAAAGTGTGAAATATGTTATGTTTGCTCTCCTTACTTCTCCTTATGACGAGCATTCTTTTCGATGCAATCAATTCGAGTGGGGAGGTCCCTTTCATCAAACTGTTAACCAGCAGAGGTGGCTGTTTAACAGTTTGACGGCCGAGGCACAGATAAGAATAGATACAAAATATGAATATCAGTCTTTTTTTGAGGGAAAAGAGGGCAAAAAAATCACAGTACCAAGCAGAAACCTTGATAGATGGAGAGATACCAAAAGCAAATAGCACTTATATAACTTTTGAGCGGGTGTCGGTAGGCCTATCTATGAAGGAAGTTACAGAGATAACTTAAAGCTAATGTTAACATTAAGAAGACAGGTGTTGGCAACTCTGTGACATTTGAGTATCGAGACCTGGAAACTGGCGGAAGTATGATTGTTACACCCCAAAGTTTGTATAGTTTTTTTTATGAAGGGTTGTATATGATGTAAGATCGAAGGAATGGATCAATCGAACTTTATATACTGTGGGTTAAAACAGCAACAAAAATATAATAATTTCTGCAGATCTACCGTATTCATAAGTGGATGGTAGGTAAGAGTAAGTCAGAAAACCTAGACAAGGTTAACTCTCGATATATGCAATTGCACGCTCGACAAGAAAGCATATGCCCTAACTATTTAAAACCGTGCATTTACGACTTTATGTTAACTAAAACAACCAGCGTGATTCAAACAGTTCAAAATGAATTTAATGAAATATAAAAATTGAATTTACACAAAAAATCTGATACCTAGTGATCCCTTATGTACACTCTAAAAATACCGGAGTATACAAAATATTTTTTAGAAACTTTGTTGTCAACTAAGTTTATTGTAGGAAAATATAGCCTAATGGTTTCTTCTTGATCAACTTGTATAATAATTAAAAGTGATTGGACTACAATGAAAGTTAAAAGAAATATTTCGTAATGTACTCCATTGTTATTTTAGAATGTATGGTTTCGTAAACCTTAGGATTTGTAACATACACTACTTGTACATATATTTTGAATATCAACTGCGGGGCAACCATGGAATAGTGAATGTTTTATACGCACACACACACTACTCAAAATAAGTGTGCCACTGAAGGAAGTAATGAACAGTATGTCGAGGAAACAAATTTTGAAAATTAATATATGTACAACGTAATCATTTTCACGCTTTATTAACTTCAATAAAGATTGATCATCCACGCAAACAAGATTGGAAAAATAGTTTGAACGAAACAGAAACACAACTTGAACTCAAGCGAACAATAAAGGTGGAATTGAATGTAAATAAATGAAATCCTATATTTTTAGCACTTCTTTATGTACTAGAACTCAAGCGTTGTAGAAACTATTTGGATAATTTATCTCTTCACAAAGATATTTTTCAAGCACGCTATTACCTTCTGCCAAAGAAACACAAAGATATGTGCAAATTATATTGTGTGTTAGAGCTATTAGATAGGTCGTAAACTTCTAACAACTGTGTATTGAAAACAAAAGACCAATGTCGATACCTGTGTTAAAAGAGAAAAGAGTGTATGTTCCTTAACATAATCTAAGTCTAATGTCAAGGAATAAAGTTAAAACATGAGAAAAAAGGGAGTAAATATCAACAGTAATTTATTTTTCCTAAAAGTTTGTCTAACTTTGCAACACTGCTGAGCAAACAGCAGGAGAGAAGGTAACACTATGTACAATATTTTTTATTTTTTGTGCACTTTTGAATTATATTGACAACTCTCGGAATGCACTTGATAACTCCACGCCCCCAACTTCTCTCGATTCCGACACCGTGGGAAAGATTGCAAACTGCAAACAGAAAGAACCCAATTCCCACGTGGAGAGGTGTTTATTTTTTTATTTCAGCCTCGGTATCATCAGAGGGAGCTGATAAGAAAAACTTGAGATTATCAATTAAAGAAACACGATTATACAATATTTATAGGTTTTGGTTGTTTGCAATCAATGCAACTGAAATACATTACTTTCTCGTGGAAAGAGAAGATTAATATTATTTTTATTTGTCACTCATAGGCGTGCGAGGGAGCGCCGAATTAGGGGTTAAACCCTCACCAGCGTGAAAAAATTATATTTGTGTTCCCTTAACTCTCTCTCTCTCTCTCCACACACACACACACACATTGATATCTCGGAATAAAGCAGAGCTACACACACATGCAACTTTATTTGTCGGTAAATTTGTTCATATCAATTACACCATTCAATATTTGTTGATTGCTTGGTTCTAATTTCGTTGTCAATCAGTTATTGAATCAAGATACATATATTTTTTAAAAAATTTATGATATAGCCTATTACTAATCAAAACTTCAATGTTTGTAACATTTATACGTGTTGAAACTATACATAGACTTATATTGAGGAAACGAGTCAATGCATTTTTTTTAATTTGATCCTTCCTTCAAAGATGTGACGCGTTAAAAATCTTAAGTTTCCATTTTCCTTTTTTCACAAATGTCACGAACGTCTTGGTCATTTTGCAATCGCGTTCAAATTCTCCAACTTGCTTCGCCAGTGGCACTTTCCATCTCAGTGTGCAGCTTCCAACTGGAATAAGCGTGGAACAAAGGGACAACCTTGGACCATCCCCTCAGTAGTGCTCAACTTCTCACGATTCTTTTTGTTGCCATGGAGACGACTTTTGGTGCGGTTGCAGAACGAGATCCGAAGTCTCGGTGTCTGCGGGGCTTCTGGTTGGAGGAAAGCCTCTCTCTTACACCAAAGAACGATTCTATTTCGACAACTGTGAACTTCTCCATGTTTGAACGTTACATTGCAGTGTCTACTTAAAATTCCATCTATCTGATCCTGTAATTGCCGCTTTTTCCAATACAACACAAAACTCCAAGGGATATCTATTTATTATCCACAATGTCCACATTACGTCCATGAATAATTTGGATGTCCATTAGATAAGAACGTTCGGAAGGCCATGGCCACTGTCTAAAATGGAAGTCAATCAAAAATTGCATATTTCACACATATACATTCATTTCAGCCACAGTTATATGTGTAAATTATTGCAAGGATGTTGCAGGAACATGATAACTTCAAGCTTACGCAATGTTCTTGGAGGAGACAATACTATTATGGCAGGAAATATGCCTCGTTTGACCCGCTTGGAAAAATACCTTGCTTGGCTCTCCCTGGAAAAATATCCTGAGGACTCTAAATGTCCATTTTTTATATCCAGTAAAGGTGAACATTTTGTCCAAAAAGTCCTGGTATATCAAAATACAAGGTACTCTTCAGAGAATGAGTAACAAATGAAATTAAACTTCTTTTCATTTAGTTCAATCATCACGATACAAAAATGTCTTAGGGGAGAGTGGCCCAAATCGCACTAGTTTTCAAATAAATGGATATAGCTGCAAACCAAGTCACATGACGTAAATTTTAGATATACCAGCTAATAAAGGGAACTTTTACATCTCTTCATATGTCTTGAGAAAATTTTATTCCAATTGCAAGTACCAGAAAAGTATGAAATTCCAAATCGTATGATGCGATATCGGTAACTGGTTTCCTAAATCGCACCACAGGGAGCCAAAATCGCACCTCTATTTAAAGGATTGAGAAAAAACATGTTTCAAAAGCTCAAAGACTACAAAATACAGTGACAAGTTTTCTTTTGACAGTATGTTCATTTAGAGCCACAATCATTCCAAACATATGTGATACATCAGTTCATAAGTATAAGAAATAAAAATGGAAGATGATAAAAAAGTAATCGTATTCTCGACATTAATTTTGAACCTGGAAAAGGTTAACATAACATTTGACTATAGTTTATTTGCAAACATCGCAAAAGAAATTCCATGCCAGAATACGAATCGTGTACCCGTTTTTTGCACTCGATGCATTCCACCATGTTTTCTTCCACAGTTTATCCGCATAGGAAGCAATACCATTATAAATCATTTTCAGCTTGGGTTTTTTACCTTGGTCATAACATTTCAATTTCTTAGATCATGGGATTCTTCTCTTCTGATAGTTAACATTACTTCTCTCTCTTGAGATTTTTTAAATATAGATGAAGATAGGTTGTTGTTGACTCCTTTCATCTGTTTCTTTGTGCGGCTTTTTGCCTGTGATGAGGATAAAGGATCCTGTCTCTCCACAAGCGCTAATCTGCGTAGAGTTTTAGTGAAATGCGGTGTGATTTGGGCAGACGTGATTTGGTGCGTTTTAGGAGCTCTCGCCATTTTGAAATTAAAAAATTTCCCCACCTCACGTAAGTATATCAAAATGCAAAATGTGATTAAAATTAATCTAACAGAATTGGCAAATGTGACAAATAACTAAAGTTAAAAATATATAACTCTCTCGTCAGTAGCGTAACTAAGATGTTCAGCACCCCCCCCCCCCCCGCAACTTTCAGTTGTGTGCCCCTATTAATTTAAGAAAGAAAGCTATATTTTCTAAAATATTAATTCACTCCTACATATATATTAAATATACACAAACATGAAAATATATATATATATGTAATTTTAATCAATGTAAAAACTAGTACGAAAGGTTAAGACAACAGACTAATTGTAAAAAAAAATAATAGGCCTATATGAAAACTCATTGTTACTATAAAAATTGCGAAATTGTCCTTTGCGTTCTTAACGCAAGCAAAATCTTGTGGTAGTTTAGTGAAGTTCAGTTTTCGAGCCCGATCGTTTTCGATGCTTGACAACGCCATTCCACTCAATCTCACTCTTGTCATTGCGCTTCTCAAGTAATTTTTAATCAATTTTAGTTGGAAAACTACCTCTCAGCTGATGAAGACGTTACAGGTAGGGTCAAATACAGCATATACAAGCAGTGCATACGTCAGAAGTGCTACTATATGTTTTCTAGCAAGAAGAATTCTCCAACTTCGCTGACGTTCGACATAATTCTTCCTTTGACTTCAATTGATACTGCAATCCGAAAACAAACAATTTCTGCAGCTATATTTCATAATTATCCCAGAAATTAGTAGCAGATTCCACTACAACTATACAAAAGAAACTTAACAAATAAAGTCAGGGTTGTCAGCGCATTTTCTTGCCTGTTGTCTATACACTTCGGCATCGTAATCAATGACTTGAACTATTCGGCTAATGAAGGTTAACTTTCTACTTTTGTAGTGATTAACATTTTCTGTTTGCAGTTGTAGGGGCATAAAACTATGGCATGTTTGGTTGAAAATATAAATTAACACCGGAATGGAAACTTTGTAAACTATCGGCCTTTCTTAATTTGTCATTCTTACTGCGGCCCCGAAGCTCGTGCGCCCACCCCCCGCACCACGGGGGTTGCGGGGTTGTTATTTACGCCACTGTCTCCTATATGCTTATTAAAAGATTAAAAAAATAGCATGAAGGACAGGTGTTTTCTTCAAATGAGCATACAACGCCTATCACTTCACCAACAGCTACAACCGACATGCGGTGTTCTTGGGGATGCCTGAGGTTCCAAATACAGCCGCTAGTTTTTACCAATGTTCAGTACATTGGGATTTTTGGACCAGTGGTGTGATTTGGGAACTGGTGCGATTTAGACAACTTCCCTCTAAGTCACAAGAAGTACGTAATACAAGACCCGAAGACATACTAACACAAAAAGAAAATTAAATGTTGCGTTACACTAGCATGTGCTACGTATCCAATTGTTGATTTTCTTTATTTTCACCTTTGTTGCATTCCGAGATATCGTTCACTTTTAGAAGTTACCTTAAAGTTTTCAATATTCTACCGTTTTAAATTTAACACCCTGCCTGTTAATATGTAAAAACAGTACACATCTGTTTTTTTATTTCAATTTGAATATCTTATCATGCATAAAGATAAACAATGAATACAAATTACACTTGATTATGCCATAAATATATTGTTTACAACTGAATCATTCAATTTACATTAATTAGGGCAAGTATATCATGGCCGTTACTACTTTGAAAACGTTCACGATCATGTTTCTTAACGGTAGTTGGATGGCAGCGAAAATTGACGGTCTCGGACCGTCATTTCTTCAGTCAACTATCAGTGAGCTATCATTTCGTTGTGTATAGGTCCACACAATTTTGTCTTGTAGTTTCTGAGGTGCCGATAGTTGACAGGAACAGTCGTACAAGGATAGAGTAAAGACGCCTAATATGAGGATGGTCCCTAATATGAGATAGCGGCCACACATGTGACGCCACAGGCAATCAATGACACATCAGATACATAGCACTTGGCAACTCTGTTAGTCTCTGAGAAAATGTGCTGTGGTCGTTGAACAGTGTAGATGTAGAACGTGTTGGAAGCATTTTGTCAAGGCAGAATATTTTGTAGAGGTGGAAAACATTGCGGGTTTCGCAGGTAAGTTAATTGGGAGACATAAAATCATTGATGTACAGTTAAAGGCAATGAACCAAGCAATGTACTGTCAGTTTTTGAAGATTCGTGATGGAAAAATTTAAATGAAAACATGGCGGTTGTTTATTCGTGTACCAATGCTCCAAATATGAGACAGTGAGTGGTTCCCAATACGAGATATGTCTCATATTAAGGTAGCTTAGATTTATAATGTCTCAGCACATCGAGATTAAGTGAATGTTCTCATTTAGGCAAAAGTATTTTTATGATATGTAAAGGACTCGAGACCACCTGAACAACTAGTGTTACTCACCTTAAGCAGAAAACCAGTTCTTCCACCAGAAATTGAAGATGCATTGGAGTCATATTGCATAGAAATGGATAAAAGATACTTTGGACACTTCATGTGCATGCAGGTGAAGTGACCAGGTGCCAAGACTAGTGTGCTTCATGTGCGTTATGTAACGTATGAATTGAAGTAACCAGTGCTTACTTCAGTGATGACTTACTTGCAAGTGAATGTAGTATCTCATATTAGGACCCCATTTTCTCAAACCTCATTTTTACATAGTTTTGTATTTTGTATCACTATGTTTTTCAAGAACATTCTAGGGCAATTTTAGTTATTGAATTTCAACAACAACATGTCTGGCCATTGTATGCATTTGTCACATTCACATTGTTACATCATTGTTGGCTGTAATTGTCACATAAAAAAATGTGTCTCATATTAGGCGTCTTTACTCTACTTCTTCGACCTTTGCTGAGTAGTCTTCCAAAATGCAGAAAAAAAAAACAGGTAAGTCAATTTTTCCTTGTAATAAAGTAGTGTGTTATTTCCTGCCATGTGGATGCTGTACTTGACTTTACAACATGCTTTCTTTCGAAAAGGCTTAACTTACACCACATGCCATCATTTCACTAAGTAATGAAGTCCAGTTTTGGCATTTACTTAATGTTTTCCTTTAGCTTTCATCACATCGTGCGGCTTAATCAGGAGATAAGACAAGAAGATTATCTCCCGATGAAGCCACACGATGTGGTTGATATCTAGAGGACTTCAATAGTTAATGATTTCTTTCGTGTCTTACACTTGACAATTCCATTCATCAAAATATATGTTTTTTTAGCTTTTTATTAGAAGTCCAGTAACGTTTTGTAATTTAAAGTTCATTCTGTGGAGTTTGATGAAAGATGACACCTGCTTCTTTCCCCAGACCCTTAAATTATACCTCCCTATGTGTAAATGGTGAAATGTTAATGTTAATCTCTGGCAGATGTTACGTTCCAACAACTGCGGGGTGTGAGCGACTCAACACAATGTAAACAGACCAACGCAATCGCGGATACCAAGAATCAACTAACTCTAACAACGAAAATTCGGTGTATTTGTACAGACCATTTGCTGAATTCAAAACACAAAAACCATGGTTTCATCATGTAAGTGCTACAAGAAATGTAATTGTATTAATTAATAGACTGAGAACGGGCCATTTGTGTACTAGGCAACATTTATCCAGAATTGAAATAACGAACAATAAGAAATGTGAATGTGGCTGGGAAAGTGCAGATGCACAACATATAATACTGGAATGCTCAAAATATAAAAGAGAGATAAATATCTTGTATAAAACTTTTATCATTTTTAAGGAAGTGTAACATACAATTGTAAAAGGCAAAGTGTTCTTTTTTTTAAAATCTAATATCTGTAAAGACTGATAATTTTAATGTAAAACTATTATGTACATTTTATATGTGTATTGTAATTGACAAAAAAGGCATAAAAGCTGTTAGGTTCAAAATAAAGGAATGAATGAATGAAATACCCATTTTCTGTAATCTCGAATCCCTGTCTAACAAGTCATGAAGACAAAATCTTTCTCAAATTACAATAAAATGTGCAGTTTATACATAAGTTGGATTTGATACATCTTTCTGAGTAAACAAATATTTGTACATTGATAAGCAGGGTTGTTATAGGTTCAGAAATTTTAAATAAATTCAATTCCGGTCCAGGAGAGAAAATCAGCAAGCGTAAATGGGTTCTGGACCGTAAAGAACCTTTTTATCTGTAAAGTATTTCAATTCGGTCCAGGAACCTTTTCCCGATCAATTTAAATACAGTCCAGGAACCTTTTTTCCGAACCAATTTAAATTCGGTCGAGGAAACTTTATTCCAGGATCAATTTAAATAAGGTCCAGGAACCTTTTTTACCGAATCAGTTTAATTAGGGTCCAAATTCCGTATTGAAATGAAACAATACGCAACTTGGATCGAATTCGAACCTGACGATAAGCAATTATCCACTTGTGAGCATTAAACACTAACCCAGGTGCTGGTTGTCTCGAGAATCCAAGGTACAAGGTAGAAATGGGCGAGACGCAAACGCTGCAGCCACGTTGACTCACGTTGCCTCTCTCCATGTAGCCCCTTTCTCACGCGCGCATACCTTCACTTGGTTGTAGCAGCAGTGTCCGTCCCTGTTGCAATATCTGCTGGGAACACAGCAGCCTCACGTTACCTCATCGACGGCTCCTATTGGCTGCGATTCCTGGATCGGATGCCAGAGCAACACGCGACGGTCTATGTTTGAACTCAATTTGACGCCACACTAATATGGTCCATTGCGTTACGTACAGTAACTCTTCGACAAGGGAGTTTTTGAACCTGACGCACAAGAGAACAACGGCATTTTGATTTATTCCCTGCGTTACGTTTTCTACAACCGCAGTGTGACAATCCAAAGTAAAACGTACTCGCGGACATTTATAGAAGGCAACTTTTGATCGGTTAACCCTGGTTCAGGAATTGTAAAGAAATTCAATCCCGGACTGGGAGAGAAAATCAGCAAACGTAAATGAAGTCTAGACAGTGTATAACCTTTTCATATTTAAAGCATTTCAATTAAATCCAGGAACCTTTTTTCCGGATCAATTTAAATACGGTTCAGGAACCGCGGTGGCTCAGTCGGTAACGCGCCTGACTACCATGCTAAAGGTCCCTGGTTCGATCCCCGGCCGGTTCAAATCCGGGAACATTTCTAACGATGGAAGCGGCCCCGGCGCCCACCCAGCGTCGAATAACATGGGTACCTGGGGGAAACCCTGGGGCGGTAAAGGCGGTCAGGGGCGTGATGCTGATCACATCACCCCACTCACGACCGGATCAAGAAAGTGTGGGGCGTTACCCCCACACCCTCAATACGTCTTCATGGCGTGGTGCTATGCACAGGGGAGCACTTTACCTTTTTTATTGTAATATATGATCGTCACATTGTGTAAAACAGACTGAATTAAAATGGTCATGGACTATTCGCCTACTATTACTTTTACATCGGAACAATCAACTCTACTGTTTTGGTCATAACATATCTTTCAGTTTTCAACTTCTAAACTTTGCACCTTATACATTTTTTCTTTCCTTCCTACAAATGGATTTAACAAATTTATCAAATAAAGCAAAGGCGTAACACAGACGAAGAAACCAGTGATAAAAGACATTCGCCATGTAAGGAGAGCTTTGCGAAATTAAAATGTCCTGCCACCAGAGCGACAAGTTTGCCATAAAAATAAGAAATTATCCTGCTGAGAAGTCTGCTTGGAAACTAAAAAAAAAAGGAACCATCTCAATTTTTCTTCTTTTCCGGGCAACCACGGCCACCAGAATGAAAAAGTTGCATCGTCCATGGCAGAATCTCCTATTGGCGAATGCATAAAAAGCTGCATGAATGCTTCCCTTATTGCTGCACCGCAAGCAGTCCCCACGCTGCAGCTCTGCTTGGAGTTCTGTGACTAATGACCGTTTAATTTCCCACTCGCCGCTCCTCATAACTTGCGTCACAGCACGCATCAATTAAGCAGGGCCTCGGCTCTACTGACGCATGTTCCGGTGCTCGGTTGATATTTTCATGCGCCGGAGATGATCATCTCTCCCCCTCGTGCAGCGTGTGGGCTTTGAAAAAGAGAGGACGGAATGTTTGAGGCGATGTCGGCATTTTTTCTCAACCCCGAAACGACGAGATGAGAGAGAGACGGAAATAATGATGTTTGTCTCGTCACGTATCGAGAACTAGTTTGTGAGCCGAGAATAAAACGAGACGATATTCGGTAAAATTTAGAAATGGGGGCGAACGGCTTTGGTGCGGGGCACATAAAATATGGAAAAATACCATTATTTAAAAAAAAAAAGTGGTGGCCTAGTCGTCAGGGCGTCTGCCACGCGAGAGACCCGGGTTCGATTCCCAAAGTGGTTGATCCGGCAATGTCGCCGCATAAAGCAGCTCCGGAGCTCACTCAGCCTCAAATCAATGGATACCTGTGAGCAACCCTGGAGGGAAAAGGCGTAGGAGAGTGGTGCTGATCACATCACCTTCAAAATGGCCAAGATGGCCCCTCACATACCCTAAATGTTCCTACATGGCACGGTGCTACATGCACGGGGAATCCTTAACACGCTTAAAATTGCAGGTATGTTTTTCGACACTGCACATATAGAAATATATATTTTTATGGAAAGGCTTTTTCCGGTAAACAGCCCTGTAAAATGTTTGAACAGTTTCATTAAAGCAAATAAAAAAATTATAATAAAAAATATACATTTTTTCTCTTTCTTTTCTGATACTGTATATGAACCTACTTTGGAAAAGTTTGTTGAGTGTGTTAATGAAACTATAATAATTTCAGCAAGTTTTTCAAGTGAAAATAAAATATTCTGGATTGCACTATACACAAAATAGTAACTTAAAATATTTTTTGCAGTCTTTGTAGCTGAAATTTGGCAACTTTAAAATTATCGTTTGCAAAATATCAGGATTGATTGGCTTTATTGTAGTAATAATTAATTCATACAAGAATCCTCACCAATAAAAAGGAATATCCCTTTTTATTTCAATACTCTGCAATGTTCATTTATACGAGGGTCACTATTTATATTTTGAGCCTAACAATGAAAAAACAGGAATTTGACATTGAAAACTGCTTTATTGTTTTTCGAAGTATTCTCCTTTATGGTCAATACACTTTTGCATTCGTTCGAACCATTTGTCAAAGCAGTTTTTCCAATCTTCTTCAGACACCTCCATAATATGGTTTTTTAACGCATCAACGGCGTCTTCCGCCGACGAAAATCGTTGTCCACGCAATTTATTCTTGACATTCGGGAACAAGAAGAAGTCATTGGGTGCCAAATCAGGACTGTACGGCGGATGACCCATCAATTCGATTTTTTGACTGTTCATAAAGTCGGTTGTTAGACGAGATGTGTGACAGCTGGCATTGTCTTGATGAAGAATGATCCGACGGAGTTTGTTTGTTTTCCGTATTTGACCGAAGACCTCTGGCAAACAAATTGTTGTGTACCATTCAGAGTTGACCGTTCTACGTTCCTCTAAAGGCAAAGTTGCCACATGACCAGTTTTCCCGAAAAAACAGGCGACCATTTGTTTCGATGTGCTTCGAGCGCAAACAACTTTTGTTGGATTGGGTTCATCTTGAAACACCTATACAGTCGACTACTGTTTACGTTCCGGCTCATATGCATATGATTCGTCACCTGTTACAATCTTATATACGTCTTTTGAAGCACCACGATTGTATATATTGAGCATTTGTTTGCACCAATTGACGCAAGCGTCTTTTTGAGTTTTTATCAAATTGTGTGGGATCCAACGAGAACATACCTTTCTCACAGCTAAATGATCATGTAATATTTTATATATGCTGGAGGAACTAATGCCTATGGTTGCCTCAATCTCACAGTATGTCACATGACGATCTTGCAGTATTAGGTTTTGCACAGCATCAATGTTTTCTTGAACAACAACTGATTTTGGACGACCTTCGCGAATCTCGTCGGTGAGCGAATGGCGGCCACGATTATATTCGTTATACTAGCGTTTTACAGTGGCAAAGGATGGGGCTTCATCGCCAAATGTGGAAGTAAGTTGATCGATGCACTCTTGTCTTGATAATCCACGTCGAAAATCGTAAAAAATCACGAGTTATGAAAATGTTCACGAGTTAATTCCATTTTATTGTTGTCGCGCAATCTCCAAGGCAACATAAACAACACAAATGAAGCTATTGACAAAACATTTGAAGTACGTTATGGTCAATAATACCAGACGATTCCGTGCAAACGTCAAATCGCACTAACTTCAATCAGTGTTGCCAAGGCTCAAAATATAAATAGTGACCCTCGTAACTTAATAATAATGACACTATTTACGGTCTAACATGATTAGTATTTTGTATATTGTTCTACACAAAATTCTTGCTATTTTCGCCTATAAAAATTATCGAATTTTAAATAAGACAAATTAAAGTGTGTTTACAGTTTACATATTACATATTTCCATTTGTATGTTTGTTGTATGTTCACCCCATGAGCACAAACATTTTGTCCTTTTGCTTATATTTTCAAAATATTAAGATTGATGTACTTTCACCAAAAGTGATTCTGATATCTATGAATTACTTATGTACATTATTCTTTAAATTATTTCTTTAAAGTTATTAAAATCAGTGAATCAATAAAATCGTACGATTAAATCTTTATTTAAATTGTGATTTAAATCAACCTCATTTAAATCAAACCAACTTGACTAAAACTAATTGCTAAGACCTATAGAGCTGACTCTCATAGCCTAACTACATTTTCATTATAAGACTTAAGCGGAATTGTTAGGTTAGGAGGGCCAGGTTTAAAGCTCTACAAATACGTATGTATTACAGACTGAAATAATATTGCACAACATGGAAGCTGAAGGTAAACACAAGAAAAACTAAAATAATGATACGCTTAAGAAAGGTTATGTCTTCGCAGCAAAGGAGCGGTGTGCGTATGAGAACTCTGAGCTTGAAAGGGTCAGACGTTTCACCTATCTAGGCATCACGCTGAGTATAGCAGGGGAGTGGACAAAGCACGTTGAGAGCAGAAAGGGAAAAGCTTGTTATGCGCTGGGCAAGGTAGAGCGACTGCAACGGAAAGGCCCTCGAGTCAGTGTGAGATTGCTGGAGCAAATTTGTGAAACGACGGTGAAAGCAACCAGTAGAGTATTTTTGTGACTCCCAGGCCAACTCTGATTTCTTGACCAAACGACCACAAAAAGTTGAAAAACTCACTTTCTCTCCCCGTTCCGCGCCTCATTTATTACGCTGACGACGTTTCACGGGTGCAAAAAGGCAGTGATGAGCGAAAGAGGAGCTCTCCTCTTCTCCTCCTCTCCTCTTCTCATCTTCTCATCTTCTTATTTTCTCATTTTCTCATTTTCTCATCTTCTCATTTTCTTATTTTCTCATTTTCTCATCTTCTTATTTTCTCATTTTCTCATCTTCTCATCTTCTCATCTTTTAAGGACCAAATGTTTGTAGATCGTGATCTTCGTAAACCTCTCTTCTTATCCTCTTATTTTCTCATCCTCTCATTCTCTCATTTTCTTATTCTCTCTACTTTTAGAATATTGTCGTCAATATTAGAGATGAAGTTGGAGTGCTGGAATCAAGGGGGCCAAATGTTTATATATGGTGATCTTCGTAAACTTTTCTCTCGGGGGGGAAGGATGTGGCATATACATATGCGTGTGCTCTCATCTTCTCATTTTCTTATTCTCTTATTCTCTTATTTTTGAAAGATGAGTGTATTTTATCGTAATTTTCCAAGTCTGGGACCAAATGTTTATGTATTGCGACCTACGTAAACCTCTCTTCTCATCTTCTCATCTTCTCATTTTGAAAAAATGAGTGTACCTTATCGTAATTTTCCAAGTCCGGAGCCAAATGTTTATATATATCGTGATTTTCCTAAACCTCTCCTCTCATCTTCTTATTTTTGAAAGATGAGTGTATTTTATCGTAATTTTCCAAGTCCGGGACCAAATGTTTATGTATTGCGACCTACGTAAACCTCTCTCTTGGGGAGGGAACGATGTGCCACACACATACGTGCGCGCGTGCGTATGCCTCTTATTATTTTCCGTATTGTGGTGCAAGCAAACAAAATAATAATTGTTGTTTTTAGGATGCCTGGCCCCTATATAACCTCGCCGGGGGTGCATGGTGGCGACGAAATCATCACGAGTTTAGATTTGTACTGTAAATATTGTCAAAAATTTAATCAATATTGTTTATTCTCGATACTAGAATCTTACATAAATTATTCTCTAAAAACAAAAATCGATAATCCTATGCCAAGCCCCCAAGGCACTCAGGCAATTTCTAATGTTCGCGTGGATAGCGACGCTCGGTAGAATTTTTCCTGTCCCACTGTGGAGCAATTGTGTTTCGTCGCCCAATGTAACATTCTCATCACGGACCAAACTATCCACAGCAACCCCTCCCCGAACCCATTCACCTTGCATCCTCTTTCGCCCGAAGAGATTCTATTTTTTTTCAGCTTTCCCACGGTTCTGAATGAAGAATCCATCACATCCCCGATAACAATAGAATCAGGGGGGAATATGACGGAAGCAAACACAGCAGCAACTTCTGCTTTTTGAGTTTTATACTGGGAATCGTTTGTTTCACACACCACACCCTGACGGGGCGTGGAATAGAGGCTGAGGGGAAATGATCGACAATACATACATGGGTAGAACTATCAACGTCCCGTTTATTGTTATTTGTCCCCACAGGATATTGTGCGCATCACAAAAGTTTTTTGTTGAAAAAAATATAGCATGAATAAATGAATCAGCCAACAAGGGTTTTATTTGCTAGAATATTAACTATAGCTCTCATTGTGTTTTCACCAAAAAGAGTTGCGTGGAGTAGGAAGGAGAGAAGGAGAAAAAAAGGAGTTCCTATATAACGTACCAGTTTCTTCTTTTGTACATCATTATCATAGTGAACGTCAATCGTGGCAGTTCAGTATTCTTAATTTGTTTGTCTGGCAGTATACATATATCATATATCATCGTGGAAGTTTTAGTGAGCTACAAGTTTTATTTTGAAGTCTCTCTATCTCTCTTGAAAGGTGAACATCAATCGTGGCAGTTCAGTATTCTTAATTGTTTATCTGGCAGTATACATATATATCATCGTGGAAGTTTTAGTGAGCTACAAGTTTTTATTTTGAAGTTTCTCTCCACCTCTCTTGAAAGGTAAGTTTTTATTTTCATGATATATTAATATTTTTGTTTTGCGTCTGACACACACATATTCAAAAAAATCATAAAAATTGACACACACTTACATGTCGTATATTTTTAACCCCCTACAACAGTACACACACACATACATACATACATACTGTTTGCGTCTAATATATATGTGGAAGGAAAAAATATCTAGCATTTTTCAACTTTTTTTTTCTTCTGTTTCAGTGCGCTTTCCACTACCACCACCACAACCCCCCCAAAAAAATTTCTCTGTATATATATAAATAACAGAGAGAAAAAATGGAACCGCAACCAGGTCCCTCCGGTCTTTGCGTTAAAGTGGCATGTCGCAACTGCGGAATATTAATTTCTAAACGTAATATTGCCAGGCATTTGAAAAAATGTCGTCGACCGGATCATGATGTTGTAGTCCCGCCGGCAAAGAAATCTCGCACTGATGGGCATGAATGCGGTGCTTTGAATAAAAGTGCACGCATCATGACCTATAAATCTGGAAGCGATGAAAAGTATGACTCGAGCATCTTCCTCGACAACGTGAAATCTCTGGTAGTCGATAAATTACGTGATTGCCTCGTCAATGTTGCAATTAAAATTCATCTCGTCTTGACCTTGCTGTATGAGAAAGTTGTCTCGTCCGAGTCAAGTACTTTTAGCTTTTACGTAGGGTGTGAAAGCTTACACGATGACAATAACGAGAATCTTGACGAGATAGTGACACGGCTATTTAAGCACTTGACACAAAAACAAGAAGAGTTTGAAGGTAGAGGAAGTGGGTGGAGTCTTTGCGGTCACAACCACATGTTAGAACTTCGAGTCTGCAATTTCAAACCATTACGCAGCACTCAAAAAAAACAAAAAAACAAAAAAAACAAAATGCAGTGTTGAACATACAAAGTAATGATCAGAAGAGTTTCTTATGGTCTGTCATCGCTGCATTACACCCAGCAAATAATCACCCCCAACGTCTGTCCAATTACAGAGGATACGAGGGAAGATACGAGAATATGATGAGAGGAATTTCCTATCCTGTGCCCCTGAATAAGATCAATCAATTTGAAAAAAACTATAGAGAGGAAAAAGGAGAAGATATCGATATTTCTGTGTTTGGGGTTGACGATTGCGACAACATTCGTGTGTTAAGACCTGCTAGAAGCCAGAATAATGTAATTCAACTCTTGCTTGTAGATGGCCGTTACAGTTTAATTCGGAATTTCTCAGGATTAGTAGGAAGGCAGATCAGCAAGAATCGCGATAAGATCGAAATTTGCGATCGATGCTTGAGAATTTTTCGCGGGGGTAAGAAGATGAAAGAACAGCACAAGTGTTTTGGCTCTGTGAATGCAGAACCCGAAGATGTCATGCCGGAACCCGGAACCAAGATGAAATTTCAGAAACACCAGGCTCTTCTCCACCATCCCGTCGTCCTTTATGCCGACTTTGAAAGCTTCCAAGTTCCCATGACGTCTTGCGACCCTGATCCCTCTACCTCAAGCACGACCCAAATTTTTCACCACGAGCCTTGCAGTTTCTCCATCTACGGAGAAAAATTGAATGATGTCATCTTGTATTGCGGACCCGATGCGGCAAAACATTTTGTTGAGAAGATAGCGGAATGCGCGAGAGGACTTGCACCCAGCCTGAAAGGCTCTTACGTTTCTCCACCCGCTCTCACAACAGAACAACAACAGAGACATGACGCGGCGACAAGATGCGAGGAGTGTAACCAGACTTTCACCGCCGAAAATTACAAGGTTGTCCACCATAACCACCAGAATGGATTATTTCTAAGCACCATCTGTAATTCATGCAATCTCAAAATTAAAGAATCGCATTTTATTGCCGTGTTTCTGCACTACACGGAGAAGTACGACACGCATCTCTTTGTCAAAGAGCTCCACAACATAACTTCTCGAATCAGCATTATTCCGAGAACGAGCGAGAAGTATATTACAGTGAGAGTGTGGATCCCTCTCGAAGAAGGAAAAAGTGTGGAAGTGCGAATCCTGGACTCTTACAATTTCCTGTCCTCCAGCCTCGCAAGCCTTGCATCTCAACTTGGCGACGAAGATCTTGTGGCCACCAAGCAAATGTGTTTTTCGGGGAGAGATGAGAATTTGAATCTGTTGCGTCGCAAGGGCGTCTACCCTTACGAGTACGTCAACAATTTCGACAAATTTGACGAAACGGAACTTCCACCCCGGGAGGTATTTTATTCTTCTCTCACGGGGGACGTCTGTTCCGAAGAGGACTACGAACACGCTCGTAGTGTATGGACGACATTCAATTGCCAAACTTTTCGTGATTATCACGATCTTTATCTGAAATTGGACGTGACACTTCTGATGGATATTTTCGAATCGTTTCGTAAGAGATGCATCACGATATACAAGTTGGATCCTGCGTATTTCTTCACCACGCCGGGATTGACTTGGGAATCGATGATGAAATACACCAAGGTGGAACTGGGCCTCATCGCAGAGAAGGAACAGTATGCTTTTATGGAGAGTGCGATACGCGGTGGCATCGTCCAATGTCCCCGACGCCATGCTCAGGCAAACAACCCTCATATGCCTGGTTACGATGCATCGAAGCCCAACACCTATATTGTCTATTGGGATGTCAACAACCTGTACGGCCACTCCATGTCCCAGTGTCTTCCCATCAGCGACTACGCGTGGATGACCGAAGAGGAACTCTCCTGCGAGGATTTTCTCAACTGGAGCGAAGATAACGAATGGGGCTGTTTCTTGGAAGTGGATCTCGATTATCCCGAAACACTTCACGAGAAACATCATGGATTGGCCCTGGCCCCCTCCAAAAAGAAGCCACCTGGAGGATCGGAGCCAAAACTCATACTAAGCATGAAGAACAAGCGGAATTACGTTCTGCACTACCGACTCCTCCAATTTTACATAAGTCACGGCTTGCAGTTGAAGAAAGTTCATAGAGGATTGAAGTTCCGACAGAGCAAGTGGCTCGAACCGTACATAGCCGAGAACACGCGACGCAGAGCGCAATCGACATCCCCTGCAGACAAGGATCTGTACAAACTGTTCAATAACGCCATCTACGGCAAGACGATGGAGAACGTGCGTAATTACATTGACGCAACGTTGGTCACGGACGAAAAGAAATTTGAAAAGATCGTCGCATCCCCCTACTTCAAAAACTTCACCATTTTTGACGAGAATCTAGTATTCGTCGAGAGGAGCAAGAAGCAGGTGAAGCTCAACAAGCCGATTGCCATAGGTGCCACTGTCCTTGAACTATCAAAATTGCACATGTACCAATCGTACTACGATCAGTTTCAACCTTTTTATAGAGATAACATCCAAATATGTTACATTGACACGGATAGCTTCATTTTTCTAATCCAAACACCAAGCCTCAAACATGATCTGACTAAGATGAAGCATCTGTTTGATTTTAGCAACTTACCACCAGGCCATCACTTGCATTCGGCAGAAAACAAAATGACGATTGGAAAGTTCAAAGATGAAGCGGCTGGTAATTACAGCAGCGAATTTGCGGGGCTTCGTGCCAAAATGTACTGTGTAAAGATTACAGAAGAAAAAGAGATCAAGAAGGCGAAGGGGGTGGGAAAAATAAGTACCAGCAAATTTAGCATCCAAGACTACAAAGAATGCCTTTTTCATGGTAAAAAGCAACTCAGCACCGATCATCGCATTGCAAGTAAATTGCATGATTTGTACACGACGCGCGTAACCAAAGTAGCATTGGATGCAAGGGACAACAAGTTACGTGTTCTCAATTGTCAAATCCACACGCGAGAGTGGGGGCACTACAATGGAAGCGATAAATGTGACGTGTGTTAACCGTAACCCCATAGCCATGAAGTCCGCTGTGTTTTTGAAGAAGAATAGCATAGGGAGGAAAAGAATGAAAGTGGAAGCCCTCGGGCGATAAAAAATAAGAGTTGAATTTAATGAGCCTCGTTTTGGAGCGGGCTTAACAGCATAATAACAGGTTGCAACTTTTCATTGCCCGAGGGCTCCCACTTTCATTCTTTTCCTCCCTATGCTATTCTTCTTCAAAAACACAGCGGACTTCATTAACACTTAATGTGTTAAATAACTAACAAGGACAATGAATCTCTTTGGTTTTCGCAAAGAAAGCAAGATGGACACTCCTTCAGCAAATTCTAATAACCTTTTACCTTCCGTGTTATCTAAACTCAATGGTCTACTAATTGTACATCTTAATAGTATATGGACGGAAATAAATAACGATGTGGGCAAGATGTTTTATGTTTTTAATAACAATTTACATTTCTATGAAATTCCGATCGACGGGAAACTTCAAATCACCGTGAATCCGGAGAACACAGGCGAAATCAAAATTTCTACCGGCAAGAACATTTTTCGAATGAAGCACGACAAGATACTTTCTAACATTACGTACGATGTGTCTGCAGGAGATTATCTTTACGTGGAACTCCTCGGAGACTACGACAAACTTATTCCTCTCTTCGTAGAATTACGAATCGTCTATCCTATTATAAATAACCGTTAACCAAAAATGCCTAACGACATTTTCGGCAACACCAAGCGTGTGGACCATGCAGAAGAGATTCTCATGTTGGACATTCGAGTTAAGAAGTTGAGGACTGATTTGATCGCTTTGCAGGAAACCTTAAACAAAAGTTTAGAGTCGGAAATCGCTACGCTCCAAACGCAATGTCTCGACCCTATTCTGAAAATCGATTCCGAACTGAAAACGCTGATAAAAAATTATGTCGACGTACCTTCTTACGACAGCGTTCAAAATATACAGTTGAACGTGGATTCGCTTCAAAATGATTTGGCCAAATTACAACAATTTCAATCGAAAAATGAAGATTTGGAAAAATTGAAACTCGAAATCGAAGAACGAACTTCCGCAATAGAAAAGAATTTCTCTGAACTTCAAACTGTGGTGAACGATATAGACGCAGAACGCTTGCATGTCGTTGTTTCCAAATTACAAGAAGAATTCACCAGCACGTTGGAAGAAATTAAATCCAAGTTGCAGACTTTGGAAGATACAATGACGAACCTACCATCGTCGGACGAACTGCAGGTCATCGGTAAAAGCGTTGCGAACATAAAAATTCAACTGGAGGCTTATCAAGATTTCGAACACATTCAAACCACCATTGCTACGCTTCAGGCGTCCTTGGAATTGATCAACGAAGAAATTAAAAATATTCACGCTGAAGCAAGTGTGTTGACGAGTATTCAGGACACGTTAAGCACAGTTCAGCAGAAGATCCAATATTTGGAAAATTTGAACGTCGAATCCAATCTTCCTCATTTTCATCACGTACTGGACAACATACAGGGTGACTTGGAATCGTTACGAACGAGCGTGCCTTCGAGCGAAGATTTGGAAAAATTGAAAACGGCGGTGACGGCACTATCCGATTCGAGTGACATCAAAAGTTCGTTGAGCGATCTCGAGAGTAAAGTGGCCAATCTCCCTACCTCCAAAGAATTACACGCTTTGAAAAGGAACATATCACGTATGCTGAAACGACTGGAAACGGAAACGGCGAATGTGGAACAGATTCGAGACGAACTTGCTTCGCTGGTGTCGACGCTACCCACTTCGCAGAGCGTCGCCGACCTTCACACGCAGTTTACAGAGATGCGAAACATCGTGAACGATCTTACCGAGAAGAGCTCGAAATTGAATCAAGTCGAGAACCTTCAGAACATTGTGGTCAACATCAGAGATCAAGTTGGAGTGCTGGAATCAACGCAGGAATCAACACTGGCCTCTTTCGGTGCCAAGTTGCAAGAACTCAACGAAAGCTACAAGCAGTTGAACGTGGAAGTGAAAATCAAACCGTCATTTTCTACCGTAACGGATACCATAGTCGAGCATTTGGTGCCCGTACAAAACACACTGGGTCAGCTTCACAGCAACCTCGTTAGCATCGATACTAAATTCGCTAAACTGCATTCTCTGCAGGCCATCGAAATCAACAGCGTACCCAATCAACAGAGAATCTCCACGTTCGTCGAAGGTAACAAACTGTACATGTTGCATCCTTATCATCCGTACTACAAGTTTCTCCTCGATGGTACGATTCAGATAAACGAATTTTCGTACTGGTCTCACGGCAGAAAAGCTAGCGTTCCCACCATGACTTTGATATCGAATCGTGGTGTCCAGAAAGCAGGAAATATTCCTCTGGCACGTTGGAACGAAACGCGCAACATATATGAAATACACGAAGACGAAGATCTCACTGTTTTCGACGTGAGTGCCGGCGATAAGCTGATCATTCAAAACACGAGCGAAGTGCCACCCTCTTTGAATCCCATCACGCTGGTGCTTCTTTTGAAACGTAATCTCTAAAAATAATAAAAATGTCTAGGCAAGCTATCGTCCAAGAATTGCATAAACCTGCGCGCCGCAACTACAAACGTTTGGCTGTGGTAACCAAGCGAATCGACGACCTCTGGGAAAGTGACCTCGTGGAGATGAGTAGCGGCAAGTTAAAAAACGTACATAAATTGAACAAGGGCAACAAGTACCTCCTCACCGTCATAGACACGTTTTCGAAATTTGCATGGGCCCTACCTTTGAAGGCAAAAACAGGAACGTGCGTCACGGAAGCATTCAAGACAATTTTTCGCGAAAGCGGCGGTAGACAACCACGGTTTCTGCACACGGACAAAGGGAAGGAATTTTACAATGCCGTATTCCAAAAGTTTATTCGGAAACACAACGTTCAACATTACTCGACCTTCAGTGACGTCAAGGCCAGCATCGTGGAAAGATTCAATCGCACTCTGAAATCGCGCATGTGGTCACGCTTCACGCTTCAGGGAAGCTACAAGTGGGTCACTATTCTTCCGGAACTTGTTAACGACTATAATCACACACGGCACGCAACGATAGGCATGAAGCCAGCTGACGTTACCAGGTCTGACGAGCAACGTTTAATTTCTAGCGTTTACTGTCCAAAGTACACACCCACGACAAAAAAAGCTAAATACAAAATTGGAGAACAGGTGAGGGTCAGTAAATTGAAGCGAACGTTCGACAGGGGTTTCACACGAAACTGGAGCACCGAACTTTTTACCGTGGTTCGAGTTCTACGCGGGAACCGTCACACGTATATAATAAAGGACAGTGGCGGTGAAATTTTATTGGGGCGCTTCTATGAAGAGGAACTCTCTAAAACTAAATACCCCGACACGTACCTTATTGAAAAAGTTTTGCGCAAGAGAGGCAACAAACTTTTGGTGAAATGGCTGGGACTTCCGGAAACAAGTTGGATCGATTCAAACGAAGTGATTCTATGAGTACGTGGAATGTTGTGAAACGTTTACCTAATTCGGAAAGTCAAACGAAGAAAAAGAACGGTGAATTGCTTCCCGACAGCATCCGCTGTTTGATCGTAGGTCCTTCGGGGTGTGGGAAAACGACACTGCTCGTGGACAATTTTCTCCTCGCACCGAATTGGTTAGATTGGAAGAACAGGCACCTGTACGTGTTCTCGAAAAGTTTGGAGCAATACAAATACCAGCAACTGATGAAACTGTACGATGGTCTGGACATTGCAACGTTCGCCTCGGAAATAAAACCACTTGACGATTGTCGTGAAAATTCAGTCGTTCTGTTCGACGACGCCATCCTGGAAAATCAAAATGAAATTCGCAACTTTTTCACGCAAGGTCGTCACAAAGGAATGGATTGCTTCTACCTAGCTCAAACGTTTTCCAAAATTCCAAAACAGTTAGTACGCGACAATGCTAATTTCATATGTTTGTTTCGTCAAGATCACACCAACCTCAAGCATGCGTACGATGACTACGTAGGCGGGGACATGAACTACAATCAATTTTTGGAAGGCTGCTCTTCTTGCTGGAACGGTGACGATTTCGGATTCGTGACGATCGACATGACGAGGAAACCCAACGACGGAAAATACAGAAACAAAATCAACGACTTTCTAAACGTTGCAACGTTGTGAGAAACGACGTATATAAATAACGTCATGAGGAAACGAAAAATCGAAGACGAAAATCTCAAGCTTCGCGATTACCTCGCGAAACGCTTCAAAGGTTGGAAATCCGAGAATCGCGGATTCTACGAAGAGAAGAAACGTCAGGATCAACCTGTGATCGATGCCATCAGCGGTCTAGGTAAAGAAATTAAAAGTGTCACGGAACAAAATAAAAATTTAATTAATGAACTCGTACCACTCGCAGCTAAAAGTTATGCCGTACCCACGCCCATTTCAAGCATTCCTTCGACGCCGTTCGAACTGAAGGATGCACCGGCACGACGTCGAGCCATAGGCAGCACGTCGTCGTCTTCGGATAAAATCGAGTTGGGACCTTTGGCACGAGACTACCTGAGTACAGGGAAATTCGACAAGGATGAAGTGTTCGGATTGTATCCCAGCATGGAAACCAGCGAAGGTGGCGGTGTGGTGTGGAAGATTGGGAAATCGAAGGTAACCTTCGAAGGCAACGACATTAAAGTCAATTTAGGCGACAAGGATAGTTGGAACAGGTATCCGGGTACGGTGGGACTGTGGGAACTTGTTGCCAAAAAGCAGCCGAAAGATTATACCGACGAAGATTACCAGAGTTACAAGGAAATTCTGATCATGACGGATGCCTTGTACCAAAACAACGACGCCTCGCAGAATAGGGTGAAATCAAGCAGCGGCGAGAAGTACAGGAATCTCATCAAACCGATTTGGAACCAGGTCAAAACAGGCAGCGGCGTCAAACGCTACAACACGTTACCCAAAGAATTCGTTTGGGTGGACGACGTTAGGAAACTCGTGGACCGATTGTTGGTGATAGCCGGCGAGGAGAATGCAGGCAACCGTAATTTCTACAACGAGAAGGTTGGCATCGTGGACATGATCAGCACGAAACTTTCCAACTTCATCGTGAACGACGACAAGGGCATAGGTTACCTCATCAAAATCATCAACACGCTGCCTCCTAAATTTTGGAACGTGGCCGAAGGAAGGGGGCTTGTGAACGACATCATCAACAAGTTACCTTTCGAGATGCATTTACCTGGCTACCAGTACTGCGGACCGGGTACCAAACTCGAGAAAAGATTGGAGAGAGGAGACAAGGGTGTGAATCCGTTGGACGCCGCATGCAAAGATCACGACATCGCCTACAACACCACGCAGACGGATCTGAATGCACGTCACGAAGCAGACAGAAAGTTAGAGCACGCAGCTTTCGAAAGGTTCGTGAGCAGAGACGCATCGCTGGGTGAACGGGTCGCCGCACTGGGTACCACCATCGCCATGAACACGAAACAAAAATTGGGGTGGGGTATATAAATAACATACAGTAAAAAAAAACAACATGGATTACATAACTAATTTGCCACCCGAGCTACTATCTAAAATATTCAAAAAGGTAGTAAACGGAGATGTTAATAAACTTCTAATCATGGCAAAAACAATGCCGGAATTTCGCATCCCTTGTGAAATAGTTCTCAAGGACCTTCTTCGGGAGATCAGCGGCCTGAGGTGCGGTGATCTCAACATTCTGCTTTCGGCTGCAGGGGAAAAATTGGAGGAGAGGTCAGACGAACTGTACGAGGCGATGCAGGGAAGAAGACAGTATACTGATGATTGGTACAAGTCTATGCAGGAGAAGGAAGATATCACTACGCACATCCTCGCGTTTTCCGAAGCACGAACTTTCTTCCTCTGTTAAAAAAATAATAATATATATACGTGTCAAAAAAACTTGATATATAAATAATACACATCGTGAAAAAAATAATCTTCGGTATATATAAATAACACACGTCGTGAAAAACAATTAAATTTCTCTAACACACACACTGAAAATTTTCTCTTCTTCGATATGACAACTGAAAAAATGAGTGATCTCCAAGCATTAAAACAAATGCTAAATTTGTCAGTCGAGTATGTAAAAATTCAGGAATTGGAAGTCGACAAACCTTACACGATAACTTCCGGTTCAATCGTTTCTACCCAGTATGGCCCCAAGGTACGCCTGTTGCTCAACGCACAATACAGTCTATTTTTACCAGATCGATACGCTAACATGTTATCCGACGAGAAGCTATCTATTTTAATCGAGAACAAAACTCGAATCGTGTACAAGGGGACAAAGGAACTTCTTGGCAAGAAAACGATGCACATAATAGAATTTGTGTAACGACTGCGAGGCCTTGAAAATATATAAATAACATACCGTAAAAAAACTACACAAGAAAAAATCTCAGAATATATATATAAATAACATACCGTGAAAATAACACATAGAGCATCAACATGAAGCCCAAGGGTGTCGTGTACCAGATACCATACTCCAATCTAAAAAATCTAGGTGCTCTCGATGGGTTACTCACCAAGAAACAACGCGAGAAGAAACGTTCTTGCTTGTCGAAAGGACACGGAATGAAATTGCTGCTCAGCACACCTCAATTGAAAAGATTGCAGCGTTCGCGGAAACAGCAAAAGATCGGAGGTTTCATATTCAGCATCCCGGCCATCCTGGCAGCATTGGGGGCCGTTGGAAGTTTGGCCGGCGGAAGTGCCGCCATCGCGAAAACCGTCATCGACTCAAAGAAGAACAAGGCGGAATTGGAAGAACAGAAACGTCACAACCTGGCCATGGAGAAGAAGGGGAAGGGCGTGATGAAAAAGTTTAAAAAAAAGAAACAGAAGCACTCACCAACCGAGACATTGAATCTCTGATCGAACCGTTACAAATCAAACACTTCAGAGGAGTTTTTATGTCCGACTCGTTACCTTCAACCGTCAAAAGAAGAGAATGTGGAGTAGTCAACTTGGACGATCAAGAAAATCCAGGCACGCATTGGATATGTTACCACAAAAATGATGATAAAGCATTCGTTTTCGATTCTTTCGGAGGTGTTCCACCTACAAATTTAGTCCATTATCTGAAAACAAACAAAACCTCCATATACTACAACGACGAACGCATTCAAGATTTCGGAGACGTGAACTGCGGTCATCTCTGCCTCTCCGTGCTCGCGTTTCTCTCTAAAATAAATAACCCTACGATCGAGGATTTTCAGAAAGCATTGTGGAACCTCAAACAGCATCACTAGGATGGGCGTGTTCCATCTCACGAGCGAATCTTCAATCTTGAAACTCACGCTGCACGACGACATTGTCTATCCTAAATCCGTGGCTCTGCGTGCATTCTACAGCATGTACCTCATACCTAACGTTACGCAGCACAACAACAAAATTAGCGTCGGAAGCGAACACATCGTCGTCACGCCAGGACAATACAATCTTTCCACTTTGCAAGCTCAGTTACCCAAAGGCACATATCTTTCTCAAAATTCGGTCACGCATAGAGTGGAAATCCTGTCGGCGACGGAGACCGTGGACCTGGGCACCATAGGAGAACTTTTAGGTTTCGAGAACGACACCAAACTCGAAGCTGGCATCAAGCACGTAGCAACCAACATTCCTAAATTCTTGGCCATAGAGACTTTGAACGTACACTGTAACGTGGCGGAAGGAATGATCACGAAATCCTCGGACGGATTATTAGGAAGTCACAAGCAGACGGGAATCATAGCCACTTTCAAACCAAGTTCCGAGTTCATGGAACCGATCATCTACACGCCCTCTTCGCCGATCTATTTTCCAGTATGTCGCAACCGCATAGACGACATAGAGTTGGTGGTGACGAACGAGAAAGGAGACGTGGTGGATTTCGCAGGTGCAACAACTACTGCCATCGTGGAGATCAACATATAATAAATAACCATACATGTAAAATGGAGCAAATCGAAAGTTACGAATTGCAATCTTTCCCTCCCAACCGTCGCACGTTTGCCAATCTGAACGAAGCGAACAGGGAGATCGAATACGACGTGGACGTAGGCGATGGGTTCATTCATCCTCACAGAGCGGACCTCTACCTTCAATTCGACGTGGTGAAGAAAGAAAGCGGAGACGCGTTTCCTGCAGCAGCAAACTTGATACTCGTGGACAACTTCGTGCCTCACCTGTTCTCGCAGGTGGAGGTGAGGAAACACAACACCGTCATCGACAGAATAGATTATCCAGGCATCACGTCGACGGCAGTGGGAACCTTGAAATTATCCAAAACAGACGCAGCGTACTATCAAGCGGGAGGATTCGAAGCCGGGACCAAAATATCGACGAGAAGTCATACAGTGCTCTTTCCCATGCGTCTGCTTCCAGGATTCTTCTCCGATTACAAGGAGATTATGTGGAAGGGAGGACTGAGAGTCACGTTTCGAAGAGCGGCCAACGACAACAACGCACTGATGCGATACGCTACTTTGGGTCCGGACGGCACCACGCCGATAGCCAACACTCTACCCGAAGCAGCGAAATGCGTCATCCAAAGCATGGAATTGAGAATGCCGGTGGTGGAATACGAAACAAACTACGCTCTCAAGTACAAAGCGGAGATCTTGAAAAGTCCGCAGGTGCCGATTCACTTTCACGGTTACCAGTGCGTGCAAAAGATGGCGTCCGGAAGTCACATGGAATTCGACGTGACAACGCAGTTCAACAACATACAGTTCGACATGCCAGATTTCGTCGTAGTGCTCTTTCAGACCGGGAGGGACAAAAATCAGGAAAAAGATTCCAGCAAATTCGACGACTGCAAGATCAAGAACGTTTATCTGAAGAATGGACGCAACGAAGTGTTCCCGCGCGAGAATTACAATCTTGACGTGACCAAAAACGATTACCTCAAACTTTACGAAGCGTTTTCGGCTTACAAACGCGTGACCGAGGGAAGCGTGGACATGTACTACACGCCCAGCGAATTCAAAGCACGGAGACCCATGACCGTCATCAACACATCTAAGAGAAAGCAGGTGGTGGTCAACGATCGAACCAACATCAAGGTCGTCTGCGAGTTCCACGATGCCTTGCCCGAGGATACCCTATGCAGTGTCATCCTGATTGCAGAGAAGTCCTTCGCCTACGACGTGAAGAACGAGAGGGTCACAGAGCAGTTTTAACAAGTTTTTAACATCTTTTCTTGCACAATAAGAAATTTTCTGCACTAGCACAATCAGTTACAATGGCACAATACGAATTTCACTAGTTCAGATCAGTTACAAATGTCAATTTCATTAGCAATCAGCTACAATATCTTTTTGCACTATAGCACGAGACAATCAGAAAATTTGCACAAAAAAAAAAAAAAAAATTGTTGTTGTTTTTACACGTGAAAATTAACAATAAAATTTCTTTTTTATCGTTTCAGATGCTGTCGAAACATCAAAAACATATACACACACACTAGAAAATAAGCATGCAACTTTATTTGTAACACACACATACATTCTCCATCTTCATCAAGAAAATATTATAATAAACATAATTATTTTTATCTATCTCATAATAAAACTCTATATCCAAAAATATCACAACATCAAATAACACTAGAGTCGTTAGTACACGTTGCATGCATTACGGAGGTCCTCTGTAGGGTTTCATGGAAGTTTGGGGGAAAAAAAAAACACGTGAAACTCTACAGAGGTGCGGTAATCTATAACCGCAGCCATTAGAAAACTTTTACATTTTTGGTTGGGCACCACGCACCCTGGCGAGGTTATAGGGGCCAGGCATCCTAAAAACAACAATTATTATTTTGTTTGTTTGTTTGTGTTACAATACATAAGCGCGCGCACGTATGTGTGTGGCACATCGTTCCCTCCCCAAGAGAGAGGTTTACGTAGGTCGCAATACATAAACATTTGGTCCCGGACTTGGAAAATTACGATAAAATACACTCATCTTTCAAAAATAAGAAGATGAGAGGAGAGGTTTAGGAAAATCACGATATATATAAACATTTGGCTCCGGACTTGGAAAATTACGATAAGGTACACTCATTTTTTCAAAATGAGAAGATGAGAAGATGAGAAGAGAGGTTTACGTAGGTCGCAATACATAAACATTTGGTCCCAGACTTGGAAAATTACGATAAAATACACTCATCTTTCAAAAATAAGAGAATAAGAGAATAAGAAAATGAGAAGATGAGAGCACACGCATATGTATATGCCACATCCTTCCCCCCCGAGAGAAAAGTTTACGAAGATCACCATATATAAACATTTGGCCCCCTTGATTCCAGCACTCCAACTTCATCTCTAATATTGACGACAATATTCTAAAAGTAGAGAGAATAAGAAAATGAGAGAATGAGAGGATGAGAAAATAAGAGGATAAGAAGAGAGGTTTACGAAGATCACGATCTACAAACATTTGGTCCTTAAAAGATGAGAAGATGAGAAGATGAGAAAATGAGAAAATAAGAAGATGAGAAAATGAGAAAATAAGAAAATGAGAAGATGAGAAAATGAGAAAATGAGAAAATAAGAAGATGAGAAGATGAGAAGAGGAGAGGAGGAGAAGAGGAGAGCTCCTCTTTCGCTCATCACTGCCTTTTTGCACCCGTGAAACGTCGTCAGCGTAATAAATGAGGCGCGGAACGGGGAGAGAAAGTGAGTTTTTCAACTTTTTGTGGTCGTTTGGTCAAGAAATCAGAGTTGGCCTGGGAGTCACAAAAATACTCTACTGCAACCCTATCTTATGGCGCGGAATTATGGGGGAGGGAAGGGGGCGAGTAGCAAATCAGATACAAGGGCTGTTTTTAAACAACTATTGGGAATCAGCACGAGTGCAAGCACGTGTGGCGTTCTGAGGGATATGGGCAGGATGTCGAAGCGAAGATGAGATGCTTCACGTACTGGGTGAAGCTGGCACAAGGGACTGGAGACTCACTGAAAGAACGGTGTCTGCGAGTTCAGATTGAGGAAGGGTTCGCACGCCACTGGGCAAGAGGGATTAGAGACGACCTCTACACAGAGAAAAATGTTTGTTTGGATTAACCAAAAAAATGGTAGTGGTGAACAAATCGTTTGTTTAAATAGGCATCAACCAAACAATTGTTCACCAGTACCAAAATATTTGGTCAAGTTCTATTTGTTTGTCGTAAACAATTTTTTCGTTACCAAAACCAAATATTATTTTGGTAAGTCTAACAAAATGTAGCCCATTTGTTTAGGAAAACCAAATAATTTAGTCAAGATTACCAAACGATTTGTTAAATAATTTATTCATAACTACTTATGTTGTAATGTGCCTATTTTTAGCTAGGGTGGATAGTTTGTAGAAACTAACTGATCTCAAAATACACATTCAGAAAGTTCACGTGAACTAACCGATTTTGGAGCGTGTTTGTTTTTCTGCGGAACACTTATCTTCTACTTATATAGTCCAGAATCAAAAGGTTGCTCATGGGAGATTCACTTTTATTCACTGCAGTACATTTTCTTCTTTAATTTGTAGCTTTGATGTTCACATATCTTTCAAAGAATGTTAAAGCACAATTTTTCACTATGCTTACAATGAAACGTATCATTATTTGTTGTACAAAAACTTATGTTTCTTGCACAAATTTCGACAGAACCATCTAGCGGCCGGTGTAGGAAACTCAGTATAAAGTAAGTATATTCTGAGCTCTTTTTCAGAATATTAGGTTACACAGCAACATAAAGATTCGCTTCAAGTAATTATCTATATACAAGAGTTTCAATTTTCGACAAAAGATTTTCATACTACACTCGACGAAACTAGACAATCGTTATTTCAAATTCGGAAGCACGCTCACGCACATATAGTAAATTTAACCAAACGTTTTGTTCCTCTTTACTTACATATGTATCATTTTGTTTACGAGTACCATATTCTGTCTGACCAATTTTTTGGTATTCTTAAACAAAATTATTTAGTAATTACAAGCAACATCTGGTTATCGGAAACAAAAAGCATAACCAAACAGCTCAACCAAACTTTTTTGGTAATTCCAAACAAACCAGTTTTTTCTGTGTACAGAATGGGTCTGGGGGAACTGTGGGAAGATGTGAGGGGCGGGAGGTTCGAAACTGGGATGTTGCAAATTATAAGGGTGAGCTTGGTGGACAAGGCAGGCAAGACATCATGGCAGAATGTGGGGAACATCATGGCAGAGTGTGGGGAGAAGGTAACGCTCCCCGCCGCACAACTGCCAGGGGTGTGGGTGGAATGGGGGAGGAAACGGTACATTGATACGTGTACGTACCAGCAAAAAAGTGGATTCGCCTGGTTCCTGCTAGGGGGTGGAGGCAATACAAACTCAAGGGGCCGGACGGTCGTGCCATCTGCGCGTTATGCGGCGAAGAGGAGACGAGGACTCACATTCTGCATGAGTGTGTTTGGTTGACGCCCCTCAGACAACGCAAATGGGGAGGGGGGAGGGTCAGTGCAAGGGACAGCATTGAGCAGACGGTGCAGGCTGTATCTATTGGTGAGCCCAACTTAAGAGTTCAGTATGGGGCTTATGGGGACAGTGTTGCCGCATGGTGCGCAGTGGAAGAAGGCTCCGCCGCGCATCGAACGTCTGCTGTAGTACACGCCGCAACAAAAGTTAGTGATTAACGGAACGGGTACTGTTCAATACAAGAATACAAATCCTTTCGCCATGATTTGATGGGAAGCTGTTCTTTCATGCGGCTGTGGTACAGAGTAATGACGGTCCATGGAGGGAGATTTGCAAATAACTGTTCCCGAATATACTTGTCATACGTCTTGCTGTCCATTTCATCGTGTACGTTGGCCGTGTTTTTTTTCCCTTTAAGTCCACTTTTTGCACAGAAAGGCTAATCGGGACTGGACCTACAGTTTAAACTGGGATCCGAACCACTATATGCCTCCAAAGGGTATCAAACCAGGACGTTACCACTGTGCCATCGGAGAGGCCTGTTTCACATTTATCGGCACACTGTCTCGTTTGAGACAAAACCGTGTTCATTACCGGCATGCACCAAAGCAAATCTCTCCCCCCGACCTGTAAGTGCTCGCAAACAACTCGTAAGGCCGCACAGAAAGTCTTGTTGTGTCTTTATTGTTTTGTCCCTCTATTCGTTTTGCACAGCAGCAGCTCGACAGTCATAGGCGGGTCTAGATTATTTTTTTCTGGGACGTGCACAGAATATGCTGTAAGCATTACGTAATATTGGAAATATAATGTGCAGATTTGCAACTTATTCGACACATCAAAGAGTGCCCTTATATCAGTGTTGTGCCCAGTGTTTTCGAAGGGGGAGGGGGTAGTACGTATACTTTTTAGTAGCTGGTCCTCATATGCCATCTTCTCCTGCCGTTGATCCTCTTTTTTTAGGAATACTTATCCAAGGGGGAGTTATGACCAGCATATACGCCCATTGGACACGTCACGTCATTCTCATCAATATAATTGCAAGGGTTCGTTCTAGGTGTAATTTGTGGTCAGATGAACTAATCGGAACTGAGCCTTCAATGTATAATTCATCCTAGAATGTAACTCCTCCAGGAAACTGAACCCAGGGTCCTTCGATTATAAGGGGATAGCATTAGCAGAATTTCCGTCGTCGCATTATAATCAAGTGATCCAGGGTTCGATACCTGCTGGAGGCACATAGTACTTCGTATCTCACATAAAACTGTAGGTCCAGTCCCAACTAACCTATCTGCGCATAAAATTGGACTTAAAACTCAATCAATCAATTATTAGTAGAGGTGTGAAATAAAAGGAGTTCTATTGTATTTTTACTGATATGAAGGATAATTACAGAAACGAGACTGACATTCTTTTAACTATCTAGGGAAAATGGCTCGATCATTTTTTTTATCTTTTAATATAACGCTCTCAATACTTTTCATAATACTTAGTCATCATTTCGGGAGGAGCAAGTGAACCTCCTCCCGAAAAATCTGGCAATGTATTATATACAATGCGCCTGGGAAGTTTCGCCGCACATCGCCTCGTATTAAAGTTATATTCGAAGTCGTTGGATTTTGCGTACCTCTTGACGTTTTTTCTGCTCGTTTGGTGTTGCAAGAGGACCTTTAATCGCTTCGCAATTAATTTTGGAAACAGTTTTGAACGAAATTCCAGTCATTTCAGCATTTTCGCTTGCAGTCCAACTAACACTTTCACCGGGATTTTTCTGCTTCAAGTATATTTATATTTATTACAATTTGTCTCTCTTTACTTGTAAGACTCTGGACACTTTTATGCTTGATAATACCACCCCTTGCCATTTTGCTGTTGTAGAATAATATTTCCTTCAAGAAATACCCAAAATGAGAAAGCGCGTACGCAAACAACAAACCACTTGACCCCCGACAGGAGCCTATTCACGAACTTTTGCCTGGCCATTCCCCGCCCCCTTCCCTCTTCCCAACACGTGTTTGAAGCAAGTGGCAACCGTCGGACGGCTGTTAGTTTTAACTCCCCAAATCGCGGTAAACACAAGAAAGGAAAACGTCTTTTTTTGATGGTCCGAATTGCAAAAGAAGGTGTAAACCATCAAAGCCTTACATTTCCTCTGGTTTTTGCTTATTTATTATTTTCTCTTCGAATCATAACGACTTTTGTTTCTGACAGAAACACGCTTGTTTAGGGGTGGTGATCTCAAAAGTAAAAGCCCATAAGGGCCCATACTGAACTCTTAACTTGGGCTCCACTATAGGGAGGAGAGGGGTAATATAACACATGAAAACATCGAAGCTCTGGGCTCATATTTACATGCAGTTTGGAGGGAGCGCAGGAAAATGCTGCAAGGGCTCAGTGAAAGTGAAGGGTACGGAACAGCAGTGGCTCAGGCATAGGCCAGGCGTGTAGTGCAGTGTTGTGAAGGTAGTGATAATGAACAATCTCAAATGTTACCTTTTATACATGTGCACATAAATATATATATTTTTAAATGTTTCTGTTTATAAATGTTTCTAAATGTATGATCAATGGGGTGTATGTTTAAGGCGGGCTGTTTATGTAACAATATTGTAGGATACGCACAGCCCAAGGGTTTGTATCAATATCAATAAATATCATATCATACTATCCACGATAATTGCTTACCTTTTCGTTCTTCACCATCGTAACTGTTCGGTCGTACTATCTAAGGCACCGAAGTTTGATGCTTGCGTTAGCAAGTTCGAATCCCGAGCTGTGCAGGCGTCCACTTTTATGCAAAAATAGGCTAAGTGAACTTAAAGCAAAAACTAAACAAGAAACTTTAATAAAAACGTACTTCCCAGTTTTGCATTATAAAGCGACGATATAGGCACAGCCCTGACAATCCTTTCACTTACAATAACTGCTTTAACGTTTTTATTACATTCTTATAAAATACCTGTTATTCAGAGTGGCCATAATGTATTTCCAACATTACAAATATGTATTACAAAGAAACTATTACAGTTACAGCTGCATGGATTGTGGCAAAGGAAGAGAAACTCACAAAGTTTACATACAACATCATACACCCACTTTGTCGCCCGCAAAACGTCTACGCGATATTCAGTTTCGACCCATGTGTGCAACCCTTCTTGGGTGACACGAGCAACAGCGTCAGTTATCCTTCTTCTCGGTGCGTCCAGATCCAGATGCTGCGTTGCGTATACTCTATCCATGATTTATTGAATTGGTGTTTTAAGTCTACTTTATGCACAGTAGGGCACTGGATATGCAGATTAAATGGGAATCCGAATCACTATATGCCTCCACCGGGTATCGAACCCTGAACCCTTTGATTACAAGGCGACGACGATACCACTGCGCCATCGGGGAGGCCCACTCTATTTGTGGCATAGCCCCACAGGAAAAAGTCGAGGGGGGTTATGTCTGGCGATTTCGGTGGACAGGGTGTCGGACCGCCGAACCAAATCCACCTGTCAGGAAAACGCCATTTTCAGTTCCATCGATTGCAGCGCCATCTAAATCAACTCAGCCTCTACATGGAACAAGAAAAACTTGTGAGTTTTTCCCTTTATTTTGCCACAAGACATTCAGCTGTAACTGTAATAGTTTCTTTGTAATAAATCTCTGTAATGTTGGAAATACTTTATGGACACCATGCATACAGTCTTTTTAATCTTAAACATCCATCCATGTTAAACAATCTGTTATTTCTAATTTTTAACAATGTTAAACAATTGGCGAATGCATAGGTGGACAAATTTATTTCTAGGACTGTGCGATATCACATGTATTCGTAGACGTTGTTTGAGCATGGTTTTTATGTTATCGACACCTCGAGTTTTTAGATACATCGATAAAATCCCGCAAAGTGTCCATTTGTTCCACCTTAGAACTGGATCCATGGTCATAACTGGCTTTTTCATATTATAACACCATTAAGCCTTGTTTCCATGATTATGAAAAACTAAATATGCTGACCAAGGCAGTAATTTATTTTATTAAAAACATAAACTAAACGTAACGTTTCAACCTTCTAGCAAGGTCTTCTCTCGACTCTGTATCAAGTACAAAAGTGCTTGTACTTGATACAGAGTCTGAAGAAGACCTTGCTAGAAGGTTGAAACGTTACGTTTAGTTTATGTTTTTAATAAAATAAATTACTGCCTTGGTCAGCATATTTAGTTTTTCTTTTTCATATGTTCTTATTTTCATCATTGTAACTCTATTAACAAGGGAGATAGAATGTTCGCACAAGCACACAGACAGCGTATCTTCCTTTTGCTCTGCAGGAAAACCCAAACAAGTAATCGAGAGGAAAAATCCAAAAAGGAAGGGATTTAGGTAGGAAGAGGAAACGATTTTATTTTTTCAAGAACAACTTCAAAAGCTTGTTTTCCCTCCGAGCAAGCACACATCCTTTTTCTTTTCTATCTTTCTTGTTGGCAATTGTTCCTTAGCGTTTTATGATACACGACCATCCTTTGGTCTCCTGAAGTTGTTAGCCTCGGATTTCGTTACTTTCATTATAGGAAGATGGAACAATAAAATATGAAGCTCGTTTCTGGGAAGTTTGTGGAATGATGCGTCAGAGCTCCTAATTATTGACGTATCTTTCATTTTGCCTCTAACTTCCTCCCTTCCCATGTTGTCAAGGAAATTATGACGTCACGGCACTCCAGGAAAGCAAGGTTGAGGATGGTTTCAAAGGGACGGAAAACCACGCGACCTGCCTATATAACGCCTTTTGGAGAGGCTCTTCCTATCGAGTGGTATTGGCAAATGCATAATTTCAGGTCTCCCCCACCCCCCCCCCCTCTCTCTCTCTCTCTCTCTCTCTCTCTCTCTCTCTCTCTCTCTCTCTCTCTCTCTCTCTCTCGCTTTTCCTCTGCCTTTCTCTCTCAAAAAACCAATTAGTGATATTAATTAAATGAGATACGCTATATCTCTCATAGATATTGCAATAATTAATTTAAACGAATATAATGATAGTGGTGCTTTGAACTTAATATTTCGTGTATAATGCAACGTCCCTAGTTCTCGCTACAAGTGCTACACTGCACTGCACACTGTTAGTGAAGCAAAAGTTTCCCCCATATAAGCAAGTAGTAATTTTCAGAGCTTGCCGAGTGCAGGGAAAAGGTTCAATTAAATACATCTTTATTTATATTTGCGCTCACGTAAATGAACTTTTTTATAACTCTTACATTTGTACTCTTAACATGTGGGTCAACGGAATGATGTCACTGCTCCGAAGATCTGGAAAACAAGGGGGCAGTGATCATCCATTTACGTATTCCTCGCAGTGAGGTGGACCAAATATTATTTTATGGGTATAAATTTGTCCATTCGGCCTATTGTGGGCGTTACCTGCAACGCCGATGTGTAAAGTTGCAAAGCGTCCAGTTAAATTGCAAAGGAACGAACGTCGGTCCGTTGGGACGCCCAGGCAGAAGCAAGGGACAGGCGGCGGCGTGTGGTACCGCAACAGTTTAAGAATCAAAGGATGCCCAGCGAACTGCGAGGGTCCGTCGGAAGTATCCAGGCAGAAGCGAGGGACTAACAGGGGAGCTGTGCGAGACTCCCAAGCAATGGCGAGGGACTATGAGGTATGAAGGTCTTGAAACACCCAGGATACTTGGTTTTAGGCGGGGGGGGGGGGGGCTAAGGAGAACACCCAGCTCATACTGAACAGACCTCATAGAAAGGATATCTGATTTCTTCTTCCTCTTCTTACACACGGATGCATACATGAATATGGACAGGACAGAAGCCTCACAGAGGATTATACCAAATTTTCAACCTTTTATCACTAGTGATACTTTCACAATATTTTGAAGGAGGATGATTGAACTTGAAAAATTACCCATTTGAACACATCCTTGAATAGATAGGTATTTTGATGAATATATATATCCAAAGATATTGATAATTCATAATTCAATTTCAATTGTGACTTGAATAGTTTCGAAAATATATTAAAAATTAATTGATTGTTTTTTAACGATTGTTTTACTACAGTAAGGTCAGGTCTTCTTTTTAAAAAAATAATTTATGACGTGTTAAACTAACACATGCTAGATCTTTAACTGGGAAAGATTTTAGATCTTAACTTTGTTAAATTTTGAGATATCGGCAGATTACTTTAGATGCATGTTCACACGTTGAGGCAGGCCCGTAGCCAGGCAGGGGCCAGTGGGGGCTCAGCCCCCCATGGAACTACCGTCAGCCCCCCCTGGCACTGAGGTCAGCCCCCTTAACATCATTAGTAAAACTTTGTTATGTAATTTGTTTGCAGTGAAGAGTGAAAATGTAGACAGCAGATATTATTTTGCTCACAACTTTGGTGAATGATAAATTCAGGGAGCATGAACAGCAGCTATTACATTCATTCATCTTATTTATAAGTCGTCGTCTAAGTAGCGGCAAGTATTTAGAAGATTCTTTAGGCTTTAGAAAGTTCTTCCATAGGAGAGCATCTTTATTTGTACCTTCGTTGCCCCTGTTGCGACCTCCTATTTATACAGAAATCTGTGACATTGACGTCATTATGCAAATTACCTCCTCATCTGTGTCAAAGGTCAACATCTCCCAAGTTTTGGGAACGAAGGGGAGTTTTATTGTTTCGGCCGGGGAGTGGAATGTACGCTAAGGCACTATGATTGAATATTGTCCATTTTCCCTTGTGTGATATAAATATCTGTATCATCAAACGTAGTATGGAGTGTGCAGTAAGGGATGATTTCAGTAGCAGCCAATTAACACTTAAGCGATATTTTAAAATATATATAAAAATGTAGTATTTGTGTGATATTTATAAACTTTATGTAACTTAATGACTTCCCTCCCCCTCCCACACACACATAATTTACCTTCATTTAACACTGTTAAACTTTTGAAAATAGACTTGGTTTACCAAGCCCCCCCTGATAACCCATGAGCCCCCCCCTGGATATCAATTCTAGCTACGGGCCTGCGTTGAGGTATAGATACTTTCAGAGATACCGAAAGTTGGCATGGATGGATGGACAGACAGGCGGACACGATCGCTTCAATGGAGCACCTTTTCCCTAACAAACATCATGTTTACCCTCAGCCTCTCGGTTGCAAAGTAAACAATAAAAGTTAATTACAAGAGTCCTCTTGCCACCTATGGTAATTACGCATATATAACTTTTGCTCCCTGGAATACAGAATTAACGTCATTTTGCGTGCCACAATATAGGCAAGCATCTGTTGCGTCAACGGTAACCTACGATAGTTAGCTCCGTCAATAACCGCTCCCCTTTCTTGATTGACGTCGACGTTCGCCTTCCTCTACTAGAGGGATGAAATAGTTGTCGAAATATCTCTATTTTTATGAGTTCAGTAGGGGAAAATATTGTTACTTTTTCCTCCTCTGGGCAAATAAAACTGGTTCAAAGTTAAACTCTGTTATATATATATATATATATATATATATATATATATATATATATATATATATATATATTTGTGTGTGTGTGTGTGTATTTTGCAAAAGATTTCATACTCTAAAAGACGCGTGCAGAAGTTTATATTTGTGTATGTGTACAAATACACACACACACATACATAGAAAGTGCCACCGTATATACCAGGGTTGATATTTTATGGGATGTAATTGATCTCACATTACACAATAGGCCGGGTTTTGATTATCCTATGGCATTAAAATCATTCGTCCCTACAACGTCTATCTTATCAATTAAAAGCTTGTGTGTACAAATAACTGTGTGTGTGGTGGGGAGTGTTTATGTCACTTTCATATCTTAATTGTAATGTTAAATTATGCAGAAAACATTCGTATACACCCAGTAGAACTTGCCGATGTATTTCCATAGGTTTTCTTAAGTTACATTCAATTTGCGACACGAAGGTATAAAATCTTTACAACATAGTGTCAATGAACATTTTCCTCTTTCTTCACTATAATTCAAATACAAGTACGTGCAAAACTGAATGTTCTTGAACATGCTTTCATATTTGCTTTGTCATTTTACTTCCGAACAAATGCTTTAAGTTTTTATTTAACGTAGATATACAGAGCTATATAGTTTCAATAATTTAATTCAGTTAGTAGACTATCTGTCAACCATGAAACAGTTTCTGTTACGTAACACATGTGAGTGTAAGAACAGTCTCTTCAACTGAAGTCCTTTTATTATGTGTGTTCATTTAAGGAAACGACATGAGACATTTATACAGCGTTAGCAAATAAAATAAAAAATCATTATATACAGGATGCCCACATATATTTATAAGAATTTCTATATTTCCCCTGTGAATGAGTGGTTAAATTAGAACTACGTCACCACGGCGCCTATAGATTCGGCACAAGCTCCATTGGACTTCTTCAGAGATGCCCATCGTCTGAAAAACCAAGGTATGTTCTAAATTCTTAAGAACTAAATCTATTTAGAATTTTTCCTTGCACATTTGGAAGGAAATGTAAATATGTCGACCCTTAACTCCACATTCCTCATGTATCTCCACGACAGTGTATAATACGCAGGAAACAATTGCACATTTCATAGCCATATTTACATTGATGAAACACGTTCATTGTGGTTACTGTGGTTTGCATTCACTGTTGTCTAAATTACAGTGTCTTAAAAAGTGTGGGCCGCAGCAAGTTTCCACATTGTCCACGGATAGGTCATAGAAAACATAATTAAATTATATTATAAAATAATAAAATGTATTTTTACTGATTATTACTAACCGAAGTTTAACTTAACAGGCTGCACATTCTTCTTATTTCCAAGACATAAATTGTTGAGTCATTTTAAGGCAAATCCTCAACTCAGCTACTTCCAAACACTGCAGAAATACTTCTGAAAACAAAAGAGCTTGAAAAACATTAATTATAATTAATTACAGATCGCACAAACTACACTTGTTATGGAGCCTACTTCGCACATTTGAAAATACACAACTAGTTACCAAACGTTGGTTGAATTTTTATGATAATTTCTTTGTTCATGAAATGTAACATTATATTTTTTTGGGCCCCTCGGGAATTTCGTCGACTTTTTTAATGGATAGATTTCTATGTTTTATGTAATGTAAGATTCATTCCATGCCAAACCATCCAATGGTGGTTGCATGACCATTTTAGAAAAAAATCATTTTTAGTACATAGGTTTGTACATGTTTCTAGATATCAAAACCAATGTTCAACAAAAAATATTGTCTTTAGTTCTCCTGGGGCAGCCATTTTTCCAACATGGCGCATGGCTTTTTTTGCTCATGTAGCAGTATGCAGAAACCTTAATATCTCAAAAACAATTAAAGCTAGAGACTGAAACAAAATTCATTTTGTAGCTAATTAAGTATACTTCCTATGATATTCAAGTATGTTTTGCTTGAAATTGCATCGTAAGTATGAAAATTATGGTGGAAAATGGGGCAACAATAGTTAAAAAATTGCATTTTTAAGCCTGATTTTTTTAATGAAGGGGTTTAGTGTAAAGCTTGATTTTTTTTCATGTGTAGACCAACCTGCAGGGTGTCTGTAAACAAAATATCAGTGCTTAGAAATGTACCCCTTTTTTACAGCATGGGCTCAAACATGGCCGTTCATTGAATTTTGACAGTTTTCGAGGTTAAATATCTCGGATGGGTCCCCTTTAAAAATTCTGAAATTTGGCACATAGGAAGCCCTTCATGAACCTAACTCACAGTAAAAATCTCAACTTTTAGATTCAACTCGTTTTGGTCAATATGAGGTAACGTATGTCACCTAATTTCTGACGTTGCAAAGGTTAAACTACATCCTATACTTAGAATAATGAAGTCTTTTCTTTTTCTTTTTTAAATTTGGGTTAAATAAAGGCTCAGAAAATATAGTAACATAAGGTTTTAATACTTGACTTACCATAAATTGAAATTACAAGGTATGACAATTGAAAATCTGCGAAATTTCATTGCAAAAGGTTTGATTTATTAGGTACCCATCAACAGTTGGTATTGTCAGCTCCAGTTTCCTATTCATTCTCTTTGTTCAATCAGGCAGGATTCTTTGTTTTTTCACTAAGTTCCTAAGTAAATTATCAGAAACCTTCAGTTCATCACATATTTTCTCTTGACCAAGTGGTAGCAATCAAACTGATGATTCTGACCTTTTCAACATTAGTTTTTTGCTCATTTACATTTTTCTTCTTATAATTTCAATTATATGATTGTACTGGCCACGCAAAGGATTGTCACACTTGCTTTCCTTTTCTTCAGTTTTAATACTTAGTGAAAAGCAACTTTCCAGTTTCCTTTGCACTCCTTGTAGGATGTGAATAGTTTTTCGAACAAGATCACTTTATTGTTTTTCTGCAATCAGCCTCCTCAGTTTTGAAACAAGAGATGCATAAAAAACAGAACAGACTTCATGCATTTCCTTAAGTTTTCCTTGTCTTGCTACAAAGACATGATTTCAATTCTGGCATTTAAGTGAATCACTTTCTCCATGAAACTTTTACTCCAACATATCAGGCATATTGATTTAACTGGTGTAAGGCTTTCTTGACTTTTTTTTTTACCTTACCTTACTTAACCTTTTCTTTAAGTGGTTCTTCTGAAGAACACAACATACTTTACCATATTATAAAAAGCTATATTTAATGGTATTTGCATATTGTCTCTAAGCCATACACCTGTAGTCTTGATCTAAGAAGTGTTATCATTTTCACTGACTTTGTTAAGATTAGTTAGGTCTTTGTGAACATTACCAAAAGGGTATTTATGACAGTCCTCTCCAGTTAAAAATATTACAGAACACTCCATTTCCTGTCACAGATAACAAACATTCACAAGTCACTACTCTCGGCACATTAGGCAAAGTAGTGTTGCCCACGGGACGAGACGGGACAGGCTTTTAAAAATTCGAGACGAGACGAGATTGATCATGCGTCCCGAGACAAACGAATATTTTCGAGACGAGACAGCATTTCACAGCATTTCCACGAGACAAGACAGGCCAAAGTCTCGTCTCGTGGGCAACACTAAGACAAAGGGAAAATGACAGAAGAGATTGTACATGCACAGATCAATTCCAGGCTTGCCTTACATCCTATCAAAACATGTCTCTGAATCTTCTGCTGTGCATGACTCACATCTATTTCAATGAATGTCTTTTCTTGGAAGAAAAAAATGTGGAAAATAAAGGAAACAAAAGATAATATATTCTACCAGCTTTGACACTACAAAATAAATAGCCTACTTTCAGTGGAGTGCCCAAGGAGGGGTTTGTGGGGGGTCACAACCCGATACCTTTGGCCTAGTATTCCATAAACAATTACGTCAAAGGCAGGATAATGTGGCAAAAACAGGTATGTATACTAAAAAAGTATATGTAACCCCCCTCCCCTCCCTTTCGAAATTCCTGGGCATGCCACTACCTATCTTAAGCTGCATGTACTGCTACATTGATAAAAATATGGGGGAAGCTCAGTTTTGGAGGTGACAATACCAATTGGTCATGGGTACGTAATAAATCAAACCTTTGGCAATGAAATTTTGCAGATTTTCAATTGTCATACCTTGTAATTTCAATTTATGGTAAGTCAAGTATTAAAACCTTATGTTACTATATTTTCTGAGCATTTATTTAACCCAAATTTAAAAAAGAAAAAGAAAAGACTTCATTATTCTAAGTATGGAATGTAGTTTAACCTTACTTTGCAACGTCAGAAATTAGGTGACATACGTTACCTCATATTGACCAAAACGAGTTGAATCTAAAAGTTGAGATTTTTACTGTGAGTTAGGTTCATGAAGGGCTTCCTATGTGCCAAATTTCAGAATTTTTAAAGGGGACCCATCCGAGATATTTAACCTCGAAAACTGTCAAAATTCAATGAACGGCTATGTTTGAACCCATGCTGTAAAAAAGGGGTACATTTCTAAGCACTGATATTTTGTTTACAGACACCCTGCAGGTTGGTCTACACATGAAAAAAAAATCAAGCCTTAGACTAAACCCCTTCATTAAAAAAATCAGGCTTAAAAATGCAATTTTTTAACTATTGTTACCCCATTTTCCACCATAATTTTCATACTTACGATGCAATTTCAAGCAAAACATACTTGAATATCATAGGAAGTATACTTAATTAGCTACAAAATGAATTTTGTTTCAGGTCTCTAGCTTTAATTGTTTTTGAGATATTAAGGTTTCTGCATACTGCTACATGAGCAAAAAAAGCCATGCGCCATGTTGGAAAAATGGCTGCCTCAGGAGAACTAAAGACAATATTTTTTGTTGAACATTGGTTTTGATATCTAGAAACATGTACAAACGTATGTACTAAAAATGAAATTTTTCTAAAATGGTCATGCAAAAATTTTTTTAAAAAAATTGGTTGATTTGACATGGAATGACCCGTAAAATTTGTTTCCAGGTCGCGGAAACCTAAGTACAAACCTGTCTCGGAGCACTATCACAGTTCTTATTCATAAATTTGTGCCAACCTCCGTTGCAGAGTGGTCAGCACACTAAGCTATAACGCCAGGAGTCCGGAGTTCGAATCCTGGACGGGGCATGGGTGTTCTTTGTGAATGTCCCTTCATTAATTTCATCATATCATGACATCCTCATCGTTGCGACACTAAATAACAAAAATTAAATCAAATCGTAGAAACCGGTTGTATGCACTTTCAAATAAAAAATACCACCAAACTTAGCATACCTAGTCTGGCAAAAACGTATAAAATTAATATCTTCGTCGAACCTAACAACGTAAAATTATTATCACAATTAAATCTAACACTCCTATTTTGGTTTCGTAAGTTATTCAGTTTTTCGTGTTAGATTTACTTTATCTTATAATACATTTTATAATTAATATCTATTGTATTTTTTCTATAACTTTTGTTATTAATATTTGTGTGTATGAAGCGGTAGGCAACAGTGTTGTTTTGGATTATTGTGTCGCGTGTTATATTCACTTTCATGAAGACTTCACCGTAAGATATCTCAGCAACCAAAAATAAGAGAAAACGTTCATAAACAACATAATCTTCATAAACCATGCAATAATTTCATTATCTAGCGGAAGTACAGAGGTACAAAGGTACCTTCGTATTAATAAATATACTGACGAGGCACAAAAAACAGAATATTTCGTTAAACTCTATTTAATACAATACGGTTAATTTTACAAAAATTTCATATCTTCACATTGACTGTTTACGACGTACAGATACACTTTTGATTGGTGTCTTTCATGGCCAGACTGGTTGATCGAGTAATGTTGCCTTGCACGTTGCAATACCATTTGGTCATCTATCAGCAGACCAGAATTTGTCTACACCAGGCAGAAGCTCACTTGGTAAAACTGTCATATGCGGGAAATCGCTCTAACTCGTTCATTCTCTACTTTTTACATTCGTACTTACCTATTCTGCATTGCGAAACATTGTTTAACAAGGGATTTCGCTTTTTTAACGAAATTAGTATCTATTGTAGACATATCGAGTAATTATTGTTCGTTCTTTTCTCGCTTCCTGAACACGCAAAATGGCGGGCATGTGTTTCAAACGGCAAAGCAGTGTTTCAACCTTCTTAACAGAAAAATTCCCGCATAGCCCCGAAAACCATTCCCGCATAGCCCCCAAAACCATTCACTCATATCCCAAAAAACCATTCGGGATAGTATGACCATCCACGAATGGTCCCAAAAACCATTCCCGCATAGCCCCAAAAACCATTCACGATAAGGTTAGGTTGCTTTAGGTTGGGCAATATAGTGGAAAAACTGCGTGTTTGGAAACACTTACCGGGGATTACGTCATCCGATGCTCGCAACATCCGGTTCAAGTACATGGATGGAAATGCAAGCAACATCTTTCGTGCATCGGACGGACATTATTATAGAAAAATACATCATTTAGCGGCCAAATAGATTGAAAAATGCGAGAAAACACTTCCACGACCTTCCGAAATTACACAGAAACTCAATTCCGTAAGTACTTTCTCCTGTAAATTTGAAGAAATCCATTTCCCGCATATGACATTTTTACTGCTCATTTTTTTAGCTTGTTGATTTGGTTAACACCCTAAAATTCGTTATTCTTATTGGTACGCGAGCAATTGTCAATGTCATGTTTTAAGTGAGCTTCATACAGTAAGATTCTAGTGTATTGTACGATTATTATTATTGCTTCTCAGCATATTGGCCGGGCGAAGGTGCAGTCAGTATGACGATACTATAACGCTGCAAAAGCTTCCCCTCAAGATTACTGCCAGCAATTGCAGCGTGTATTCAACTCTTCACAAGCCACTGATATTATCTCCGCGAGCTAAAGGTAGCTTTTGACTGACGTGATACGTGAAATAAACCAACCGCTTTATGCACCAGAGTAAGTCGTTTAGTAAGCAGTTTGAATTAGAGGACATTTTACGTACGTTCTACCTCACAGAATTCTCGATCTGGTGTCGATTTTTAAATTTAGAAATCGTTTACTTACCTTATCAAAGTCACTTCGTGCCCTTGCACATTTCTTGCTTCTGCTTTGGCATATTGGGCAAAGGATATCACCCAATCAGTTCATGGCTCAAATCGATCACTTTGTACGTTACTTGTGTACGTTCTTCGCACACGTTCATTATGTACCGATACGAAGATACATTTTAAAACTTTTCAACGAAACATAGCCGATACGACTTATGAATTCACAATGGCGATTGGACCAATGTACTGTTATCACGAATTGACACTTCATGACACAACATTCGCATTAAGCTCGCGAAGAAACTCACACGTTTTAACACTTGTATGTTCTTAAAACATTCACAATGTTAAATACAATAGAACCATTCGAAAACATCGAACACACAACATTCAAGCAAGCACCATACAGGAAACAACAAGCTTCCGGAAACTGGCCACAGGTGTCCCTACTTAAATGGCAAGCATCGAACATCAGAAACTGAATTTCTAGAGGTGAGCCCGCGTAGGATAGCCAACTGCAGATTTAGGTGACGTCACGGCGTAGAGGCCCCTTTCTTTCTGCAGAATAGTAGTTCTATAGTTTTAATGATTCAATTCAATAAGTGTCCTGCGTTAACTTACGCTGTATTATCTTTGGAATATCTTTGGAAAATCTTAATTATGAAAAGGGGGCAGTCGAAGCTGTCGTTATGTATATACAAAATGTATTGATTTTCAATTTATATCATGCGAAAATTCCCTTACGTAATGCGTCCATCAGTTACCTCTATGGAATCCATATTTGTAATATGTTAAACTCTATCTGGATTTAAACCAGGTCTAACCTTAAAGCATGTTTGTCACATCTAGTGGCGTAAAAGTGGCCACGAAACGATTTTTTTCAGGGTACTTAGTAGTAAAAACTGAAAATAATTTATACCTATCGGTATCTCAGAAGCTGCTAAAGATGGAAATATTTTATTTGTTTTTTTTATTTGATTTAGTTTATTTTACTTCGCGTTTTGTGCCTCTTGGCTAATTTGCGAAGATGGGGATGAGTGATGAAATGATGAAATTGATGAATGGACATTCACAAACAACCAAGCCCGACCGGGATTCGAACCCGGGACCCTTGGAGATGGAAATATGAAACTAGCTTATGATAATCAGCTACCTAATAATAACGTAACGTTACATAACGTGTACAACTGATTGCTCTCAGAATCGAATAAAGCTACAAACATAAATTTAGTGTACCGAAGAAAGAACACACAGACACACGCACACACAAAATATAAACTTACTTCTACAATTTGTTCTACTTTTTTTTTTAACTTCTTCACTTATTTCAGGATAGGGTTGGTACAGAGAGGAGACTTTTCTCGTATCGTCACGTGAATGAGGATGCCTTGTTCTTGGTCTCATCTCGATTTCAAAATCCACGTCTTAAGTCTCGACACATATGTGTTATGTGTGTTACGTGTAATTATGGCAAGCAACGCCTATAGGATATCTATAATAATTAGTGTTTGGAAAAGTAACATTAAAATGTTACTTTAAAGTAATCTAACATTTACTTTATTCTGCATACCGTGGATGTCCGCAGGATTTTTCCAAGGAGGAGTGAGCAAGGTATTTTTTCCAGGGGGGCAAGAAGGCACATTCCGCCCCCCAATAGTGTTCTCCTCTCAAAAAATATTGCTTTAATTTTAATTTATCATGTTCATGCAATAATTAAACACACATTATTGTGGCTGAAATGAAATTATATGTGTGAAATATATAATTTTTGGTTGGTTGTCCCCCCTTCCGGACGTCCATGCATATAACTCACAGAACGTGTTGCATGCAATAACTACAAAGTAGTGTTCATCTAAAAAATAATATTACTTTACGTTAAATTATAATGAACCCAGATCCGGCCCTAGGTTGGGCAACTCGGGCTCCGTGCCAGACATAAATTTAACATTTATTATTAATTGTTTATAACGAGCTTGTAGGATTAGAATTTTGAATTTTTGTTTTAAGTCCACTTTATGCACATAGACTAATCGTTACTGGACCTACAGTACACCCCGCCTCATCCGGGGATCGAACCCAGGACAGTTTGATCGAGCTTATAGGAGATGGGTGCTTTTCGATTGGTGCTCGAAGATTAAGTAAGAATTCAATTTCATCAGGGCTCATGAATTCATCTGAGCAATATTGATTGATGGTTATAAGCCAAGAATCATCTAGAGTAGGATCCGGTTGGAGATTTACAGTGGCTCGTGTGTGTTCGTAATCGAAATAATTCATAGGGAATCTGTGGAGCAAGACCGTGCATAACGGAAGAGAAGGGGAGAAAGTGAGTTGGCGGAGCAAAGCAGTGCCCTCTCACGAGTTCATTGGTCGAACCCTCTCGAGTAACTACTTGTGCAGAGACTTGTTCCCGGGACAGAGTACAGACGATTTTGACCAGTATCGAACCAAAAAGGTTTTTAGCTCTGTTGAGAACTATTATCCTTGTAATAGCGAAATTCTAACTGGCCAGGAAGGAATTAGATACTACACTGCCGAGTACAAAATTCCGGGAGCTGAGGCTTCTAGGAAACATGACTTTCTTACCTGAATTACGAGGGTAGAAATTGAACAGGAAGGGAGTGGATGCTAAAGCCTTACATTCAGTTTCACAGACCCCTTGACTTCCAGGAAGCATTTGCAATTGTGACGCCCTTCAACCGACATTGCGACGCACAGTTTTGCTGCAGAAACGACCTTGCGTAGGTGGATTGGTCAGATGCCAAAAGATTCACAGCAGACTTTGTGGCCATCACAGGATGCGATTCTTCTCGTAGCAGTGGTTAAAGCAGGCGGTATTCATAAATTTACCGCTACAAGCATCTGGACGGCGCGGTGAAAGGGCCAGCGGCGTTTATGGGCACTAAGGGCTCTCGAGGAGAGGAACTGGGACATAAAAAATGAGAAGGGTTTCCTTCGAACACGCTCTAATCCCCAGGAGACCATGTTTTAACGTCTTACTATGAAGAGCTTCATGAATTTGTACCATGTTTCTTTCTCCTCTGTTCCTTATCGTTTGTTTCGTCTCAAGTGTATTACTTTCTTGACTAAAATTAGGTACTATCGCTAAGAGTTCGATAAGCATTAGTAAAGCTATCCTAAATATTCGTGTCCAGGGGTAGCCAAAACTATTAATTTTTTAATTAATACAAGATAAGATTAAAATTAATTAATTCTTGCTGGGGAGTGGCTTTCCCAACGAAGGCTCAAAAGTTAACAGCATGAATAACACTGCAATATACACTCTACCATATCCATGCAGATTTTAAAATTTGGCTGACAAAAATTTAAAATACCATGTGTATTATTCTGATTTAATGATATACATGATACAGGAAAAACAAAGATTTTTTAAAAAACACATACTGTACTCGTTATTTAAAAATGGGTAACGCGAACTTGAAATACTTATTAAAAGAAAAAAACTAGAACTGAATTTGACAATTCAGGCGCCAGGTGAAAATTTCCAGGTGCCATGGCGACCGGTTAACCTGTATTTTTTCCTGTATTTTTCTACCAACCTAGTTCAAATGAAAAGGTGAAAATGAAATATGAACGGATAGCTACAGGAAAGTGCTAAAAATAAACTTTTTCTAAGATGTTTGCTAAGGACATTTGTCGTCCGTATACAATGCATTGATAGCGTTGATATTAAATAAGAGCAGTTCATTAGTATACAAGCATTTGTAAGTTACAGAAAAAATACTTATAGTCAAGTCCTGATTTATATATGTGATTGCCCTAGGCTAACATTGTGACCCTCCTCTGCCCACTTATACACAATTTCAGATATAAGTTTTAGAGTACTAAAATTTTTAGCACATTTCAAATATCGATTTTATTAAAATTTTGTGGCCCTCTTCAAAGCAATCCTTCTACCAGCAGAGACCCCTCTGGACATGGAGGCTACGGGCTACAATACCCAAAGAAGTCGGGCCGAGCAATTGCCTATTTGAATTCATCCAAATGGTTTTACTAGAACCTTTTTTTTTTATTAAACTAAGGAAAATAGTTTTCATGCAGAAAAAACTGTGTTCTACGTCAAATAATTTTCTAGTAAATGACGTGTAATTTACGTAAAATACGTACAAGTATTACCAGAGAAAGCTATTTGTTTGGAATAATCAAAGAAATAGTTTCCGACAAAGAAACATTCCCAACAAATGATTGTTCACTACGATTAAGTTGTTTTAGTAACCGAGGTAATTTTTTAGTTATCAAAGAATATGATCAAAATTGAAAAAATTGGTAAAGAATACAAAAAAAATGTTAATGGTTCCCAAAACGTTACCGAACGTGTTTTTTTTTTTTTTTTTTTTTTTAATTCAAACAAATCTGTTCTTTCTGTGATCACCTAATGTAAAGCATTTGTCATCGAAGTAATAGTTGGAATTTCAAATCAAAAAAGAAAAATAAACCCTATTTTGAATATTTACGACATAAATTCAGAGTGTTAGTACCAGAACCTATTGCAACCTTTCAGAGTACCAACTATTTCTTAATTATAAAGCTTCTGGAAATGAGTGAAATGCAATTAGCATACGCTAGCGTAGGTAGCGAAGAAGAAATAGAGTGGGGTGAAGGGAGTTTGTTAATTACAAAGTTTCAGTCCCGCTCTTCCCATTCGAATGCAAATAGGGAAGTAGGAGGAAGAGTAGGGTCATCGGGACTATTCCATCCCTATTGTAGTTGTCAGGAAGCTATCAGAGTTCTGGAACTAATTTCTAGTTGTGCCTCCTCTTGGTGTCCCGTGCGGTTTCTCTATCGGTTTGCCCAGAGTAATGAAGCTGTTTGTTTTTAGGGACGCGGAATAACAACGAAACCGTACCCTATCCCCCTCGGTTTCGCAAACTAGTTTCCGACAATGGTAAAAAAAAAAAAAAACAGTTGACGCTCGTCTGACGCTGACAGCATTTGTCTTCTAGTTCTTCCCGTGGAGCGCCATCTGGGGAAAACTATTTGGGAAGCAAACTAGACTGGAAGCTGGATGTCCCAGATGTAATTCCGCTGTCTGTTTAGGAGATAGTGTTCAAACTATTGGTAATTAAACTTGGGTAGGTGAGATGGATTGTAATTTACTTGGAAATTCACTCTCTCCTGCTGATCCAGGTGTAAATAGGGGAGAAATAGGGGACGTGGGCAGAATAGGATTCCCGCTGACAGTTTCTCTATTCGCACGGATCCAATTCGTGATTGAGTAGGGAATAGGGGCTGCGAAGTGCTCTTGCAACACCCTATCTGTTGTCTGTTTACCAGAGTTGTGTAATTCGGACTTCCAAGCATTCCCGTATCTCATCTGGTACATCCGTACACACCTAGAATGCATTATGGTAATACACAGTATAATAACCGACTCTATTATTGCTGATAGAGTTCAGTTTCCAAGATATGGGATTACAATTACAATGTAATATTAGGGACAACTCAATTAATAGAGAACATACAAAACAAACTGAAAATATTGATATGGTACTCTAATACAGTACAAATAACATTCTTTTTTCTTATCTATTGTAGAATTTTGATCATTTCTACTAACATAATCTTAAAGCTTTCTTATGTTAGAAGTTCGGGCGTCATTGGCGGAGGTGTCAGGAGAAGATCTACCATCCCTTTTCACTACAAATAAGTTCCAGTAAAAAAAATTATGCACTAAGCCTTCACTGGGAGTGGAACTAAAAAAGGGGCAAAATGCAGGGAAATATTGTTCTCCATTTTATATACATAAATAAAAAACTAGACATAAAATGAAGTTAAATAATAGTATATCTCATACTTGATAGTAATGTATTATGTTGCTACATGTATTTAAACAACAGATTTTATATGCTCCACATTGAAATAGGATTCAGATCAAAGTAAGATTAAGCTTAATAATATGAAGGAAATTTTGCATTAATTACTTATTTGTATGTATGATATGTGTGGACGACTTCAAAAATGATGTGGAATATTCCATCTATCATCAATATGTTGATGATTCCCGAATATTCAACCAACCGGTCAACTAAAAATTCACTAAGATTACACCCAACATAATCTTGCATTGTGCATTATGGTTACTCGTCAAAAAGATACATACATATATACGAGTAGCTATATAGGCGCACATACACACACTATATATATATATATATATATATATATATATATATATACATACATACATATACATACATACATGACCCCACGGAAACATCAATATATTATATATATATGTATGTTTCTGTGGGGGTCATCCCAGATGAGTTAGCAGTACGGAAGGGTATACTGTAGGTGTAGTAGGCCTATGTCTCCACATTTAATCACGGCAGTATGTCTCCACATTTTTTCTCGATACATCATTGGGAACCAAGTTGGGTTAGGTTAGGTTAGGTTAGGTTAAGGTTAGGTTAGGTTAGGTTAGGTAATGTAAAGAAAACATACACACCTTGTTTTTGTGTATTTTCTTTACCTAACCTTACCTAACCCAACCTAACCTAACCTAACGTGGTTAACAAGAAAGTAAAGTAAAAAAAGGATACACAAATAAAGAACTTGAAACATACATACGTATCACACCTATATTCTTCCAATGTGAAGACATACTACACCAATGTGGAGACATGCTACGCCTATATCGTACGCCCTTGCACAGGATCTAAGATTTGCGAATTCCTTATGACACCTGACCTTAAAAAAAGCCCATTCTTGGTACTGTACACGGACACTTTAGTGATTAATATTTAAAATTAGCTAATTAATATTGAGATATGCCTTACTTTTTCCTATTGAGTTCGTGTGTCGTTACGATTAGGAAAATGGACTTATGGAATACTGTACATTGTTGCTGAATAAATTAACCGAAGTGGCTTCAAACTTTGATCACTTAGTTGCTAAACAATGCTTTTGAAAAACACCGTTATTTACAACATCCTTCAACTTGTCCAATGATTCTGCACGACCTTCAGAGTAGCACCACCCGCGCCATAACTTCGAAGGTTAAATTATGATAGCCTTTAGGCAATTCGTGATGCTCTACTGAATGCATATCTTCCTATTATCAAGTTTTCCGCGCTCAAATCATCTTTTCTACTTTTTATTGCACTCTTATCTCGAAATGCGTCGAGCTATAAGAAAAACTGGATTATTTGCCGGGACTATGGTTGACGTATTTCAATTTAAAAACATGGATTGGGCAGTTTGCCATTATACATGTCACTAGATGGTGTCACCTTTCTCGAAACCAAATGTTATCTCTATGGGGAATGATATGCCATTAAAAATTATTGATATTGGGTTGTAAAAGTAATTTAGAAGTATCGGTTACAAATAATAACAGCTAGACAAGAACGTTAAAATAAAAAAATAATGTATCTACATACTTATATTGCAAAGTGGACTGGAAATTGTATTTATTAAAAAAGATGTCTCGTAGGATTACCTGGATAAACTTCTATGGTTTAACCACTTCTATCATTTTTTGGCGGTAGAAGGAAAACATAAACAGGATTGTGGTTTGGCACTCTCCCCCCCCCCTTTCGTATCAAGCAACGACATTTTATGTGCGTCCTTCTTCTGATGCCATGGTTTGTGATATTTACATCCTACAAATTTTGAAATGAGCAAACAAAGAAAATCTCATTAAAACATGATAGGCTGTAAGTTAAATTTAAAGATTCGTAGTTTCCATTTCTGATTTTTAAAAAGTTTAGCATATTTAAGAATATTTCAGTTGTCTTTGAAAGAGACGATGTTCATATGAAGATAAAAGCTAGAAAAAACGGGATGTGAAAAACCTGCAGTACAGCAGTACTCCATTTGCAATATGATAATATTTCATTCATTATTTTATGCTACGACAATACTTTGGATCGGCTCGACAGAACGCACTTGCGAGATTCTCGCAGCAGCGAAGCGGCAACGCTGTGAAAGTCGCCTGCTGTCCGCAGAGTCTGAGATTGGCCGCACTCCGCCATACGTCATGCACCCGTTTACCATATTAGGAGTGCGAAAGGATAATTAATATCTGGAACCATATTTGATGTACGCACGCCAAACTTCTGGAACGTGATCAAATGCGTTATATCAACATTTTTTTGCAATTTCATTGAATTTGTAATTATGCATTTCAAGTTTGCACGTTTCCCTAAAATGTCAATTTTTGAAGTATCTAATAAAAATATGCATTTCATTTTTTCTACAGAGGTGCAAAAATAATCAAACTTCAAGTACACGAAATCTCAAGATTATATGTACAGTCGATTATGAACTGTGTGGTGTTAAGTTCCCCGTTCGTGAAAATTGGAAGGAAAAACTACACTTTTCAGTGAATTTTTCATTATAGCAAGAAAACAAAGTTAAGAAAAATTTTCAGACAACGATTATTAAAACGTAGATACTTGAAGCTTTCCAATGAGGTATATTTGACTTTTTTCCTCCCACGGAGTACAATTTTACAAGCGCGTAAACCGAGGGCTCAATATTTTTGTCAGGGATAGTAGATCTGTTGGTAAAGTGTAATGAATGAAGACTTTTTTTTGTTCTTGTGCTTCCCGTCTCCCTAGTGACCGGAAGCAGGCCCTGTTTTAGGAGGGGTGAGGTGTTACAGCCCGGAACCTACATCTACAAAGGAAGAAATTTCCTGGAAAAAGGATCTTAAAATTGGATATTTTAAATGTGGTAAAACATTTTCAAAAAAAGCTAAAAACAATGCTTAAAAGTCCAATTCAAAATGAGTCAATCAAAACTGATCACTAGAGCCCGGAAGTTGAGGCATTTATTTTCGTTAAAATAGGCAGGCAAAAAGGCATTTATAATGTGGTAAATAGGCACTAAAAATTTTAAAAAAGGCAAAATAAACCGAAAAAAGGCACATTTAGAAGTCGCTTACTTTTATCTATAATTTCTGGCAAAATGTTAAAATCTAAATTGGGAAGATCATTTCAATTTTCTCCGTCTTGATTGCACATAACTACAAGGTGCTTTTTAAGTTCTCAACATTCATTGATAGTCGTCTGTCAGAGAGAATGTTTTTCATAATAGAAAATGATCTTTCTACTTCGACAGAAGTTATTGGAGCATATGTACATATAACAAGCTAATTTAGCTGGACTCATTTTGGTAACAGCATTTTCACCTTTTAGAATATCACAAATTGTTTTCAATTGTTTCAAGTCCTCATTTGCACTCACCCGTTAGCACTTTTCCGCAACAGCTGACCCCTTTTGTCCTGGCACTTCTATCATCTGCTGCATAGATTCCTCGAAGATTTTCATGGATGCTATAATTGTAGTAGTTATGGTACCGCCTTGAGGTCGATAAATCAATTGATTGGAAAAGATCGATCAAAGATCAATTGATGACGCAGCAGTTTTTTGTGACGTCATAAAAAGGGGCGTGGCTTATTTTGTAAGGATGATTTTGATTGGTTGTGACGTCATAAATGGGCGGGGCTTATTTTGTAAGGAGCGTTTTGATTGGTTGGAGGAATTCGGGTTTTTCCCGCGGGAGTTTCCGGCGTCTGAAAACAGATGGCGTTGATGTGTCAGAAAGTCTGGGGTGGGGAGGAGGAAAAGTATGCGGCGCGGTTGGTTTTCTCGTAATTGGAGTACGTGTTTCCGGTGTCTGAAAACAGATGGCGTTGATGAGTCAGAAAGTCTTGGTTGGGAGGAGGAAAAGTACGCGGTGACGGTTGGTTTTCTGGTAATTGGAGTACGTGTTTCCGGTGTCTGAAAACAGATGGTGTTGATGAGTCAGAAATTCTGGGAATTTTGTTGTTTCCGTTGTTTGAAGAGAGATGGCGTTCATGAGTCATTGATCTTTGAGAAGTCACGTGACTTTGTGACGTCACAAAATGGAAGTCACGTGACCAGATTATATTATTAATTTATTATTAATTGAAATATTAGGATTATTATTATTATGAAGTGTTTTAAGTTCTGGGACGCCATTTTGTTTTTGTTACGTTATTTTGGTGTGTGACATCATATATAAATTGGAGTACGTGTTTCCAGTGTTTGAAAACAGATGGCGTTGATGAGTCTGAAATTCTCGGATTATTATTATTATTATTATTAATTGTTTTTATTTCTGTGACGACATTTTGTTTTGATTATGTTATTTTGGTTTGTGACGTCATATATAAATGGGAGTACGTGTTTCCGGTGTTTGAAAACAGATATCGTTGATGAGTCTGAAATTCCCTGATTATTATTATTATTAGTATTATTATGAAATGTTTTAATTTACGTGACTTTGTGACGTCACAAAATGGAAGTCACGTGACCAGATTATATTATTAAATTATTATTAATTGAAATATTAGGATTATTATTATTATTATTATGAAGTGTTTTAATTTCTGGGACGCCATTTTGTTTTTGTTATGTTATTTTGGTGTGTGACATCATATATAAATTTGAGTACGTGTTTCCGGTGTTTGAAAACAGATGGCGTTGATGAGTCTGAAATTCTCGGATTATTATTATTATTATTAATTGTTTTTATTTCTGTGACGACATTTTGTTTTGGTTATGTTATTTTGGTTTGTGACGTCATATATAAAGTGGAGTACGTGTTTCCGGTGTTTGAAAACAGATGGCGTTGATGAGTCATTCTGGGAAATTCCTCAGTTTTCGTCCTGTTGTTTGCATAAAGAAAACCCGGATTCGAATCCCGCTCAGGTATGGTTGCGAATGTTGACGGAGACCCTGGATTCGAATCCTGCAATTAATTAAGGTTCCCTAAAAACATGTTTGATTCTGCTCAGGTATGGTTGTGAAATGTAAAAGGGTACTTACAACATGTAATAAATCTTGGCCATCCATGTTGCTGCCCAGATGAAAAGGAGATGAACTGGAGGGAAGGATGTCTACAGAAGGAATTCTATCCACTTCCGTATAGACACACATCTGCATTTATTTTTTGCAACGTACGTTAGAAGTCTGCATATGAGATCACGACGTTTTTGTGAGGTACAACATTTCCTTGATGAATTTCACAGAAGTTCCTTGTTCCGTGTCAGCACATGTTCTACGAACAAGACTTCCTTATAGAGACGGACATCTGGTATCATTTTTTGCAACGCGGCCCAGATGAAAAGGAGATGAACTGGAGGGAAGGATGCCTGCAGAAGGAATTCTATCCACTTCCTTATAGAGACACACATCTGCAATTATTTTTTGCAACGTACGTTAGAAGTCTGCATATGAGATCACGACGTTTTTGTGAGGCACAACAGTTCCTTGATGAAGTTCACAGAAGTTCCTTGTTCCGTGTCAGCACATGTTCTACGAACAAGACTTCCTTATAGAGACGGACATCTGGTATCATTTTTTGCAACGCGGTTTCCTAATTTCTTTATTTGCAATCGTAGACCCACCTTCCGACCACTCTAACGAAAGGTCTCGACGTGCAGATTACGAATATGTAATCAGATCCGCTCTACGTCAATTAGGGGAGGAGCTAGAGCGATTTGAATATTTCGATTTTTTTTTCCTTTTTTTTTCTGCGAAAATTTAAAATCGCTGTAGCTCGGCTCCTAATTGAGCTAGGAGGGTGATCGATAGCTTGTCGGACTCGGAGTGAAGCCCTCTTTCCGGTGAACCAGGTTTCATTGTTCTAGGACCGGCGGTTTCCTACTTTCTTTATTTCCAACCGTAGACCCACCTTCCGACCACTCTAACGAAAGGTCTCGACGTGCAGATTACGAATATGTAATCAGATCCGCTCTACGTCAATTAGGGGAGGAGCTAGAGCGATTTGAAAATTTCGATTTTTGCAACTCATATGAGTCAGGAAGACATCTGCGTTGAATAACAGAATGTGTCACTGCTAAAAACCATCTTGTAAAGACGGTTAATTGATTCCGAGAATTTACATGAGCCTTCGTATCAGTCAGAAAAACATCTGCTGAAGACGTTTGATGATTTCTGAGAAATTGACGATTTCTGAGAATTTTACATGAGTTGTCATATCTGTCAGGAAAACATCTGGTGAAGACGGTTAACTAGCCGCAATAGAACCGTTAGGAACAGAAATAACTGCTTTGTCATGCTTGCGTATATAAAGAAAGGCGTTCTCTCCACAACACAGTGTTCGTGAAACAGTCATGGTACGATCATGGATGTACAGTTATCCGCTGACGATCTGTTAGCACGTTATCGTGATGGATATTACACAACACATGGACAGTTGCGGGAAGTGTTGACGATCATCGCGCAAAAAATCATCGCGGGAGAAAGTATCTCCCTAGTAGAGGAGTATGACCGTCTACTACAGACCGTGACATCATTCGTACCCGATCTTACCGGAGAAGGATGGAGAGATATTTCCGAAGAGTCGCCTGGCCCGTCATCGACACCCGATCCTGTATCCAGAGTTGCCGAGGAGAAGCAGATAGCCGTCACATCACCAGGAACTTCCAGAAACACCGCATCCGGATCAGACCCGGAACCTTTACCAGGACCGTCATGGAAACCTGACCCCTTACAGTCAGCAGAACCGTCATCCCAAAGTGCTTCTGTATCAGATAGAAGAGGTAAGAAAAGAAAACGTGATACAGTGCCTCGTGAACAAATAGGGAACATAATATTACATAACATTCAAGAACGCGAATATCCCAAATTCCGTTCCAAAGGACGCCGTGTGGAATTCAGTTTCTCGCACCCTCCAGAAAATGTCGATCCTCACACATGGATCCGTGAAGGTGTCGAAAATCTTCTCACCTATGTTAAGAAAAACACCAAAGATGAAGACAAGATAGGTTTAACTCTGTCTAACATATCTGACCCCACCGTGAAAGATATTTATGTCGGGTGGCACAGATGTGATCAGTTACACAGTGATATGGTGTGGAACATTATGTATAAAATATTGCAGAGTGCGAAAACATTCACGGCTACAGATCGGTTAATTTTACGAGCCGACCATGTCGATATACCTGTCGGAGGTGGTGGAGGTAAACGAACATATTGTTTACCTAATTACATGTTAAGCACGCAAAAAAGGAGTATCGTCGGTGTGCCGAATAGGAAAAAACCACTCTGTTTAGCTGAAGCTTTGGTGATAGGAAAAGCTCATGCCGATAATGATCCGTCCTATTCACAGTATCGAAGAAATAGAAATCTTCTCAAACCTGTTTTCGAACTTATGCGCAAAGCAGATGTAGATCTCACAGACAATGCGTGTGCAGGAAGTGGAATTCCTGAACTGAGAAAATTTCAGCAAGTTCTTACAGAATATAAAATTGTTGTATACAACAATCTTCGTGATGTGAAAGATGTTTTGTTTGAAGGACAGGTTGAAAATGCTTCCAAATATATATACCTTCTGTATGATAACACTCGACAGCATTATGATGTGATAGTAAACCGTGTTGGAGCATTTGCGGCAAAACAAGAATGTCGTGGGTGTAACGAACTCATATTTCGAACAGCTCATAACCACCTGTGTAAACAATTATGTTCTATGTGCCGTTCAACTCCACCGTGTGTGCCTGAACAGGGTGTTCGCAGAATATGTCAGACATGTCACAGAATTTTCAAAAATGAGAACTGCTTCACAAATCATGTTTCTACACCATTCCGAAATGGTACAGTCTGTAGTGAAATCCAGCAGTGTCCTCGATGTTTCAGAATTATTCTAACACACAATACATATGAAAAAGTACATAAATGTAACATGAAATACTGTACTGTATGCAACTGCGTGTAACCTATAAATCATTTCTGCTACATGGCTATACCAAAACCTAAACAGAATTCAAAATTTCTATATATATTTTACGATTTTGAATGTTACACAGATATTCCGCACTACGAGAAAGAGAAAACTTTTCTTCATGTTCCTAATCTTATTGTGGTGCAGACGGCCTGTCACGCATGTTACAAGAAAGAGGATCTAACGGTCCCATGTTCTGTTTGTGGAACAAGAGAGTTTATATTCTGGGATGACCCTGTAGACACATTCCTGTCCTACCTGGAATTGCAACATAAATTTTCCAACATAACCATTTGTGCACACAATGCACGAGGTTACGATTGCACGTTTCTATTACGAAGAATGCTGGAAAGAGAAATGAAACCTCGTGTGATCTTAGACGGCACCAAAATCATCAGTATGTCATACCAAAATCTTCATTTTGTGGACAGTCTCAACTACGTTCAGACAAATCTTGCTGGATTTTCCAAACTTTTCGGTTTGCCTGTTCAGAAAGGCTATTATCCGCATCTGTGGAACACCTACAAGAACAGAAATTACATAGGGCCGATGCCTCCTCCTTCTGCATACGGCTATGAATATATGAAAACAGTTGAAGATCAGCACCGTTTTATGTCTTGGTATGATATTGAATGCAGCAAAAATGTACCTTTCAACAACAAAAACCAACTACTCCAATACTGCATCAAGGATGTTACCCTGTTGAGACAAGGATGTCTGAAGCTGAGACAGAATTTCCTAGACATATGCAAGATCGACATTTTCAAGGATTGCCTCACAATAGCATCTGCCTGTTCACTAATTTACAGGCATAAATTTATGCCGGCTAACACTATAGGAATAATACCTAAAGGAGGTTACCATCATGCTGATCAGATGTCCAAGTTTGCATTGAAATGGTTAACCTACGTGGAAGAACAAAATGATGTAATACTTCTTCACGGCGGACGTACTCGTGAAAAATATGTCATAGGAGGGCGTTACAGAGCGGACGGCTATCATGAGGAGACGCAGATGGTGTACGAGGCGCTTGGATGCTACTGGCATGGTTGCCAACGCTGCATATCAATTAACAGGGGTATGTATCCGAAAGGTGACGAAGAAGATGAAACCGTTCAGGATAGTAGCAGTGACAAAATTAGTGACATGTTAAACACTGCAGCCTTCAGATACGAGACAACGTGTCGTAAACTTGAGGCTCTACGTTCTGAAGGATACCGTGTTGTCACAATGTGGGAATGCGATTTCAAAAAAATATTGCAAGCAGATCCTGAACTCGATAGACATCTATCGACACATCCTATTGTTTGCTGCATTCCTTTAAATCCACGAGACGCCTTATATGGAGGAAGAGTTGAAACAGTCAGGACGTATTACAAAATCAAGGAAAATGAGAAATTACAGTACTATGATTTTACAAGTTTGTACCCTTATGTCAACAAATACTGTGCCTATCCTGTCGGTCATCCTACCATATTTCTAGGAACTTCTATTCCTTCGGTGAATGAGGTTTTGAACATGGAGGGGCTCATAAAATGTACTATTCTGCCACCAAAAGCCCTTTTACATCCTGTTTTACCTACAAAAATGCACGGAAAACTGATGTTTGTCTTGTGTAACGAATGTGCTATCAGATTAAAATGTGAAGGTACGTGCAGCCATTCCGATGAACAACGCACACTTTCGGGGACTTGGGTCATCGCCGAGGTGCGTAAAGCTTACAGTTTAGGCTACAGAGTACTGTCAGTGTCGGAAGTGTGGAAGTATGAAACATCGATGTACGACCCTGTCACAAAAACTGGAGAACTTTTTGCTGGTTATGTCAACACCTTCTTGAAAATAAAACAGGAAGCGAGCGGCTGGCCTTCATGGTGTCAGAACGACGAGGATAAAAAGAAGTACATACAGAAATATTTCGATAAGGAGGGTATTCTATTGGAAGAAAACAGTATCGAAGTCAATCCTGGTAAACGTACTCTGGCTAAACTTTGCCTTAATTCTTTATGGGGCAAGTTCTGCCAACGGGACAACCTTTCCCAGACGACCATCATCAAGGAATCGAAAGATTTTCTCGATAAAATGACTGATCCAAATATAATGATCGGAGGAGTCGTATTTATCAATCAGGACACCGTTTTAGTGAACTGGAAATATGTTGAAGAGGCTGTCAGTCTGAACAGGAAAGTAAATGTTCCTATCGGAGCCTTCACAACATGCCATGCTCGTCTAAAACTGTACGAACTTCTCGAAAAGTTGGGTGATAGGATATGTTATTGTGATACAGACTCTGTAATTTACGTAGATAGTCCTGAAATGGAGTATCACCCACAGACAGGTGACGCACTAGGAGAACTCACCGATGAATTGGCAGATTTCGGACCCGATGCAGTTTGTGAACAGTTTGTCTCAACGGGGCCGAAAAGTTACAGCATGAAAATAACAAAACCGTTCTCCGAACCGCAGTATATCTGTAAAGTGAAAGGAATCACATTGAATACCTCCACATCGGAATTGGTCAATTTCGATACCATGTGCGATATGATAAACGATGAAAAACCTGAAGTTATGGTCGAAAATATTTTCAGGATCAGAAGAACAAAACAGTTCCAAGTAATCAGTACATATGAAAAAAAGCTGTTTCAGCCTGTACTGTTGAAACGACGTTTCGACGATGAACATTTATCGTATCCCTTCGGATACTGTGCTGACTAAAATATGGCTTTAGTGGTCCACAGTTTGAACCCTTCTTCGGACCGTCAGTGTATAAAATGTGTTTACAATGTGCCAGATCTTCATTTTTCTTCAAATCTCCAGTATAAAACATGTTTCCTAAACTTTCCCATCCTTTCACCATGATGGTCTGCGGAGCATCAGGAAGTGGAAAAACTACTTTTGTGACAAATATGGTCGACTCCATCGTTCATCTCGTCGATGGAACCGTGAAGAAAATCATATGGTGTTACGATCAGGAGAACAGTATTCCGCAAAATCTTCGAGATGTGCAATATCATAAAGGTATCGTCGATTGGCAGTCGTGGAACGGAAAAACCCCTACTCTTATAATCCTGGATGATCTTATGATGGTTGCTCAAGGAGAAAAAGTCGCTGACCTTTTCACAAAAGGCAGTCATCACAAAAACATTTCGGCGGTGTTCATAACACAGAATCTTTTTCATCAAGGGAAAAATTGCAGAGACATATCGCTGAACGTAAAACATTTCGTTATTTTTAAGAATCCGCGAGATATGAACCAATTCACTGTGTTTGCACGACAACTTCATCCTCACCGCATGAAGGAACTCGAAAAAGTATATATAGATGCTACCACTCAACCTTTCAGTTATTTGTATATTGATCTTTCACAGTCAACACCGGATCCTTTACGTTATCAGACAGACATTTTTAACCAGAATTACTCAACTGCATATCTTCCTCATGAATGTTTAAAACATCGAGATGAGGAGAACGAGGAAGACACGTACCAAATCACGTTCTAACAGGAATTCGACTTCTTTCAAGAAAAATTCCCCTTTTTTGCACGTGTTGAAAAATTCACCGACCAAACTCCGTAAATCGTTGCTGAAAAGTGCTCCGAAGAAGACAATCCGTTTCATCAGCGAATGCTGCCTGAACGTTTTAAAAGGAAACGTGAAGATTAAACCGTCCACAAAACGTCGTCTGGCCCCTTACAAGACGGTCTTACGCAATCTCGTGAAACCGAAAGTGAACATCGAAAAAAGAAGAAAACTTCTTGTGCAGAAAGGAGGATTTCTACCCTTACTTCTAGGGTCTTTGTTATCGGGTCTTCTCGGTACTCTCATTCCTCATTGAAAAATGGCATCTTCTTACAAAAAGATGATCGTCCTTTCACCGGAACAACTAGCACGTATTCGCGGTTCCGACTTGTCTGTAACTCAAAAATTATCCGTTCTGGATAAGAAAATGAATGATATTCTGAAAATGAAAAATATAACAGACGATCAAAAATGGCGGCTTTATAGAAAAGAACTGGACGAGTATTTATGGCTGAGTCGAAAATCCCAAGAACCATTACAAATTCCTATTGTTCAAGATAACGACGGTTCTTCTACTATTTCGCCAGGATCGACGTATTTTCCTCCGAACCTAGCAGAGACGTTACCCCGTAATACACGTCATCAGTTACAAAATATCATCGACGAGTACCAATCTACGGCTCAACATTTGATAGACGAACGTCAGGAAAAAACACTTCCTGATCCGAAGACGTTGAACTTCTCAGCGTCGTCAACGGAAAGCCCTGGACCGTCTCATCGACAGAAACAGAAAAAGAAGAAGAAAGTGGCCGTCCGTGTTTCCAGAAAAACTACACCTTTTCTGAGAACACCTGACGCATACAAGCTGGTTCCTTTGAGAAAAAGCCGTAGACAGAGAGATCAGTCATGGGAGTCCCTAAGTTAAAACACGATAAAATCCTCACCAAAATATATTACGATCCCCGACACCGTGCTTCATTCTCATCTGTAGATCGTTTATGGAACGCGGTACGGGATAAAAATATATCCCGCAATACGGTGAAAAAATGGCTGATGCACCAGGAAACGTACACTCTCCACAAACCTGCGAGAAAAAGGTTCCTCCGGAATCATTACAATGTGTGGAACATAGACATGCTTTGGGAAGCTGATCTCAACGACATGACTTCGATACAAAAACATAACGATGGATACAGATATCTTCTGACAGTGATCGATGTATTCTCAAAATATGCCTTTGCATTACCGCTAAAAAATAAAACAAGCAATTCGGTAACCGAAGCTTTCAAAACTATTTTCGGACGAAGCAGACGAAAACCCGTCACACTACAGACCGACCAAGGAACAGAATTCACGAATTCTACATTCCAGAAGTTCTTAAAAAATAAAAATGTAAATTTTTCGATTGCTTCAAATTATCCTGTGAAAGCAAGTGTAGTGGAACGTTTCAACAGAACATTGAAAGAACGAATGTGGAAATATTTCACATCGAAACAAACAAGACGTTACGTAGACATTTTACCGCAACTTCTCGAAGGTTACAATACAACTATCCACAGTTCCATAGGAATGGCGCCTCGAGATGTGAACGAGACAAACGTTTACATTGTGTGGAAACGTCTCAACAAACCTGACAAACATATTTCACAACCGTCTTCAGATCTGAATGTTGGTGATTTCGTACGAATCTCTGTCGTCAAAGGACATTTTGAGAAGGGATACGAACAATCGTGGTCACGAGAACTTTTCAAAATCCATTCCCTCGTTCAGCGAACACCTGTACCTGTATACATATTAGACGATTTAAATGGAGAACCTGTAAAAGGTACATTTTACAAACATGAACTGCAAAAAGTTTATTCGGATCCTGACGAAGAGTATAAAATTGATAAGATTTTAAACAGCCGGGGAAAAGGTAAAAATTTGGAATACCTGGTTCGCTGGCTCGGATATCCACCTAGTTTCGATTCGTGGATCAAGGCATCTTCCGTAAAACAGTTATCAGAAAAATAATTTCCAAAAGATATTTATATCAAAATATATCGTCACTACGATCCAGTGAATTCTTTGTGTTCGGCGAGAATGGACGATAATTTCTATGTTTACCTTCCGTCATCTGCATCGGAGAAATATTTTCCGAGCAACACGCTGACCCATTTCACCGTAAAACTTGCAAAACGGATCGATCTGTCTCCAGAATTGTGGGAAGTCGGATTAGCAGAACTGCATTATTCAACTCTATACGACAATGTTTTGGAAACAGATTACGGAACGGTAACCTTTCCTGTTCGGACGTATGCAAGTGCTGAGGACTTGATCTCTACCATCGAAGAATCCCTCCCCAACGACCTGGAAATACGGAGAAATGTTCTTAAGCAATTCTGGCATTTTCTGTTGGAAGCGCAATGGGACGCGTCGGGATCTTCTGTTTCTACGGATAATACACTCTATATTAACGAGCAGCCATTTTATTTTCCTGCAGCAACATATACAATAGAGGAGTTCATTCAGTTCCTGAAAACAAACCCTGCTAACGTCGTTGTTCCTACTCATCTCAGATTTTTCTTTAAAGAGGCTGTGAACAAACATCTGTCCGTGATAGGGGTTCCCGATCCTGAATCTGAAGGTGTTCCAACAAATACTGTTACACCCATAGACGAAACTGATGACTACGCTAAATTTCGATATGACGTATTGAAATCTATTTATTCTACGCACGCAGTGTCCAATAACGTCGTGGATAAAAACCCCTACATATTCATTTATTCCGATCTCGTGAAACAGCAATTGGTCGGAGGAGAAATGCTACGTCTTTTACGTCTTGCCCGAAAACAGTATTCGGAAACAGAATCATCTTGCACAGTACCCGTAGCCCATCATACATTTAATCCGATTCATTACGTTTCTCTGGATAAAGGTTCTTTCGAAACAATAGAAATTGCGATGTATGATAGAAAAGGATATTTTCTGCCTTTGAGAAACGGCTCCGTACCTACAATAGCTGTTTTACATTTTCGTAGGAAAGCAAAGTCCTTTTAAAAAACAGTAAGGAATCATTTTGCTCAGTCTATGTCGAAAAGCTGATGAATCACCATGAATTCGCAGACCGAATATTACAGTAATCAGATCCGTGGGGGAATTGGACCCATCTATCGTTCAACTAGAATTCAAAAAGGGAGAGGATTGGGGTCTCTCTTCGCAGGACTCTTTAGAATGGTGAAACCTCTACTCTGGAGTGGTGCAAAAGCGATCGGAAAAGAAGCTTTGAAAACAGGCGCTAACATTGTCACCGACATTGCAACAAGCCAGCAAACTCCAAGAACTATCGTTCGTCAACGTGTACGTGAAGCGGGTCAAAATCTTCAAAGTAAAGCACAACGGAAAATCGACTCTCTGGTAGGTTCCGGTATAAGAACAAAACCTGCAACAAAAATTGCTCAGTCGATGTTAAAACGTTCAGCCACCCGTATTAGAACATCTGCGATCCGTAAAAAAAGCGCATCCAAAAAGCGGAGAAAAACATCCACAAAATCTAGGACAACACGCAAAAGGAAAATTAAACAGAAGGCGGCAGGAAAAGATATTTTTGGTTAATGATGGAGAATAACACTTGCATGATCTCACAGTTCGATCTTTTCAGCAAAAAACCTATTCAGCAAAATGTCGAAAAAACTTACACGGTCGCCTACAAGCCTATCACTTCCATCGATAATCAGAACATACTTCAATTTGCCGTTCCACCGGCAGGAACAGATTTTCTAGATCTTTCATCTGCCTATCTCCGTCTGCTAACGCAGATGGTCAATCAAGATGGGTCTCCCATGAGTGCTTCTGAACCTTCCAACGCTCTCACAAAAAACTGCGGGGTCGTAAATTATCCTCTCCATTCACTTTTTTCACAAGTTACAGTGGCTCTCAACGGTATCGCTGTAACAGTTGCTGATAACAATTACGCATATAAATCAATCTTCGAAGCAGAAATCAATTACGGCAGCGATGCTGCGAACACGCATCTCACAAATGCCTTGTGGTACTTGGACACACCTGGACATCAAGATGCAATCACAGCCGACAACAAAGGTTTCACCACCAGAAAAGACTTTTTCCAGCACGTTCCGACAACCGGAAATCCTACGGAAGTGTCTGCCGTAGTCGAACTTATGGGAAAACTGCACATAGATTTTTTCCACCAGCCTAAATACCTGATCAACGGTGTTGAAGTACGTATCGATCTAGCCAGGTCACGTGATGCTTTTTACATCTGGGGAGATCAAACTTCACCAACCACCAGATTAAAAATTTTAAAGGCTGTTCTCGAAATAAATCACATCATTCCTACTCCTACCACCAGCTTGGCCATAGACAGAGCACTCTCTTACGCTCCTGCCCATTATCCGTTCACCAGAAGCGTCATCAAAGCTTATTCTTACGTTGCCGGAACGCAGCAGATTTCGATCGATAATGCTTTTCAAGGTCCTTTTCCGAATGTTGTTCTTTTTGCTATGGTATCCACCGCCAGCTTTCTCGGAGACAGTAAGAAAAATCCGTTCGACTTTAGAAGTTTTAACCTATCTTCTTTCCATCTTGTGAAAAATGGAGAACTCGTACCTTACGAACCCTTGCGGGTCACCACAGGAGGAAACGGAGGATTGATAACACGTGCCTATCAAACTCTATTTTCCGGTACAGGCATTCACCACGCCAATTACGGACACCAGATAACAAGGAAAATGTTCGAGAACGGATCCTTTTTCCTGATTTTCGACATAACACCTGACTCTTCAGGAAACGATACGCACACCAGTCTCCAGGAACAAGGTATCATCGGAGCCGAGATGCAATTTTCTCCCCAGCTGTCGGAAAATATAACATGCCTTCTGTATGCTGAATTCGAATGTGCAGTAGATATAACAAAAGACAGAAGTGTTATCCTCCATCAGTGAGACCGAATTGTCTATAAATATGTGTGCTCGTGTTTCTGTCTCGCAGTGTTATCCAGACAGTTCTGACGTAGACATTATACTATCTGTGATGGAAAAACCAGCCGAACGGAAAACCCGTGATATTAATCATACTAGTGTTTCTTCGAAAGTGACGACTTCCAAACACGTTTGCTTCCACGACTGCCAGACGCCAGATTTTACCCTGGACTCGTAGAAATGACCAAAGACAGAGATATTATTATAAACATATGAAAACATATGTAACGTGAGATGGGAAAACTCATCGAACTGTTAACCTGTGATGATATTTATAATAGTGATTCTTCGGAAGTACTGTCCGCCAAACCTGTTGACACGCAACCGTCCCCCAAAATATTAGAAGAATATCATCTTACTCTCATTTTACGTTTTCGGAAACATAGACAGCATGAACACGTCGCAGATCAGGGAGATTCTATCTCAAAACTGTTCCACCAAGAACATTTTCTACGGTGTTTACTCGAGAGATCTTTTACCTCGGACGTTTCCTACCCCTGCCTTGATAATCGCAAACACTGACACTTCCAACTTCCAGGGTACACACTGGGTGGCCTTCTATTTTGGCAAAAACAATATTGCTGAATATTTCGATTCATACGGATTTCATCCTTTCTATCCAGAATTCGTAACTTTCCTGAATCGTCATTCCTCGGTCTGGACTTACAACAACATTCCCTTACAGGGGGTATTGGCCACGACGTGCGGACATTACTGTTGCGTGTATGCTTATTACAAAGCATGCCATGTTGCGACCAAGGATTTCGTTCAAGCATTTCCGCCCGGTGTCAGTAAAGATGGATATATCCTACACCGTTTTCGTCAGATCTTCAAATGTTTACCCCATTCCAAGTGCCCGAGAGGGGATCAATCGTGTTGCTCCATCCACACGATCCGGTGTCGTGTTATGCAAAAAGCTATATAAATGTGTGCTGCTGTAGCTTTCTCTCAGTGTCGTCGAGACAGCTCTAGTGAAAACATCATGGAGCCTACTAAGGATTCTACAATGGAAAAACACGATAAACTAGTGAAACGCATGACCCATCAGGATGATGCTTCCAAACGTAAAACCCGCAAACGTGTGCAGCCCCTCAAAATCGAAACTATCCCTATCAAGAACGAACCGATGGACGAGGGGATAGATTTGACTACTGACTGTGATTTCATGAAACGTCGTAGGGAGATCGGCTTTTCCCCAGATACAATCGAATGTCCTGGACTACACAACGTAGAGGCGTGTTTAGATCTCTATCTTGCTAACACATATTTTCTGAACAAGGAAAAAAACAAGTTCGTAGCAATAGGATTCGAAAAGCAATCCCCTTTCAATTTGGTGTGGGAGTTTTCGCAACAGGGGAGATCACCCGTACGCATCGATTCTAAGCAGATTAGAGAACTGTGGGCTTTGAAATCTGACTTACTGAATTACGTCGAAACAGGTCGTCGATTCAATTACTTGGTTACAGGAAATATCACCGTCAGTGCTGTAAATTTTTTCGGGAAACGTTGTATCTCGATGTATCAGCATCATTCATCCGATGCTTTTATTTTCACAGCCTCTGAACTACACTTATTTTTGTGTAACCTTTTTTGGCCTCTGCAGAAATTAAAGAACGAACGTTATCATAAATTGCAACCCGAAATGGAGGCTTTTGTATATTGTATCAAGAAAAATATGGTTTCAGAAAAAAAAGAAGTGCCCAATTTAGTGAACTATTTTTATATTCTTTGGTACAACGAACTGATGATTGAAATATATCTTGAGAACAATCTTGGGCAGACATTGACATTGTAAATAAGTTCTGCTACTTTCATGTATCTGATGTTGTAAATAGCCACTCTTTATTTCTTGTACTTATTACAATAGAAACTGCACATCTTCCAGACATTTTCAACTGCACAGGTTTTTTTACATTTTCACATTTGCTATGTTCTCTGCATCTTCCTGAAGTGTTTTTCACACTATTCAATTTTGGACATTCAAGTTCTTCGATGTTACGTACGGTTATTTTATTTTTACCTTTTTTTCCAAGTAATTTTTCAAACCATTTCACTTTCTCCGTACCTTTAACGTACACTATTTGATTCACAAGCACAACATATAACAGATCTCCTAATTTCTCATACGGCAACCATCCATCTCCCCAGTTGAGACCGTGTTTGTTGGCACAGAGCCAGTAATTCACTCGGTGATACTTTTCACTCAAACAGTGTAAACCATATGGAGATTTCACTAAACAATCAAATGCATTGTCAAAAGGAAATTTTAAAATTCCGACTTCTTTCCACACAAATTCTCCTCCTGCTCCTCGAAGACCTTGAACGTCCAAAAAACAGACATCCATTTTGTTCATCAGGTGAAAACTGTCAACGTATCTTCAATGCTACCCCGGCATACGGCGCACTTGTCCAATTGGGAAGCACAGGATCCGCAGGACACAAAATGTCGACACGGGAGAATTACAACACTGCTAGGATTCTCAAAACATATTTTGCACACAGAATCCACACTAGGTTTATCGGACGTTTTCTCAAGAGTCTCTATACTGTCGCAATACTTGCAGCTCTTGGAGTTACGATGTAACGCCGCAACACTCTGTATAAAAGGACACTGGGGTACCAACATGTAATGTCCTAGAATCGGACAATCTTTGGATGTCCAATCGCAAAGTCCGTACGAACAATGAAAACATAATACTCTGTCGCTAAAGCCTGAATAGTAAAATCCTGCAGTCACTAATTCTTCCGGAGTCTGACGTAATCCTATAGGCCACTTTCTATATGTTCTGTATCTCGAATTCACTGATAAGTAATTGATAACATACGGCTCGGCGTGAGTCCTGCAGACGTGATAAGTAAACACTCTCATACGTCATAAAAGGTGAAGTAATCGGATACTGTAGGTGACGGCGTCCCAGGTATCGGCGATAAAGGAACAACCAGAGGATCGTCGGGGAACAGACGTCTGCGGACACCGAAACCTTCTGCAGGAACCACAGGGAAACAGGGATGTCCTTCTAATTTACGTAACAAAGGACGATCACAGCCAGAACACCACAAGGAATTTCTGTTCGCCAACAAAGAAAGCCACTCTTTCACTCTATCCTTCAAAGCTTCACCGAGCTTATCCTCTTCCTTCCTGCGACGTAGTTCGCACATACACCCGTGACTTGGAAATCCTGTTCTCTCGTCCGCTCTTCTTTTTCTCTCTTCTATCTCCTTCAACGTCTCGCAGTGATGATGGACTCCTTTTCCTAATCCGTTGAACAGGTAACATCCACACCAGGGAGATTCAGGTATCGCTACATACATAAACGGGAAATAACTCAGCACCCGATGCAGGGCCGTTCGATCGTTGTCCAGGTCGCCGCAAGATCGAACAAGTTCCCAGAACTCCTCGTAGCTAACCTCGTAGAAATTCACGCCATTATCAGACAGTCTTGTACCACACACATCCATCCTCGCATGACGCTAATATCATGTATCCCTTCTATTTATACCTTCTTTTTTCTACGTCACGATTTCCGTTAAACACACTTCAAATAGTCCTCTAGAAGACCGAGCCTAAAACATGTTCGAACATGTTCCTTTCAGACAGAAAACAACCACACCCGATTCCAAGAATTTCCAAGAATGGCTCATCAACCTAAAACATGTTCGAACATGTTCCTTTCAGACAGAAAACAGACACGCCCAATTCCTGGAATTCCCTAGAATGACTCATCAACGCCATCTGTTTTCAAACACCGGAAACACGTACTCCAATTTATATATGACGTCACATGCCAAAATAACATAACAAAAACTTTTCCTTCTCCCAACCCAGACTTTCTGACTCATCAACGCCATCTGTTTTCAGACACCGGAAACTACCGACCAACCGTCACTGGAAAAACCCGTGACTCATCAACGCCATCTGTTTTCAGACCCCGAAAACACGTACTCCAATTCCGAGAAAACCAACCGTCACCGCGTCGCCTACTTTTCCTCCTCCCCTCCCCAGACTTTCTGACTCATCAACGCCATCTGTTTTCAGACACCGGAAACTACCGACCAACCGTCACTGGAAAAACCCGTGACTCATCAACGCCATCTGTTTTCAGACACCGGAAACACGTACTCCAATTCCGAGAAAACCAACCGTCACCGCGTACTTTTCCTCCTCCCCCACCCAGACTTTCTGACTCATCAACGCCATCTGTTTTCAGGCACCGGAAACTCCCGCGGAAAAAACCCGAATTCCCTCCTCCAACCAATCAAAACGCTCCTTACAAAATAAGCCCCGCCCATTTATGACGTCACGACCAATCACATTCATCCTTACAAAATAAGCCCCGCCCCTTTTATGAAGTAAAAAAAAAAACCTGCTGCGTCATCAATTGATCTTTGATCGATCTTTTCCAATCAATTGATTTATCGACCTCAAGGCGGTACCATAACTACTATTGTAATTGTCTCTGGCAATGCACCATAATGTGCAAAAGTAAACTTGAATAGCACAGGAGTTTTTTCACTTCACGAATTGAAGCCGCTTCATCTTCTGGAAGAGCATCGATCACCTCACTGATTTTTTTAAGGTTGTTAGCATAATATATAGCTGCTGATATCCAGGTTCCCTATCTCGTCAAGACTGGTTGCTGAGGTAAACTAAGCTCAATCGCAACTTCCTGAAATTTTCGGGTTCGAGAGGGAGATTTCAGAAATATTTTCTTTGTGTTCGAAATCAACCTGTCCACTTCAGCAGTCAATCATGCACAAGAAATGTTCGAAAGGCAATATGCACAAGAAATGTTCGAAAGGCAATATCCTGACTCAGCATGAAATACTTTTTCTCACACTTTTCTCCTTCAGCAATGTTGAAACATGCGCGAGTTCAATATTACTTAAATAAGGCGAGAATTATTCACATAATAAACGGAAGAAAAATAAATGCCAACAACTTTTTTTGGGAGAAAAATAATTTATATACACATTTTTTTAAAAAAAATTGTCAAATTTCATTGAAAAAGGCAAAAAAAGGCATTATAATTAAAAATAGGCAGTGGTGGTCCCAAATAGGCAAAATAGGCAAAATGAAAAGGCTTCCAAAACATTCGAAACAACATAAGAAACGTACATACGGAAAAATTTTATCAATATATGCAGTAGATAAAAAGAGGCATTTTGCCAAACTTCCGGGCTCTACTGATCACCTACAAAGAAGAACACAACTAACCATCTTTATTAACTCTGGCTAAAAGTTAAAACCACGTGCCAGCGAGGGGGTCTGACGATGATGTTAATCTCCACATATATGCAGTGTGCGAATTAACGGTGAGGATGCAGGGGACACCCCCCCCCAAACAAAAAAAAGTGTCCCCGGAAAAATAAAATTATTTTATCCCTGACAGGGATGTTTTTATTGAATTGAAAGCATGTGGTATATCATTTGTTAACTATGTAACGAACACAATTGAAAAATCATTCGTGTCCATTTAATAGTCCAGTCATCAAAGATATCCCTGCAAAAAGTATTCAGCCTTGTGGATTAAAGAAGAACACCATTCTGCAACTGAACAACTCACCGAACCGAGAACAACATTTTTCCATTTAAGTTTTCATCGCATGGTGTTCGTATCTTACATGTGTTACAGGGTTCACAATAAATTATTAGTTAGTTTAGATGGACAGTGAGTTTGAGCTTGGCAATAGAAATTTGATGCTATTTTTTCGATAGCTCTTTTTGTGTGTGAGTTTGTTTTTTCTTAGAATGTAAATGTATGTATTAATATTAAGTGCTTCTAAATTACATTTTAATGTTATCATAAGATTTAATGTCCTAGATCATAGCCAGATAATAGTTTACATTACTGACTGGTGTCTGGTAACATATACAAATTTTGAATATACCAAATCCCCCCCCCCCCGAAAAAGAGCCCACCTCCAGAAATAAAATCACAACTATGCTACTGAGGGGACATTCCCCCCAGCTACGGCCCTGCATGGAATCTATCTATATATATAAAAATGGATGTATATGTGTATATATGTATGTATGTTTGTTCCGGCATAACTCTCGAACACCTGGAGCAATTTCATTCAAACTTGGTACACATATGACTTACAATCTGGAAAGAAATACTGTGGGGGTAAGACACCCCTAGCACCCCTAGGGGCGGGGGTGAGAGGGGGATGGCATGTAAAAATAATCGAAAACGACCTATATTAGTGTGGAATCCATAGTTTTCGGGGTCACTAAGATGAATAGTGACACTACGAATGCCGTTCAAATCCAAGTTCATCACCTATCGGCATAGGGGTGAGAGGGGGTGAAAAATAAAATGTCGAAAATGACCTACACTAAAATAGTGTTGAATCCATAGTTTTCGGAGTCGTTAAGCTAATTGGTGACATTTAGTTAGAATTCATTATTTTCCTGTCTAATAGAAGATTGAGATACGCCTTGTTTATTTTGGCCATATGTAATAGTTTATTTGTTTTCTTTTAATTTCACAGACATCTGTTTGATATATTTGTAAGTTTCAATACTGTTGTTTGTGTTGATTTCAATTTGTAATTTTTGCTGTATATTTGTTAAACGCAATATCGGAAGCGGAAGTCATTTCCGGTTTATAAACATTTTAGAACTGTCCAATCTTTTATTGATTCCGTTGCCGGAACAACAGTGCGTGAAAAGGAAAAGTAAGTTGAGTTGCGTTGAGATGATGTTAATTTTGTGAAAAACACTGTTATAAAGGAAAAGCCGCAGCTTAATTGAAAGGTGATTGTGTTTGTGAATATTGTTGTTATTTTGCAGTTAATGTTTAAAGGTAAAATGTGTTATTAAATTTGTAAATGACAAGAAGCTATTTCTTTTTCAAATCGTTACGTCCTGAGAATGCTCATTGTAGCATAACATTAAGGAGAGTCTCATAACTCCGCCGCACAAGGAGATTGGGTAGCTACCGTGACGTAGTGATCCAGTGGGGAACATCAGAAAGGAACGTCACAATTGGGATGAATAAATACCGGACAACGCCGGCTAATCACCTAGTTTATCTATAAATATGATGTAAAATGTCTTTATTCGCTCCGTATACTTCATTATAAATCTTTTTCGTTAATTACTTCGATAATGTTCAGCACTGGCGTTCGCAGGAGTTTTCTTTTTTCGGGAGGGAACTGTAATTGTAAAGGTGGATAGTACGTAGCTGCTTTCAGGAGGGGCAGTATACACAATAAGATATTTCGTATCTTTATCTCTTTCCACTCTCAAAAATGGCAATAAGGTTAATTTTAGGGGAGTTTGAATTTTCACTAATTTGCCGGAATTCCTCACTGCTTTTATTTGTTGATTTTCTCAAAATTTCAGAGGGGGCTGTAGCCCCATCAGCTTCCCCCTCTGCATACGCCAGTCATGGTCAATGATAGATACAGGTTTCAAAGTCTTCATGTCACATTTGGTTAATCGCGACGATGAGGATGAGTGATGATATGATGAAACTCACAAAGAACAACTATGACCAAGCTGGGATTCGATCCCGGGACCGCTGGGTTCGTAGCGCGCAATGCTGACCAGTCCGCCACGGAGGTCAAGTATGTAACAATAGACTGCGAACTAGTAGAAATTGGAATCAGTGAAGTGAGCATTACCTGCCAGCGTGCTTAAGGACATGGTTGACTCAAAAATAAAAGCTTTGTTACAAGATAAGGAAAACAAAATTCCATAAAAAGCACATTTCTAAAGTGTTGTTCCATAAATACACAATGCGTGCAAAGTCTAATATGTTAACAGCCGCCAAGCAATAAAAAAGGGGGTGAAAGATAAAGCCGGTACGCAATGCAGGTCTCTCAAAATAACCCTTTCTGGGAAGATGGCGAGCGAGATACGCAAATTAGCAGCCGGAGGTGTGTGAGTGTGTGCCGAAAAACACACCAGCGGGGAAACAAAAATATTCCCGTGCCTTGCGCTGTTGATCCGCATCACCGACATGCGTGGTGTCCGTGTATCTCCGTTAGCTTCGCATCTGAAAATCAAGACCCACGTAAGTACTATGTCACGTCAGTTATTACTGGTATGACGTCAGAGCGTGTTTACATGCAAGTGCGCTCTGGGAGCTTTAATGAAGAATATAACGGCTTTATCTTCGGCTGCCATGCAAAAATATGCTGGGAAATCTCAAAGAATGCGAAAGTTCAAGGGCGCGCGATACGTTACATATTTAATCATTTAGATAATGTTAATTTGACTTATTTAGCATGAAGTTACTTAAAAATAGCATGTTTGTAGGAGCAGCTGTTCTTTTAGAGTTGTGATCAGCTATTGTCAACCATGAAAGATAAAATTTTGTGACTACCTTTTAAAGACATTAATGTTCCAAATGTACACTGCACTTAAATGCTAATTTACATTACACATGAGAACGGTGAGCAGACTTTTATTCAATTTGAAATTTGAATTTCAAGCCCGTAGAAGCTAACTGGGTTTTTCCATGATATACAAATTCCTTTATAAGAATTAAAACAGTTTATACTTCTTAAAATATTATTTCTCTTTTAAAAATCCGTTAAAAATGTAATTTCCATTTAAACACAAGACATTACTTTAAATAAATCTTTCTACTCAACGAATTGAAAACGACAATTTTAAGACCGTTGACACATATACAACGTTCTTGAGCTCGACAAGTCCCTGTTAATTTATTAACCTATATAAGTACAATAGAAAAGAAATCAATATTTATTGTTTGTGACCGTTGATTTGTCTTTATGTTCTCAGACGATTCAATATCAGTTTTACGTAATATGCCGTTATGTTTTAGAAATTATTAAGACTACAAAGATAGAATTTGCATCGAAAAATCTATGAAACACTTGATTGGATTGGTTTATTTTACTTAGCTTTTCTGCCACTTTGGCTAATGGCGAAGATGAAATGAGTCATGATATGATGAAATTGATGAAACGGCACTCACCGATGCCCAAGCCAGGATTCGAACCCTGCACCCCTGGAGTCGTAGCGCGCTGTGCTAACCACTTTGCCACGGAGGTTGAATCTCGTGATACAAAAATTATCTCGATTTATTCGTTCGTCTTCATCTATGAGTAAAGCATTTACTTCAAGTAGACCACAAATTGGCTTAAATTGTTAATGACGCAAATACGAACTTAGACTCGTTCAATTCTTTGATTTAATATATGGAACCAAACTAGCCAAAAAACAAATACCTCAATATGAAAATTCACATTGCACAAAATGCATGCATCAAATATTTTTTCCTGTCTCCACGAAATCACATTCTTCCCTTCCAAAACAAATATAATACACAGGGTTATTGAAAAGCCATTAACTAAAGCTTCTCTGTAACTAACTAACACTCTAGCATTCTTAAACCCGAAGATTTATGGCTCCAGCAACACAAGCCTTCCATCTGTCCCTATCCTGGGCATGAAAAATCCAATCTTTTAGGTCCATCTCAACGTTATCCTTCCATCTTTGTCTTGGCCTTCCTACAGGTCTCTTACCATCAGGTTTCCCAACAAGAATCCTGTAAACTCTTCTTTCCTCTCCCATTCGTACCACATAACCTGACCACCTAAGTCTTCTTGATTTAATAATTCTAATAATAATATTTGGGCATGCATACAAATTATGCAGTTCTAAAGCTTCTCTGTAAGTGTGACAAATTGGGAAGATGCACCAATCTTACGGAGTTGATTTGCTTTCTTTGGGGTTTTGTGAAACACTATGTGTTTGTCTCACACCTCCCTGCTACCTTAGAGGACTAACTGAAACCACCATACGAACGAGTCGATCGGAAGATGATGAAGAAAATATGGGTTGAATCTGATCATCGCCTTGACGTGTGTAGGATTACTCATCGAACATGAATCATGTGTATGTGAATTCTCTGAGATTTCCTGCATGTATCCAGGAAACTCCACTCCCAGTGTAAAGATGTAATTTACCTTGCAATTTGCCACATACGTAGAAATTTCATCTCATGTGTGTGCCAAATCGGAAGATAATTAATTTATAACCAAACGGAAACAAGCATCGTGAACGTCATTGGTGTTTCAAAGGCAACATATCTCGTTGCGGTAGCACTGACTGAGATAATTCAACGCATGTAAAACAGCGACAGCGAAAATCAGGCGAAACCAAGGCTCAGATGATAAGGAAATTTGGACCTGCCGAACAGCACCTCACTACTTTCAACCGACTATGTGTACGAATAAGGTTTCTATTCTTTCCAGAAAATAAAAACAATGCAGTAATTTGGTTAATATACAATACAATATATTATATATTCTGTAAAAAGTATGAGTTGTGTTTACACTGTATTTAAAGAGAACGCGATGGAAAATATTCACAATATCCAAAAATATATGAGTACTTTGGATTGATTGATTGAATTAAAATTTTTGTGTGCGTCGGGATATTAGGCTATTTTGTATCCTTCAATATATACGGGGAAATATCCCGTTATCTAAAATTCTTACCGAAAATTTAAAACAAGAAGTGTAGAGAGCCCCTTGGAAAAAAATAAAAGTGCAAGGTGCCGGACAATTTCGATGACGGACAATTGTGATGAACACAGTTAGAAGTGAAAGGGCACGTGGACAATTGAAGGGTGACTTAACACCCCGTACAATACCTCTTACAAGAGAATTATGTGAAATATTGATATTTTCGTCTGAGAATTTGGTTCAATCAAGTTTTTGAACATGGGCTAGAGCCAGCAGACACCTTTTGATGTCAGCCGTTACCTCATATGTGCGAACACACTTCCCAACTCTCTCGTCAATTTTAATATGATGCTTCTTCCATTTTTACCTTCTAGATTAAGTTCCATCTACTTGATGTTGGTGTCTTCTGGTTGGCACTTGAGGCAGGCCAGAACATCATGAATTTTTGGATGCAGTCTTCCAAGCCACCTATTTATTTTGTTGTTCCAACCTTCCACAGCATTATTAATTCTGTGGTGTCTTTTGTTAGGTTAGGTTAGGTTAAGTCCTGATCGTTGCAATTGTCCTACCATTAATTTGTGAAATGGTCTTCACTGTCAAAATCATTGCAATTGTCCGTGATTTTGCCTTCATCGCAATTGTCCGCCATAGCAATTGTCCTAGATTCGTAAAGAGATCCGCACAAGACAAACACAACACATTAAAAAGTAAGAACATACTAAAAGCTTCCTCCCAGACAGTGGAAGATACCAGCTCTTCACAAAAAAGTTAAGAACGTTGGATAAAACACTGCCGCCATCGCCCAACAGGGAGAACAAACAGTTCGGAAGATTAAAAGTCTGCCGGAGAGAAAGGAAGATCGGCACATTCAACAAGAATATGCCGAATACTTAAAACAGCACTACAAGAACGACACATCGGAGTGTCTATGCAGTAAGTGACCATGCGTTAGAAAGCTGTGTCCAATACGTAGTAGAGTAAGATGAACTTCTTCTCGACGAGAGGGACGGGACGAGGAACGCCATGCACGTGTGGTGAGCTTAATAGCGTGAAGCTTGTTCCCCGTTACAACTACCTCGGTGTTGTTTCAAAGCGACAAATGTCTGTTTATTGCAAAAATAGCTGTCTACATACAAACTGTAAGAAAAAAGAATTAAGCCCAGCAGTCACAGTGGCGGCGATTGGGTTCCAAAACCGGGGGAGCAAGGTGCCAAAACTGGGGTGGGGGGGGCAAAGACAGTGTAGGGGCAAAAGTGACGAAAAACGAGGGGGGCAACTGCCACCCTAATCGCTGCCACTGCCAGCAGATTCTATTGTACATGTATTTAAATAGAAAAAGAAGTAGAAAAAACTAGAAAAGAATTGTTATAGTAACGGTCAGAGAAACCGGGTGCGAGTCCTGGTCGAGTCAAGTAAATCCTGATGTATGTCGTGTCGGGACTGAACCGATAAGACGCATCGGTTGGATTGGCACGGCGAAAATGACACAGTTTTGAGCACCACTCTAAAAAGCAAACAAACAAACAAAAAAAAACCTCCCAGTTTGAATACTGGGCAAAGAGAAAGAACATGCTTTCGATAAACCTAAAAAAAGAAGTAGTTCTAATTTTCTGATTGTTTTATTCAGATAATTAGCAGGAAACATACCAGAAATCAAGTATGTTCCTGTTTACCCTAAACCGAACCGGCTCTTCTACATTGAAATTGTGTAAGAGTCACCAAATGCAGTTATTGTTAATTATCTAGCTATTAGTTCAGTGAGTCCAGTATGTACGATCTATCTCAACGCGTGCTTTCAAAGCGGTCATTCCATTGCATATATTTCCTTGATTTTGATCAGCTGGATCGATACCAAGCATAATTCATGACGAGCATGAAATGATTCAGAATTCATGACTTGCGTAGTTGTTGGCTGCATAAGAGACCTAGCTGTATGTAAATTGATTCTGAGCCCACGCACAGTCTCACACATGCATGCACCGGCACACACAAATATATTCGATCATTCCCACATATTATGCTACTTTTATTCGTAATACTTTGCTCACACTCGGTTCTTTCCTTAATATTCTTTTGTTTCTCTTATCTTTTGATCTGTTCATCTGTGCTCTCTTTCATTCTGTTAACGTTACTATTTTTCTTTTCCTAACATTTCCATCATTTTTCTCCTCTCTTCTCTTGTCTCTCTCTTTCTGCTCTTACATCCTGTTCACCTTCCTTTTCTTTATTGTCTTCCCATTTCTTTCTTTTCCCTTCATTTTCTCTTTTATTTCTTTTTTCTCTGTTATCTTTCTTTCTGTTGACTTTTCTATTCTTTCTTTTCTTACTTTTTCCTTCATTTTCTCTTTTCTTATATCTTTTTCTCTACTATATTTCTTTCTGTTGATTTTTCTATTCTTTATTTTCTTCTGTTTTCTTCTTTTTTCCTTTATTTTTCTCTTTTCTTATTTCTTTTTTCTACTATCTTTCTTTCTGTTGACTTTTCTATTCTTTATTTTCTTCTGTTTTCTTCTTTTTTCCTTCATTTTCCTCTTTTCATCTCTCTTTTCTGCTCTCTTTCCTTCTGTTGACCTTTTTATTCATTTTCCTTCTCTTTTCTATCTTATCCTCCATTTTATTTTCTCTTCTCTGATCTCTTCTATCTGCTCATTCCTTCTAACTACCTTTCTATTCTTTCTTTTCATATTTTTCCTTCCTTTTCCTTCATTTTCTATTTTCTGCTTTTTTTCCTTTTCTTGACCTATTCTTCCTTTACTTCTGTTTTCTTTGTTTTCATTCATTTTATCTTCTTCTCTGATCTCTTTTTGTGCTCCTTTCTTCTGTTTACTTTATTTTATTTTCCTTAATTTTTATCTTTTCACACATTCACGTGGATCTGTATTCCATTTCATAGGTAAGAAAGTACAAGATATGGATGGCTCAAACTTCTCAACTCCTGTTATACTGGCATGCGCCCAGGGGAGGTGCCAAGAAAGGAGCAGGGTAGCACATGGCCTACCAAACATTAGGCTCACACGCCCTGAAGCAAATTTAATGATAAGGATAAAATGAAAGAGAGTATATATAACGATGGATATTGTTTTAGTACTTTTTTAGTACTCTTCAAGTATTTTTTTCATATTCCCCATTAACACTTTATATTAGGGTGTATCGAAAAAACTTTTTTTCGAAATGTTAAGGTGGCTAGTGCGGAAAAGTGGCCATTTGTGATCAAAAACATGTCTGATTTTTTCAGATTTTTTGGAGGTCGTTTAGGTGGCGCGCATCGACCTTGAAGTTTTGATAGTGATTTGGTTATGCAACACGCACAACAATTACACAAAAATGTCATTATTTAGCTATTTCATGTCTTTTTTTCTGCATTATGGTCATTTATTGTTTTGTTTATGACAAATATGTTACATTCGTGCCTTAGGGGTAGTTTCCTATGCTGTTTACGTATGCTTTTGGTCAACAATTGTCAATTTGAGGCTAAAAATTCCATTTTTTCTATTGATGGTTTCCAATTGGTTTCGACTTTGTGTTTTATTCGAAACTTTTCCGATATAAAAGACTAAATAAAATATTTTGGTTTTCTAATTGCTAACAGTTCCTCAATTACTGTCCAGCGCTTCGCTTATTTTCATAGCTTATTATGCTTTGAAAATAACCCAGAGCTCACCACGAGGAGGTGGCTGGACTGCGAGCTCCAACCAAACACCCACCCAAATTATGTTGGCAAACATAATTTTACTAAGGGGCAGGCCAAGGTTTTCTTCTAGTTTTCTCCTTGAACTTTATAGTCACTTTTTGTTCGAAATGTCGGCATATGTTCTCTAGATTCCAATTTCGCTTTGATGTAGCCATCACGTGAGCTGGCGCCGAAAACGGAAGAAGCAGCCTCTGTGATGATTTTCACAAGTCGCTCCACTCCTTGTGTGTGGCAGGGGAAGTCTTGAATTTCCGCTATTTTTTTGTTTTTAATGTAGTCATCTACTTCTTCATTTGTAATATTATTGGTCAACGGAGGCTCGTGGAGGGAGCATGAAGCCCAATTAACCATATCATAGTATTGGTCTGCATTAAAATTGATGGTTGGTAAAACAAAAGTGCAAATTATTTTGCCTTTTTTCAATCCTCTTGCTTTCTTAATTCTTTGCCAACCAAGACTTCTTATTTCTGGGTTTTGGTCGGTTATTAAAGCCAGCAGGAGATTTTCAGTATGGGCGAAGAATGAGCTTTGTTGAATGACCCTATTAATCAGATCTCTCAAGTGGTGTGGGAGAAATCGGTCCGTCAGTTATCGATGGTTCCTTCTTGATCCCAAACCACACCGGTGCGAACACCTACATTATGTAGTATGTGTGGTTTGGGAAGGAACCATCGATAACTGACGGACCCGACACCTCTGGAATTTGATCCACTTGTCCCGATTTCTTGCGAGCGACTTGTGAAAATCATCACAGAAGCTGCTTCTTCCGTTTTCGGCGCCAGCGCACGTGATGACTACATCAAAGAGAAATTGGAATCTAGAGAACATATGCAAACATTTCGAACAAAAAGTGACTATAAAGTTCAAGGAGGAAAACTAGAAGAAAACCTTGGCCTGCCCCTTAGTAAAATTATGTTTGCGAACATAATTTGGGTG